>NC_138078.1:91129645-91634645 GCF_964212035.1 Myotis nattereri
TGAGATATCACTTCACACCTATTAAATGGTTATTATAAAAAAGACCAGAAATAACAAGCAGTTGGAAGGATGAGGAGAAAAGGGAACCCTCATTCAAGATGCTGGAAATGTAAATTGGTGCAGCCACTACAGAAATCAATATGGAGATTCCTCAAAAAATTAAAAACAGAACTACCATATGACTCAGCAATCCCACCTCTGCGTATTTATCCAAAGGAAACAAAAACACTAACTTGAAAAGATATATGTTCATTGCAGCATTATTTACAAGAACCAAGATATGGAAGCAATCTAAGTGCCCATGGGTAGATGAGTGGATAAACAAAACGTAGTATACACATACAATGCCAAATTGTTCAGCCATAAAAAAAATAATGAAATCTTATCATTTGTGACAACATGGATAGACCTTGAGGGCATTGTGCTAACTGAAATAAGTCAGACAGAGAAAGACAAATACCATATGATCTCATTTATATGTGGAATCTGAAGAAAAAAATTCATGCAGAGAACAAATTGGTGGTTACCAGAGGCAGGGAGTGGGGAGTGAAAAAAATAAGTGAAGGTGGTCGCAGGTACAAACTTCAGTTCTAAAATAAGTAAGTCTTGGGAATGTAATGTACAACATGATGACTATAATAATAAAAGGGTAATATGCTAATTAGACTGGACGTCCTTCCGTATGAAGCCAGGACCAGAGGGAAGCCTGGGTTCCGGGTGCCGGAAGGAAGGCGGTGCCAGCAGTTGGGGGAAGGAAGGCCTACTCTTGCACAAATTTTCATGCATCGGGTGTCTAGTAGTTAATAATACTGTATAGTATACTTAAAAGTTAATAAGAGAATTGATCTTAAAAGTTCTCATCACAGCCCTGGCTGGTTTGGCTCAGTGGATAGAGCACTGGCCTGTGGACTGAAGGGTCCCAGGTCCAATTCCAGTCAAGGGCACATGCCCGGGTTGTGGACTCAATCCCCAGTAGAGGCCATGCAGGAGGCAGCCCATCAATGAATCTCTCTCATCACTGATGTTTCTATCTCTCCCTCTCCCTCTCCTCTCTGAAGTCAATAAAAAAAAATTTTTTTTAAAGTTCTCATCACAAGAAAAAAAACTGTAATTATGTATGGTAATGGATGGTACTAAACTTATTGTGGTGATCATTTGCAATATATACAAATACCAAATTATTACTTTGTACACTTGAAACTAATATATGTCTATCTATCTATCCTAAAAAGAACAAAATACTCAGGAATAAAGTAAACCAAGGAGGACTATCTATCTAACTTACAATGAATAAAATACTCAGGAATACAGTAAACCAAGGAGGTGAAAGGCTTTTATACTGAAACTACAAAAGTTTGCTAAAAGAAACTAAGGAATAGACAAATAAATGGAAGGACATCCCCTGTTTATGAGTTGGAAGGTTCAATATTGTTAGGATATCAGTACCACCAAAATGATCTAAAAATTCAAAGCAATCCCTATTAAAATCCTAATGAAATTTTTGCAGTAGAAAAATCCATCCTAAAATTCATATGAAATATCAAGTGATTCTGAATAGTCACACAATCTTGAAAAAGAACAAAGCTGGAGATCTCACATTTCCTGATTTCAAAACTTACTACAAAGCTACGATAATCAAAACGGTGTGATACTGTATTAAAGAAAGACATATAGATCAGTGGAACAGAATAGAAAACCCAGAAATAAAGCCTCATATACATGGTCAAAGGATTTTTGGTAAGCTTGCCAAAACCACTCAATAAGGGAAAAGACAGTCTTTTCAACAAACGATGCTGGGAAAACTGGATAGGCACACACAAAGGAAAGAAGATGGACCTTTACCTTAAATCATATACAAAAATGAACTCATACTGGATCAAAGAACTAAATGTGAGAGCTAAACCTACAAAGCTCAGAAGAAAACATAAGGGACAAGTTTCATAACACTGCATTTGACAAAAATTTTTTTTTCCATTTCATTTTTTAATTATTAAATCTTTATTGTTCAGATTATTACATTTGTTCCTCTTTTATCCCCCCATAACTCCCCTCCACCCAGTTCCCACCCCACCCTCCTCCCTCACTCCCCACCCACTGTCCTCATCCATAGGTGCAGAATTTTTGTCCAGTCTCTTCCCGCATCCCCCTTACCCTTTTCCTCCCCAAGAATAGCCAGTCCACTCCCTTCTATGCCCCTGATTCTATTATAATCACCAGTTCATTCTGTTCATCAGATTATTCACTTGATTTTCAGATTCACTTGTTGATAGATGTGTATTTGTTGTTCATAATTTGTATCTTTACCTTTTTCTTCCTCTTCCTCTTCTAAAAGGATACCTTTCAGCATTTCATATAATCCTGGTTTGGTGGTGATGAACTCCTTTAGCTTTTCCTTATCTGTGAAGCTCTTTATCTGACCTTCAATTCTGAATGATAGCTTTGCTGGATAAAGTAATCTTGGTTGTAGGTTCTTGGTATTCATCACTTTGAATATTTCTTGCCACTCCCTTCTGGCCTGCAAAGTTTCTGTTGAGAAATCAGCTGACAGTCGTATGGGTGCTCCCTTGTAGGTAACTGAGTTTCTTTCTCTTGCTGCTTTTAAGATTCTCTCTTTGTCTTTTGCTCTTGGCATTTTAATTATGATGTGTCTTGGTGTGGTCCTCTTTGGATTCCTTTTGTTTGGGGTTCTCTGTGCTTCCTGGACTTGTAGGTCTATTTCTTTCACCAGGTAGGGGAAGTTTTCTGTCATTATTTTTTCAAATAGATTTTCAATATCTTGCTCTCTCTCTTCTTCTGACACCCCTATAATTCTGATGTTGGTACGCTTGAAGCTGTCCCAGAGGCTCCTTACTCTATCTTAGTATTTTTGGATTCTTTTTTCATTTTGCTTTTCTGGTTGGGTGTTTTTTGCTTCTTCGTATTTCAAATCATTGCCTTGATTCTTGTAATCCTCTAGTCTGCTGTTGGGAGTCTGTATAATATTCTTTATTTCAGTCAGTGTATGCTTAATTTCTAGTTGGTCCTTTACCACAACCTCGAGGGTCTCATTAGATTTCTTGTAGATCTCATTAAGTTTACCGGCAGTTTCTAGAAAATTCTTGAAAAACCTTAAAAATCTGGTTTTGTACTCTATATCTAGTAGTTTGCTTTCCTCCATTTCTGTCATTTTTGTCCTTTTTGTTTGTCTCTGCATTTTTTATGCTTCCCTGTGTTGATAAAGTGGTTCTCTGTGCTAAGTGTCCTCTACGGCCCAGTGATTCAGCCTCTCAAATTACCTGAGGAGGGCACTCTTGGTGCACCCCCTTGTGGTCTTTGTGCACAGTCTTGTTGTAGTTAAGCCTTGATTGTTGTAGGTATCACTGGGAGGAATTGACCTCTAGGCCAATTGGCTGTGAGAATCAGCTGTGTCTGCAGTGGGAGAACTTCTGTGCTGGAGACACCCCTCTGGGGCAAGACTTGCTTCAATGGGGCTTTGGTGCTCACTGAGTCTGCCCCCTGAGTGTGTCCTTTATGGTTCCACGGAGCTGCAAGCTGGATGGTCCCACTCTGACCTCTGGGTACACTGGCTCCTGGATCTCTAGGGAGGTGCTAATCTAGCCTTTGTCTTAGGCTATCCAGCAAAAGCCTCCCTGCAGGGCTTGGGCAGGGCGGGTCCCACAGGATCAACAGGGCGGGGCTAGCAGTTATGGCTGCTCTCAGTCCTGCCCTCAGAGGCTCTGCTTCTCAATGTCCCGGTAATCGCTGCAAGCCCCTTGGAGAGAAAGCTGCCCTCGAGTTCTGACCGATGCCAGACTGTCCCGCTTCTCCTGTATGAGTCTGGGTCCCTAGAGACTCACCCGGAACTGGAGCTCAGAGCCTGAGACTCCCTCCTGATCAAAAACGACAACCGCGTCTCTGCCGCCAGCCCGCTCCGCATGCACCTCCGCACCTTAGTATTTTACTTCCGCACTGCGCCTCCTCTGAGTCTCGGTATGCTTTTCTCGTTCCTTCTAGTTGTAGAATTTCCACTCAGCCAGCCTTCCTGTGGTTCTGGATGTCCGTTCCGTCTTTTAGTTGTATTTTTGAAGTTGTTGTGCGAGGCAGCAAACTTCGGTGTTTACCTATGCCGCCATCTTGGTTTCCAACTCTAAAAATTTCTTGGATGTAACACCAGATGCATAAGTAACAAATAAAAGAATAAATAAGTTGGATTCCATCAAAATTAAAAACTGTTATGTGTCAAAGGACACTATCAGAGTAAAATAGCAAGCCTCAGATTGGGAGAAAATATTTGCAGATCATATATCTAATAAGTCCTACATCTCAACAACAAAAAACAATCTGACTTAAAAATGTGAAAAAGACTTAGATATTTCTCCAAAGAAAATATACAAATGGGCAATAAGCCATAAAAAGATGTTCAATCTCATTAATCATTAGGTTTGAGATAACAGAAATATGTATATGGGTCTCTGCCCCCAGTTCCTGGTACAGAGATCCTAAAACTCTTGTAATTTCCTTAGTGATAAAAACACTAGGACCATCTCTTGTTCTGATATTTGGTCTTTGACCCCATCCCTGACACAGGGTTCCTAAAACCCTTGTAAGTTCCTAAGTGAGAAGAGCATTAGGGGCACTTTTTGTTGCACTTAGGCAACTCTGGGTGAGGTCTTGGCTGGGAGCTAGTCACCAGAATGACCAGGCCATGATTAAAAGCTTGTAATTTTCAGTCCAAGCCCCCCATCCTCCAGAGAGGGGAGAGGGGCTAGAAATTAAGTTAATGATTAATGATGCCTACCTGATAAAGCCTCCATAACTGTCCCAAAAGTACGTTCGAAGAACTTTCAGGTCTGTGAACACATCCACCTATCAGGAGGTTCCCCAACTCCATGGGGACAGAAGCACCTGCACCCTCCTGACCTTACCCTATATATTAGTATGTCTTCATTTGGGTGTTCATCTGTATCCTTCATCATATCCTATCTAATAAAGAGGGAATATTCAAATTGACCATCACACCATCACAAATATGGCAGCGCCCACAGCGGAGGCGGGGTTTCTGCAACACAAGATGGCTGGACCAACAGCGGAGGCCCAGTTCCTATAACGAGCCTTAATGAGCAATCAGCAGGGACCTGAGGCTGCGTGGTGCTGGGCCAGGGTAGGGGACCTGAAGCTGCGCCCCCCACCAGGTGGAGCTTGACAGCAAACCTCAGGCAGCATCCCCTGCCCCAGCGCCAGGCCAGGGGAACTCAGGCCATGCCCCCCACCCAGCGGGGCTTGATGGGGGACCGCAGGCTGTGTCACCCACCCTGGTGCTGGGCCGAGGGACCTCAGGTCACGCCCCCTCCCACCCTGGCACTGGGCTGAGGGACCTGAGGGTGCGCCAGGGGGCCTAAGGCTGCACACCCCGCCCGGCGGGGTTTGACGGGGGACCTGAGGCTGCGCCACCCACCATGTGGGGCTTGACGGGGGACCTGAGGCCACACCCCCCACCTGGTGCTGGGCCAGGGGACCTGAGGCTGTGCCCCCTGCCTGCAGGGCTTGACAAGGGTGGGGCTGGCCAGGTCTGGATCTTGCGTGATTTTGAGGTGCCGCAGGTGGGCAGGGACTTGACTCTGGGTCCCGCAACGCACCCCAGACGCTGACAGGAGGAAGATTTTCATTTATGTTTTACTAATTTTCTTTCATCTCTGACACTTCTATTATAGCGAAAGGGAAAATAGCAATATTAAAATATTTCCTCTAATTAATTCCCTTTTAATGTGCATGAATTTCATGCACTGGGTCACTAGTACTTTATAAACTGGTAAATGTAAGTACTGTAACTGTTTTCCTGAATTCTGTGAGCCACTCTAGCAAATTATTTGAACCTGAGGAGAGGGTCATTGGAAACTGATTTATAATCAATTGATCAGAAGCACAGGTGACAACCTGGATTTGGGACTGGCATCTGAAGAGAGATGGGGGCAATCTTGTAAGACTGAGCACTTAACCTGTGGGATCTGACACTAGATAGTACCAGAACTGAATTATAGGACAGCCATTGGTGTTGCAGAGAAATGCTTGTTGTGGGGAAAACAACCCATATTTGGTCACCAGAATTGTCAGAAGTGAAGTGTTCTGCGTGAAAGTAAAGGAGACACAGGAGAGGGGAATGGTAGATTTTTTCCAATATAGTAGGGAAATTCAAATCAAAGCCAAATGAAATACCACTTCACACTCATTTAGGGTGGCTATTATTAAAAATAAAAAACCCACAGAAAATAACAAATGATGGTGAGAATGAAATGAGTGAGAACCCTTGGCATCACTGATAGGAATGAAAAATGGTGCTGTAACTATCATAAATGGTATGGTGGTTCCTCAAAAAATTAAATATAGAATTGCCATGTGATATAGCAATTCCACTTCTTGGTATATACCCAAAAGAACTGAAAGCAGGGACTCAAATCAATATTTTTACAGCCACGTTCATAGCAGCATTATTCACAATAGCCAAAAGGTAGAAGCAACCCAAGTGTCCCTCAATGGGTGAATAAACAAAATGTGGTATATACATACAATGGTATATTTATTATTCAGCCTTAAAAAGGAAGACAATTCTGACACATGCTACAACATGGATGAACCTTGAAGAAATTATGCTAAAGTGAAATAAACTAGTTACAAGAGGAAAAATACTGTTATGATTCCACTTATATGAGGTATCTAGAGTAATTAAGTTCATAACAGACAGAAAATAGAATGGTGATTACCAGGGGATGGGTAGAGGGAAAAATGGGGAATTAGTATTTAATATGTATGGAATTTCAGTTTGGAAAAATGAAAATTTCTGGAGATGGATAGTGATGATGATTGCACAATGTAAATATAATTAATTGCTATATTATACACTTAAAAGTGTTAAAATGGTCAATTTTATTTTATGTATATTTTACCAGAATAAAAAAAAAATACAGTACTAAAGCTATCTCCCAGGAATTGTTAGAGTCAAATAAGATCTATATAGAAAAGCTTTGTAATCTATTTGGCCCTTCACAAATATTAGCTTTTTAATCATTGTCATCCTGTTTACCCCAACCTAATACCATTATCCTCATTCACTATCCAGCCCAGCAGCACACTTTTGGAGTTTAACTGCTGTCCAGTGATATCCACCTTCATTTTGCTAAGCCCTAGATTGCACATGCCAAAGCAATAGCCTCTCAGAGTTCTGGTTCTGAAACAGAACATGCCACCAAATAAACAAAGGTTTTAGACAGGCAAGCCTGGTGGGATCTAAGGATAAAAATCAGACTTCCTTTCCTTACTCAATTTTCCCCAATGCTTGGCTTGGTAGCAGTCCTCATCAGAAACAAGAGGTCATCGTGCCATTGCCAAGAGCACGAGAAATCTTCCTCCAATTAAGTTGACCACCTAAGTCCTTGCCCTGCTCCCAAGCAACATATCTCATAAGGCAGCCTTTGAGCTGGTGAAGAATCCCGAACCTTCTGGGTAAGGAATACAGGAAATGTATTCACTGAGTATGAGCTGAGAAGAAAAGTAGTTAGGTAAGAAATAAAAAATGAAAATGCTAAAATCAAAAACCAGAATGACCAGTTTTAATGGATTAGACAACTCTCTGTAGAGTAGCTTCAGAGCTGAACCCTTAAATATTACCAGAAAGTACAGTACTAGTGCGATAACACAATAGTATCAAACTTAGGAATGTTGTTTCTTTCTGGACAGCAAGCCAATTGTTTCATCCAGATACTGACCAGATCTCTGTAAACATTCAGGTGTTCTCTGGGGGCCCCAAGTTTCCTTAGGCGCTGCTCACTGAGTATTTCTCCTAACATTGGTAATGCTACAGTGCCTTCTGGGATCTTTTTCATGCAATAATGCCTGTCCAGGAGTTGCTGCCTTTCCAGGTATTCCCTGGAGGATCAATGAGGGATTTCATTCCATTGATTCTTTGAGGAGCTTTAAATGTGGGTCAAGGATGAAATAGTACTGACCCCAGTCTTAGAAGTCTGGCCTTCTATGGCCAGGAAAAAGAACCTAAGTCTCTGTGCCCTCACACTCTTGAATGTCTGCTTCCTTCAACTTTGTTATCTAAGATTCTTAGCAACATCAACACAATTGGATACAAACTCAGAACTTTTCCACAAAACTTTCTGCCAATGATCCACAAATCTTGACTGTGGTTTCCCAAATTCTTTGATTCTCCACTATGTGCCTTTTCTCTTCTGCTTAATGGTCCCAAATAACACCTATCCCATATATTTAGCCCCATTTGTGTAGAAATACACCTTTCCTAGTCCCCCCCCCCCCACCTCTTCATTGTGCACCTACATCGTTGTGTTAACCAAGGCTCAGTCATAAAACCTACAACAGTGTCATCCCATCTTGTCTTCATTTTGCTATAACTGGGAGGCAAAAGAAATATGTCACTCTGGAAGTGTCACAGTAAAAGGAAAAACACTCTCCTGGACAACAGACACTGAGGTCATTAGCACATGGCCTATAAGTGAAACTCTATAAAAAAGCAAAAGTTTAGGAAATATACCTTGCACCCACCTCCTCTTTTATAACAGTAGAGTAGGGATGGCTGATGAAATGATAGAACCAACAGTCCATTCTCCACAGAGTAACTGCAATGGAACAATCACTGGCTTAGTGCCTCAACCTATTCTTGGGTGGTTCATTATTGTGAGTCATTGATCCACCATCACCAGGTCACATACTCTTCTTTTCCCTCAAAATGGTAATATGTTAAACCATCCACATTTTCTCAGTAATAGTGGGAGGCAGTAAGCATTCAGTCTCTGGAGTCAAAGCAACCCTAGTTCAAATCATGCCTTAGCTGCTTGTTGAGTACCACCAATGATGTTTCCTGTTCTAATGCTTTCAGCCACTCCACCCCAACACCACCATCAAGCACACAGAGCCCAAGGGCTAGACAAGAGTAAAGAGGGGCCGAAACCGGTTTGGCTCAGTGGATAGAGCGTCGGCCTGTGGACTGAGAGGTCCCAGGTTCGATTCCCGTCAAGGGCATGTACCTGGGTTGTGGGCATATCCCCAGTAGGAGATGTGCAGGAGGCAGCTGATCGATGATTCTCTCTCATCGATGTTTCTAACTCTCTATCTCTCTCCCTTCCTCTCTGTAAAAAATCAATAAAATATATATTTTAAAAAAAAAGAGTAAAGAGGGGTCTGTTCTCCCTTTACCTCCCCAGCTACGTGTTAATGCTCTGACGTTGAATGCCCCTCATTCTTTCATTCTTCTAGGCTTCCTCCACTCTCCCTTCCTCCATACACTCACAGCTTTTACAAGACAATCTTTTGCATGCCCTGGGGCGGGGCCAAGCACTTCCCTCCCCTAAGAGGGAATAATTAAAACCAAAGTGCCACCCTTGTTAGGAAATGACTTCCCTGTTACCTTGGTAACGCCGCTGCTGCAATCATTATTGTGGTCAACAATTACTTGAATTAGCCTAAAAAAAAAAAAAAAAAAAAAGAAGAAGATTCTATTCTCCCGGAAACGCCAAGAATCCGGCTTAGAAGGGAGTTATTCTCGGGCTGCAGCCCAGACCAAGAGTTTACGCTACGGAACACGTAAGACACGCCTCCCGTGACGCAATGACGCCAGGGAAGGTGCCTTGCATCAGCCCCGCTCAGGCGTTTCCGGTTCACGCGCTGTGCGGAAGCGTGTTGGTCGTTAGGCTCACGCGCAGTACGGAAGCGTGCCCGGGCAACCGGAAGCCACGGGAAGAGAGCTATGGCGGGTATGAATGTGAGAGATCCAGCGGTAGACCGTTCTCTACGTTCGGTGTTCGGTAAGAGGAATTAGGTATTGCCAAGCATCAGGGAGGGATAGAAAGAGGCAGGGAGCAGCGAGGAACGCCCCCTGCACCTCTGGAATCGCTTTGGGAACCGGTAATAGGTCAGGGGTACAGCTCTACCTGCCTTTCTTGTGGGGCGGCCAAGCTGATGGACTCGAGGGTAAAATGATGTTCCCCTTCTCCCGCGGTTTAGCAGCCTTTCCACGATGTGGTTAAGGAAGTTAAACTAGCGTTCAGCTTCTATGCGTTTCTCCTTTCATTGATTTTCTCGCTTCAGTTTTCTAGAAGCGAGGGCGCTTAGCAGCGGTCCCATACTACTTTTAATCTCCTATTTTAGAACATATTGTGCCGAGATTATACTTGAGTCCACTTCCACCCTCTTATAAGGACTTCCATTCTGTGCTTAAAGCCCCTTACATTTTAGTTCGTTGATGGTGGTAGGGGCCACCTGGTGTCTTAAGGTGGATAGTAAATGAATGAATGTATAAACGATTAAGACCTCATCAAAGAAATTTTAAGGAGCGTCGAATCTATTCTAAGTAATCTTCCGAAATAAGTTGTTTTTATGTATGTGTGCTGATTTTAAAGCACTGTTTGGAAGGGCCATGGCAAAGCAGTACAGAATAATTTTAAACATCTTCCACTACATCCACAGCCTTTCTCCTTTGTGGTGTGTGTGTGAATATGGACATATGAGCCAGTTTTAAAAATTACAGTATAGATTATTTTAGTAGTTATTGATAAGACTTGCAGACCTTCAGGTAAATACCAATGCCTAAGTATTTTCACCAAAGAAAATCTAACTCTTGTCTAATCAGTCTGTGAACTGACATTTAGGCATGTCTACACCTTTTGTATTTATTCTCAGTGGTTTATTTCTCTTGCAATTAAAGTCAGCAAAAATTGAAATCCTGTCTAAGGGAGTACCATGGAACTGGGATTGGAGGAGCACTGTATTTTGAGCCAGTTGTTATATTTTCCACGATATAAGAAAATACTGTTTATTTTCTTACTAAAGATCTAGGTTACAAACTCAGAATTTTAATGTTATCTATTTTCTTCCTTAGTGGGAAACATTCCATATGAAGCTACTGAAGAGCAGTTAAAGGACATCTTTTCCGAGGTTGGACCCGTTGTTAGTTTCAGGTATGATTCTCTTTTGCTATTTGTAGGAGTTTCTTAAAAATTACCACAAATTTGGCCCTTAGAAATAATGTCAAGGTTTACTGATGATTTTGTACATGCATTCTTCTGGGGTTTTTTTGTTTGTTACAGCTTTATTGAGATGTAGTTCACAGACCATACAATTCACATTCATTTTTACTAAAAGATACATTTTTGGGAATACAGGCAGCATTCAGAGTTCATGCCATTTTCAAGTATGCCCAGGGTTTACTATCTCCTGGGCCCCTTTTATGTTTCCTATGCACATATGTTCAGCTTTAGCGTCAGCCCGGTATGTGTAACTGGTTCGAGTTTTCTCCAGAATCTGCTGCACATACACACAGTCAAGCAAAAAAAAAAAAGTGCCTTTTCTAACAATGACTATAACCTCAGGCTAGTGGAGTTGTGAGCATTCCCTACCCAACCACCCCTGTGATTGTCACTTCTTCTGACAACACTGCTGGGTGTGGACTTTTTCTACCACACCAAATTGAGTAAGCCCCTTCACTATTGATCCTTTTGACCTGTCCTATCTTGTCAACTGAGCTGAGAGAGGGATTCATTTTTTAAAATGTTTATGAATGTCAATTGTAATTTTAAAATAAAATTTTTCATTGTTTAAAACATAGTTCAGTGAGGCAGTCAGACTGATAGTTATTTGGCTTACAGTTCACCAAATTGGAACATGGCAATGTTTGCAGGATCCCTGTGTGTATGTAACAGTTATGCCTGATACTTGGTTCTGCTCTTCAGGTTGGTATATGATAGGGAGACAGGAAAGCCAAAGGGTTATGGCTTCTGTGAATACCAAGACCAAGAGACAGCACTTAGTGCCATGAGAAACCTGAATGGGCGTGAATTCAGTGGAAGAGCACTTCGAGTTGATAATGCTGCCAGTGAAAAGAACAAAGAAGAACTGAAGAGTGAGTATGAACCCAAGTTAGTAGAGATGTAACAATGAAGATTTTCCATTTATGGTATGTTTTAGCATCTGCTTAAATGGTTATCCACACAGCTTCTTTACTTGACCCACCTGAGGTACCTGCACTGGGGAAGTGTATATCTTTGAGAAACAAGGTAAAGTTGACTTTAGAAGTCCTTCAGTTGCTAAGGAGTTAATTCCATTTGACGATGAATTCAGGCCACCAAGTGATTAGTAGTACTAAATATGTCCTTGTTGTTTTCCACTCCAGTAACTATGTTGCCAGATCTGTAGCTGGTGGAGACGCTAAGGCATTCTTATGGCTTTTTTATGAGGTGGTAGATCCAGAAATTCCATTTTGAAATTAGCATCTTTTTCTGTTTAAACCTTTTGCTTTGGAAATTACTTGTCAAAGGAAGTTGATATGCTTAATCCCTAATTTAGGGTAACATTGTTCACCTATATGATCCTAGCCCCAGCTTTACTCTAAGAGCAGAAAATACACTTTGTCACTTTCTTCCACAGAAATGAGAAACTAGCAAATCACATATTTCTCAGCTACAGAGAATTTAAAGTTATCATCGGATCCTTATAAGTGCTGGAAAGTAGATATTTGAAATGATTTAGCTCTTTATTTTGCCTCTTTAACTTTTTTGTACTTTCTTCCCGATCAGGCCTTGGCACTGGTGCCCCTGTCATTGAGTCACCTTATGGAGAGACCATCAGCCCTGAGGATGCTCCTGAGTCTATTAGCAAAGCAGTTGCCAGTCTTCCACCGGAGCAGATGTTTGAGCTGATGAAACAGATGAAGGTGGGAGGAGGCATTAAATTATGAATAAATCCAATCACATCAAATTTTCAAGAGTTATTGATGAAGTAAATGGAAGTGATTCCCTGAGCTCAAGTAGAAGGTGTGCCTGTTGACCACCATTTCTTGCACCTTTACTATTCCATATGTGCACAGTATATTTTACATTTTGTGCAAAGAGCTTCCCATTTTTGTACACAAACCACATCAACATAATCTGGCTGGGTTTTTGTGGCCCATAGATATCAGATGTAGATATTAAAATGTGAATTTTTTCCTAAATGATTGTGTTATGGTATTTGAAATGCCTCTTCCTTCTCTTGCCTGCTGTGACAGAATTTTGTGTGCTATGCAAAAACCATTGCGTTTCTCTGATGGGAATAATTCTAAGTCACTATTGATTTCTAAGCAATAAGTATTGAACTTGATGATGATTCTGTGTATCTTTTCAGCTTTGTGTCCAGAATAGTCCCCAGGAAGCACGGAACATGTTGCTCCAAAACCCTCAACTGGCTTATGCTTTGCTACAAGCACAGGTAGTGATGAGAATTGTGGATCCAGAGATCGCCCTGGTGAGTGCTACTGGTTCTTTTGTGGAAATACTGAGGTAAACCTTGAGTAGGGGTAGGAACTACTTGATTGTTTTGTTAAACAGACAGTTCATAGATTTGTCTTTTTACTTTTTAGAAAATTCTGCATCGCCAGACAAATATCCCAACACTGATGGCAGGCAATCCTCAGCCAGTCCACAGTGCTGGGCCTCCCTCAGGAGCCGGTGTGCCAATGAACCAGCAGAATCCTCAGGCCCCTGGGGCCCAGCCTATGGTATGGCTTTACCCTTTAACATTTCTTTTATCTGTCTTAGAATGTCATTTTCTTTTTAGGAGGATATATTGAAAGAAGAATGGACCAGAGCCAGAGATGGTAATTTCAATTTCCAGGCATAAAGGCAGTTTCCAGGTTGCAGACTATGTGGCATCTGAATGAATATAGATTTGATGCCAAGTTCGTAAACAAAGAAGTCCTTCCTGTACGCCCCTTTTATAAGCTAATTTTGTGTGTGTATGCATGTATAGCACTGTGGTTGGTACTTTGTTATTTTATATACACTGTATAATTTAATACTTTATTTAATACAGCGATTATATGAGGTGGCACTCTTATTATCTCCATTCTTACCAATGAAAAAAGTAAAAACCTAGCTTTCTAAGTGTTACACAAAACCCTGAAGCCATAGAAAATCAGTACATTTGAAAACTGAAAAAAATTCTTTATGGAGGAAAAGAAATAAACACCAAAGGCAGATGACAAATTGGGAAAAAGTATTTGCCACACATGTGAACAACAGGGTTATTATTTAAGAGCCTTTAGTCATCTTGAAGCATGTGTTTGTTGCCACAGTATAACAGTGAACAATTAGAAACATTCTAAATGTACATCAGCAAAAGAATGAAGAAAATATGATACACTCTGCAACAGTTAAACTATATTTGTCACAATGAATGACTTTCAAAAACATAATTCTATATAGCAGTTAAGATGAACTAGGATACATGGTATCAACACAGATAACTTAAAAACAATACCATACAGAAGTGGAAATAAGTGAATGTGGAAGCATTCCCAAAATATGGGATACATGTATCTGCATATATCCCAAATATATGTTGAGTGAGTTACAAAGACTATGTTCAGTATATAATTTACAAAAAATTTCAGAACACCAGTAAGACTTCTGAAGTGGCTGTCTAAGAAAGCGACACAGGGTGCAGTTAAGGAGGACCATATGGGATACTTCAGTTGTGTATATAATTTATTTCCTAAGCTGTGTAGTTAGTTTTATTAACCATATAATTTGTATATCTGGAATTTTTCAGGATACTCTAAGCAGAAAATACACTCTTGTCACTTTCTTCCACAGAAATAAGAAACTAGCAAATCACATATTTCTCAGCTCCAGAGAATTTAAAGTTATCATTAGATCCTTATAAGTGCTGGAAAGTAGATATTTCCAGCACTTATAAGGATCTAAAATTAGTAATAAAATTACCAATGACTCAGTAGAAAAGTTTGCAATGGACATAAACAGTTCACGAAAGTGGAAATACAAATATGTATTAAACATATGGGAAAGTGTTCAACCTCAAAAAAAGATAAATGTAAACAGAAAGTACAAAAATCTAACATTTTTTACCTATCAGATTGGCAGAGGCAAACCACTTACGTAGATGATACAAAGGTTTAAGGCGGGAGTCAGCAAACATTTGTAAATGGGCCAGTAGTAAATATTTTTGGCTTTGCAGGCCATGGAATCTCTCCTAACTACTCAACTCTGCCATTGGAGTTTGAAATCAACCACAGACAATACATAAACAAATGTGCATGGTTGTGTTCCAATAAAACTTTGTGAAATGAGGTAGCAAGCCAGATTTGGCTCATGGGCCATAGTTTGCTAACCCCTACTGTAATTAAACATTTTTTCAGAAATACAATGAAATTAATTAAGACCCAGAGAGGTTAACTGGTCCAAAAATAGCGTAAGTGGCACATCCAGGATCTAAACCTGGTTCTGTGTGACCTCATAACCTGTTTTAATACAGTGTTCTGTTTGAGAGTTTTGTTTGTGTTCTCTGAGAGTATATGTAATTTTTAAAAATACAACTTAGTTTTTACTTTCTTTATTAAGTTCTTTCTATTCCAAGGGACTGCTCACTTCTTTGGGGAATATATAAATGAAAACAATCCCTTTCCCTCCAGGAGCTTTAATGTAGCTTTAAAAAATTAATATTCCCCCCAAACCAGAATTATATCTCAGGACAGGGGTGAGAAAACATTGGTCAGATTTTTAAAATTTCATCTTAAAAATTCAGACTGCCAGCAGTTTCTTTATAAAAATGTCCTAGTCTCCTAGGCACCTTTTTTTTTTTTTTTTTTTTAGTCTTGTTGCTAGGCCCCAGTCGTGAAGTCAACCATAGGTGCTACATGTAGCCTCAACACACAAATAAGACTTGTCAGTCTTGGCTTTTAGAATACGGTCCATCTTAACTGTATTATAACCAGGCTTTTCATGTGTATTGCATATTCTGTTCAAAGTTTGCATGAGACATGCTATACAAAAAGGATTCTTGGTAGAATATTTGGGTTATCAGCTTGAAGAGTTCTTTAAGGTCATAGACTTTGTGTGTTGAGTCTCCACTGAGATGTCTACATACTCTGATTTTTCTCCTGGTCAGGGTGGCATGCATGTCAATGGTGCACCTCCTTTGATGCAAGCTTCTATGCAGGCTGGAGTTCCAGCACCAGGACAAATACCAACTGCTGTAACAGGACCTGGCCCTGGTGCCTTAGCTCCCGGTGGTATGTTGCATTTAGAGTCTTCACCATTTTGGTATTTTGCTAAAGTTTTTTTTATTGCAAATGGGATAGATCTTGATATAAAATTAATACACAACTAGGAAATATATCTCCTAGGTCAGTGGTCAGCAAACCGCGGCTCACGAGCCACATGCAGCTCTTTGGCCCCTTGAGTGTGGCTCTTCCACAAAAGTACCACGTGCGGGCGCGCACGGACAGTGGCATTGAAACTTTGTGGCCCATGTGCAGAAGTCAGTTTTCGGCCTGGGCAAGTCTATATTTTGAAGAAGTGGCGTTAGAAGAAGTGGGGGGTGTCAGTCGGGCCACGGGAGACGCGGTGCCAGGAAGGCGTGCACAATTCATGCACGAGTTGAGTGAGCCAGTCAGTCAGCAGTCTCATTGTGCAGTGGTTAGTGCTAGTCGCGTCCGCAGATCGTGCGCGGGTGACAAAAGTAAAGTTTATTAAGTTAATTTTAGGGAACGTTGTGGAGTGAAAGAAGATGTAGTGTCGAGGATTGAGAAAGGTATGTTGAGATGGTTTGGACATATAGAGAGGATGAACGAAAGGAGATAGACGAAACAAGTATACAAGACGAGTGTGGATGGGAGAGTTGAAAGGGGTTGACCTCAGCGAATGTACCTCAATCAGATTGAGGACGTTTTTAGCAAAGGCCAGCTTAGGAGTACCCTAATTAAGTTAATAACAATGTACCTACCTATATAGTTTAAGTTTAAAAAATTTGGCTCTCAAAAGAAATTTCAATTGTTGTACTGTTGATATTTGGCTCTGTTGACTAATGAGTTTGCCGACCACTGTCCTAGGTGGAAGAAATAATTGATTTCTTATATGCAAATCTTATGAGAGCAGGGAAAAGGACAGTAAAGAGGAAAGGTACAGTAAAACTTCCAAATTAATAAAAGGAAAATTGGAATGAATGGAAACTAGAGCAAGCCAGCAAATACAGAGAAAAATAAAATGATATTGTGAAGTAAGTAATAATAAAAGTAGAGTAAGGGGGAAGGAATAAAGTCTTGTATAGTCATTATTCTACTAAATGTAAATGGATTGAATTCTTCCATTAGAAATCAGAGACTGTTAGATTAGGGTAAAAACATAATGGGGAAAAAAACACAGAATACATGGACATATTTCTTCTTATTTAACAGACATAAAATCCCATTTCATTAAATATAATCAGACCAGGCCATGGCTGGGTAGCTCAGTTGGTTAGAGTATCCTCCTGATACACCTAGGTTGTGCGTTCCATCTCTGGTCAGGGCACATACAAGAATCAAATAATGAATCAAATAAATAATGGAACAACAAATTGATGTTTTCAGTCTGTCTCTTCCTCTCTTTCTAAAATTAATAAATAAATATAATCAGACCAAAGAACAAAAGGAAAAAAGAATTTTAAAAACTTAATTTGTTCATTGAAATTGTATATATAGGAATTAATATAGTATTGCTGTTACTTTTGTAGATTTTCATCATTCAGTAATTGTAACTAAAGGTATGCATGAAATCGAGATTCCCTATGTGAAACACCTGTATGAATACACAATGTATATCAATATTAAAAGTTTTTTAAAGCAATCTTCTTATTTATCTAATCTGGGTTAGATTGTGTTACTACTCATGGGGGATAATTTGAATCTAAATCATTCTGTTTTGTACAGAGACAAGTGGACAAAGGACAGAAGAAGGGATTTTTAAAGAAATTTCAGCAACCCACAATTTTCATTTATCCTATAACAGTGATGGCGAACCTATGACACGCGTGTCAGAGGTACAAGCGAACTCATTTTTTTGGTTGATTTTTCTTTGTGACACAGCACCAGAGTTAAGTTAGGGTTTTTCAAAATGCTGACACGCCGAACTCAAAAGGTTCGCCATCACTGTCCTATAATGTTACAGTTAAATTTAAATTATTTTCAGTGAAAAAAATAGATCCTGTATTTTATATATTTACGAATTGTAAGTGAATAATTTACCTTAAAATAGTTGTAATATGGTCCTACTACACCTGACAAGTCTGCAAGCCATGACATATGCAGCTCATTACGAGTTGAAAATCATCCAAATACTCTGAGCCAAGTGTGACGACCATGCACTCAGATGTCACAGCAATGTCAAATTGCTATAAAGGTTTCTAAGTGACTGCTCTCCATTTCTATACTTACATTGTCATGAACTGTTAACACAGAATGTGGATCGACATTGTCTATGGACCACACTTTGAGTAGCATTGTGTTAGTGGACAAAAAATAAGTAAAGATGTAAAGGAATAAAATAATGGACTCAATAAGCTTGATATAATATATAGAAGGTGCCTTATATCTTTTGACTGGAGAATGCACACCCCCCCACCCCCAAATGACCATGGCACAGTAAAGAAAAAAACTTGGCCATGTACTTAGCCATAAAATAAAAACAAATTTTAAAATACAGAGATTTTACAGGCTGTGTTCTCTAATTATAAGCCAATAAAACTAGAAATAAATAAGTAAATGGTGACTGGAAAAAATTGTACTAGGAACATACTCTAGGTAATTCTTGAATTAAAGAAAAAAGTAGAAATTTATAAATTATCTAAAAGAACAAAAAGTAGTACACTTCATATAAAAAACTATGGGAAATAATAAAAGTGGTATGCAAGGAAATGAATATCCTTAAATGCCTATATTATTAAAGAATAAATGAATCTTAAGTCCTAGTTTTAAAGAATTAGAAAAATAATTTTTAAAAAAGATATCAAGAAGAGGGAATTAAGAGTAAATGAATTTTCAAGTGATAATTTTTGGTGAGTGTATAGCATTTATACTTCTGAAGTTATTAAAACTTAAAACTACTAAGATTTTTGAGGTACCCTTACAAAGCTCTTTGACAGTTCATGAGAAGCGAGAATAACCTACTAGGAAAGTAGGCAAAGAAAATGAATAGGCACTTCATAGAAGAGCAAATCCAAATGGCAATAAGAACAAATTCATTTATAGTCGGGACTGCAAGTTAAATAGCAGGATTTTGCTTTACTTAAACCCATCCAACCAGCAAGAGTTTCAGAGAGAGATGACACTCTTGATGGGGAATGTGGTATCATTAATTACATTGCTGCCAGAAATGTGAAGTTTTTCCACCTTATAAGAAAGTCGCACATTAAAGATTCATATACACTTTGACCCACCAATTCCATTTCTGAGAAGCAAGTGATACAATAAAAGTGCCGTTATGTGATCATTTATAACATGAGAAATGATGCCCATAATTCTTTCTGCCACCACTTTCTTCAGATAGTTATCTTTGTATTGTTTTGGTGAGTGGTCTGAATAAATCATAAAATGTTATGGCTGTAAGACAGCTCTGAAATCAATTTGGCCTGTGATTCTCAAACTTAGTTTGAAGTTGAATCACCAAAAGAGCTTATTAAAACACAAATCGCAGGTCCCCACCTCCAGACTCTAATTCAGCAGGTCCGAGGTAGGGCCCTGAATATTTGCAGTTCTGACAAGTCCCTGGTGATGCTGATGCTACTTGTCTGAGAACTATACTCTAAGAACCACACTGGTGTAGGCCAACACCTTCACATTACATATCCGGAAGCCTGGATATACATTAATTTCATCAAATAACTTGTTCATAATCACACTTAGTAGCAGGGCTTGGCCTAGCACCAGTTCAGGTATTTTGTATCCATGGCTCTTTGATGCCTGGTATGTTAAATGGAATAAGAGAATGTGAAGTGTACTTGATATTTTAGGTAAGTACTAATGACTGCAAATAGTTGAGCTTGTCTATTTTCCCCACTTGCAGCATATGTTGTTCTTTTGATGAAAAGAGAAGAATTTCTATGTGGAAAGGGCCAGACAAGGACTTGTGGTAAATGATTATTTTTTGTATAGCAGTTATCATACTGTTATCATACTGGTTAGAATAGACCAATGGTTCTCAATTCTATCTTTGGCCCCTTTTCTTAATAGATACATTGCAGTGACTCTTTAATATCCTGAAATGAAATGCACAGAACATATAACCTACCTAACATGATTTCAAAAATAAAAGAAAATCAGCATAATGTCCTAAGCATAACATAAAAGATAAGATAAAATATATTAATTTATAACAAAAATTTTTTAAAAATATATTTTATTGATTTTTTACAGAGAGGAAGGGAGAGAGATAGAGAGTTAGAAACATAGATGAGAGAGAAACATCAATCAGCTGCCTCCTGCACACCCCCAATGGGGATGTGCCCGCAAACAAGGTACATGCCCTTGACCGAATCGAACCTGGGACCCTTCAGTCCGCAGGCTGTTGCTCTATCCACTGAGCCAAACCAGTTAGGGCAACAAAATATTTTTAATATACAATTATTCGGGCAAAACTATACTAGAAAATAAAAGGTAGTAGTCAGATGCTTGCATCTATATCATGAATGTTAAAGCTACAAATGTAGACAGATACAGGTATGTCTTTCTGACAAATACCACAAGTACTTTGACATCAGTGATGTGATTTTCTGAAATGGAGAAAATTCTTGGTAAAGTTCTGTTTGTTTTTTTTTGTTTTTAATCCTCACCCAAGAATATGTTTTTATTAACTTTAGGGAGCAAGAGAAAAACCATTGATGTGAGAGAGAAATATTGATGGGTTGCCTCCCATACGCACCCTGATCAGGGGATCGAACCTGCAACCCAGGTATGTGCCCTGACTGGGAAGCAAACCCAAGACCCTTCAGTGCATAGGACTGTGCTCCAACCAACTGAGCCATCAGTCCAGGGCTCTTGGTAAAGTCCTTAACAAAACAAAATATAGTGCCCATAATTTACTCAGTAACTTCATTTCTGAATTTCTGGAAAATATAACACAAACATATAAATAGGGCAAAGGACCTTTTTGTTTACAAATAAAACACTTGGGTTTTGAGTTCTGATGACCATAAACGGATATTCATTTGTGTGAATGTTCAAGACATTTGAAAGTTTTGCAAGACAGGGTAAATCTTTTGTTTGTTTTGTTTTGTTAATTTTCACCTGATGATATTTTTTCCATTGATTTTTTTTTTGAGAGAGAGAGTCGGAGGGAGAGGGAGGGTGAGAAGGATGGGGAGAGAGAGAGAGAGAAACATGGATGTGAGAGAGCCACAGTGATTGGTTGCCTCCTGCACACGCATGGCAGGGTAATTCTTTTTTTAAAAAATATTTTTTATTGATTTCAGAGAGGAACGAGAGGGAGAGAGAGATAATCATTAATTGGCTGCCTCCTGCATGCTTCCTCCTGGAGATTAATTCACTTTTCTGTCACTGAAGCTTAACAAATTCCCATCTTCTATATAACTACATTGTTTGATGGTAGTTATCTGCCCTTTTAGGTTTCTGTCTGTGAGGCAGAAAGAGGATATTTGTTAACTCAGCCACCGTGCTAATTGTTTCCCCACTGTTCTAATTTGTGTTTTCTTTCTTGCCCTTTATGTTCTAGGAGGGATGCCGGCCCAGGTTGGAATGCCAGGAAGTGGACCAGTGCCCATGGAACGAGCACAAGGTAAATAGGTAGTAATATCTGATTAATGTGAACTGGACTTGGAAATGTTCTATATCTGCACTAAGATGGCAATGTGGCAGCCACTATCCACATATACTTCAACATATTTGAATGTTAAAGTAATTTCAAATTGAAATTACGTAAAATCTAAAATTCATTTCCATATTACAACTGCTCAATGGCCACATGGGGGGATACCCTACTGGATATTACAGATACAGATAATTTCTATCATTGCAGAAAATTCAATTTGACACCTCTGGTCTGTACTTTCCATCTAGTGATTCAGAACCCAGCTCTACAAGAATTAATGATGAAGCAAAGGATCCTTTGTTGCCATTTAATTCATATCACCTTTTCCTGATAGTCTATAATAATTCTACTGACACGTTCGCTCTTCCTCTATGGATATCTGTTGATTGAGTAAGGAATGTTAATAATGAGCATGTAATGTGTGGCTGATTATGTAGAAGACTAAATTGAAACCCCAGAGAATACTGGGAGGGGACCAAAGATCTGTGAAATCTACTTGATGGCAGTAACACTGGATACCACAGCATTAAGCACTACGAAATCTCCACATTAATTCTCTATGTTACTAGAGTTTGGAGAAAAAGAAAATGCAGTGGTTCAGTTAAAAACAACATTAGGAGGAGAGATAGTGAGAAAACAGGGAGCTAACAATAAAATTGAGTGCATACTATAGGTCAGGCACTTTAATTTTTATAAACAACGTTGTGAGTTAGGGAGCAGCACTTCAGTTTTCACGTAAAGAGATGGAAGCTCAGAGTTTTGAATCCCTTACTGAAGGGGACATGGTAAGTAAATACCGATATCTGAGCCACATGGACTGGACTTGGGGAACTCATCTTCTCTTCCAGCTAGTAAGTGACAGAGCTAAGATTCTAAAGTCTCTGATCCTAAAATCCTCTTTTTGTCAATCCTTACCACCTCTATTGACTTCCAAAATATTTTCTTTGGACAAGCATAGAGAAGCTTAAGTTATTCTTAGCATATGGCCTATAAGCAAAACCTATTTTTAAGCAAAATATTAAGAAATAGGATTATATACTTACTCCTTGTCTATATACTCTGGGGTTGGTTACTGAAGTGACAACTAATAAACTTGTCAGATGGTTGATAGTAGGACAAGCTCTTAGCTAAATACTTCATCTGAGTATTCCATGCTTTTGTGCAATTGTGCCCCACCCCCCTCAGCTAATCAATAGATTATGTATAAACCTTAAGTATTTTTGCAGTAGTGTGAAGGAATTGGGGTTTCAGTCATACTTTTACCTCTGCCAAGCCATAATTCAAGCTATAGCTTTTTAATATATACTTCCACAAGACATCTTCCTTTCTGCTGTTGTAGTTATCTTCATTTTTCTGGTCAAAAGTTAACAGGGAAATGGCTCGAGTTTTGAAGGCATCTCAAGGCTGTCTTCATGAAGAGACAAAGTGAGATGAGTTTCCCTTCATGGTTTTCCTTCAGTATCCAGCAGAGGAAGCAAGAATCTTTCCATTTATACCTAGTTTGTCTTTTCCTGTTTCTTTGGCACATTTATAATGGCGAAAGGAGACCGTGAGATGTTTAAGAAGATACTTCCTCTTGCCTTCTGCCACCTTTGTTTAGTGTTAGTGCTTTTGTCATCTCATTAGTCTTTGTTTGCTGTTGTCATGGTGTTTGTTTATAATGAAAGACTTGCAGTGACAGAGTATTTCTTGAGGAATGATACTTCCTTTCCTTGTCTAAAGATCATTTACTGTATTTCACCATTTGGTACTTCTGTTATGGGCCTCTCCAGAATAAATCTTGCCTTCACATTCAGTATAAGTTATTTTATTTTTTACATATGAAATATGTTTATACTCTTTACCTAAATAGAAATTCAAAACCATCCTTTTTATATTTTCTTTTCTAAGGAGATTTAGGGGGAGTCATAGTAGCAGAGGTGAAAATGGAAAGTGGCTGGTTATTCCTGCCCCAGTAAAATCAGTGTCCCACAGGCTTCGGCTTTGGAAGCAGTCTGATGAAAGCAGAACCAAAGATGCTAACATAGTTTAGGAAGATTTTATAGCCTAGGCAAACTAATGAACTCTTGACTTTTTAACTCACACATATAAATCTCCAGTGTCTGTATGTGTATGTCTCTGCATGCATGTTCAAGTTATTTTAAGTGTCTGCTCTTTCTCCTTTTCAACTTACTGCTTACCTAGGAACCCTACAGCACTCGCCTGTGGGACCCGCCGGGCCTGCATCAATTGAGCGAGTTCAAGGTACCCATTGTATCTGTGGGTTTCCTTTTGCTTGTGTGTTCAGGGTGGGACATTGAGAGGACAAGGGCTGCTTGTCAGTCATCCTCACATTCAGAACCCAAAAGGGTAGTGTTTTGGGTTTTTGTTTTTAAATTTTTTCCTGTTGGAGCCTCAAGCCTAAGATTGACCTCTTCACACAGGGCAGAGAACATGGATGATATGGGCATCTGTCTGAGGCTGTACTCCCTCCCTACTGGTGTCAGGAGGCTTGGATGGAATAGCAGTCTGTAAGGAGACAGCAGGTTCTTGCAGAGCCATGGCAGTGTTCACATATTCCGAGACCCTACCTCTTTTTTGTGACTCTGGTCCTTGAACTAGGGTTGATTATGAGGAAAACCATAAGTTTCTTCAGGTTGCAGTGCTAGTCCTTGGCAGGTTCCTCCCCAGTTTGCTCTTTATATAATTCCATCCATACCTCTGACATGGCACAGATTCTGCTTACACCCTGCTTCTGTTCTTGAACTGCAAGAGGAGTCTTCTGTGGTGAGGTTTCACCCACTCTAAGGTGTCTGAATTATGTTGTCAGTGGTGTATAGAGTCATTTCTTGTTTCCTTGTGTCCTTCACAGCAGTAACTCCCCATTTGTTTCCCTGTCAGTGCCGATGCAAGACCCCAGAGCAGCTATGCAGCGTGGGCCCTTGCCTGCCAACGTCCCAACTCCTCGAGGTCTGTTAGGAGATGCTCCAAATGACCCACGTGGGGGCACTTTACTTTCTGTAACTGGAGAGGTAGAGCCTAGGTAAGCAATGACACAGAAGGAAAAGCTTAGAGGAATCAGAATTTTCCCTTGCTTTGAGAACAAAGTCTTTCCATACCAGTTATGCCTCTTGGCTGCTATTCAAGACTAAGCACTTCTCCTTGGACAGAACTGTGTATTTGAGTATGTCATTTTGAACTAACCATGACAGCTTGCATCTTCAGAAGTTAGAAATTCTAGCATACATACCCAGGCCGGAAAAACTTATATTGCTTATTAGTAGTAGTAATATTAATAATGGCAGTAATAATCATACTAAAACAATTTATATTAATGAGAATTATGCCTCTGACTCTACTTTGAGTACTGAATTTGGATCATCTCATTAAATCCACATGAACCTGTGAGGTTGATATAATATCAGTCCCATTTTACAGATGAAGAAGCCAAGGCATAGAGAAGTTAAGTAAATGGGCCCAAGATCACACAGCTAATAAGTGATGGAGCCTAGATTTGAACCCATATGTTAACAGTGTTCTTAAGCACTATACTGCATACTCATTATATATAATGGATATCCACTTTAAGTCCTCTTTAATTATGAGTACCCTGACCAAATATGAAATTCTAGAATATGTTGATTTATATCTCTATAGCTTTTTTTTCAATCTGTTTGGTGTTACTCTCTTAGCATTCATAGACTGGTGTTTACATAAGTTCTTTGTCTGATTTTTATTTACTGATCTTCTGGTTGATAACTTTTGTCTTATTTTTAGGTTCTGTTTTAAAATAAAATAATTTTTTCCATCTGTAGAGGTTACCTGGGACCACCTCATCAGGGTCCACCCATGCACCATGTCCCTGGCCATGACAGTCGTGGCCCGCCCCCACATGAGATGAGGGGAGGGCCATTAGCTGAGCCCAGACCTCTAATGGCAGAGCCGAGAGGACCCATGCTAGATCAGAGGGGTCCACCCTTGGATGGCAGAGGTAAGGGCAGACCACATCACAACATTGACTGGTAGTTGTGGGTTGATGATAAAGCCAGCTATCTTTCTCTAATCTGGGATAAAGAATGCTGGGGTAATAGGGCTAGCAGGCATTTTTAAGTTTTATCTGCAAATCTGAGAAATTGGGGAGGAGAAAGCAGTCTCCTGTAATTGGGGGTTTGGGTGGGGGAATGTGGCTAGAGGAATTGATTTCTGTCTTTCTTAGGTTCTTGATTCTTCTTGCAGTAAAGGTGAATAGCTACACAGTGGTTTTCTTGGACCTTACTTTATAGGTGGAAGAGATCCCCGAGGCATGGACACACGAGGGATGGAGGCACGAGCCATGGAGGCAAGAGGATTAGATGCCAGAGGATTGGAGGCCCGTGCGATGGAGGCACGTGCAATGGAGGCCCGTGCGATGGAGGCCCGTGCAATGGAGGCCCGTGCAATGGAAGTCAGAGGGATGGAGGTCAGAAGCATGGATCCAAGGGGCCCAGTCCCTGGCCCTAGAGGCCCTATACCTAGTGGAATCCAGGGTCCCAATCCAATTAACATGGGGGCAGTTGGCCCCCAGGGATCCAGACAGGTATGTATGACACATTCACTTCTGGCTTCTATGTGAAATCTTGATCTATTCTGGAACTGATTATTGAGCCTGATTATTACTGCTTTATTTGATTTGGGCTATTTCACAGCTTGTTAGAAAGGGAAGATTAGAATCTCCGTAGTTTCTCTGTCCCTTAGGATAGTGATTTCTGATTAACAGGATTATAGTCCAAGAGAGCAACCTTGTCTCACAATTTCAGGAGCTTTTCCATTCAGAGCAGATAAAGAGTATATCTGGGACCTGGCCAGGTAACTCAGTTGATTAGAACATTGTCCCAATACGCCAAGGTTGAGGGTTTACTCTCCGGTCAGG
The DNA here is from genome assembly GCF_964212035.1 of Myotis nattereri. NCBI lineage: Eukaryota > Metazoa > Chordata > Mammalia > Chiroptera > Vespertilionidae > Myotis > Myotis nattereri. Next base: position 91,156,160 of record NC_138078.1, read on the forward strand.
GCACATACCAGAATCAACCAATGAATGCATAATAAGTGGAACAACAAATCCCCCTCTCTCTCCCTCTTCCCCCCCCCCTCTCCCTTTCTAAAAATCTTTAAATTAAAAAATTATTTTTAAAAGATCATATCCATAGAATCTAGACATGGGTCATTTGAAAAACTCCTAAACGATTCTAATGCGCAACCCTTAAGAGCCACTGCACTAGAGTATATGAATAGTTCTTAGTGGTCATTTAGATAATCTTCGGTTTGCAGAAACCTGTTTTAATTTTCTTTCATTGCATAGCCTAAGTGAACAGTGAGTATGAAAGGCAGTTTACTAATGCTCACCTTAAAACCTGTGGAACTGAATTTTTACCTCTGCTTTCTTTTTTGTCTCCAGCTATGAGAGCATATGTTTGTCTTTGATTGTCTGTGTGTTGTCATCTCCTCCCTCTTCACCCCAGTTGGTTGTGTGATGGTGTTTTTCTTCCCTGAGTTTTTTTTTTTTAAATATATTTTATTGAGTTTTTACAGAGAGGAAAGGAGAGAGATAGAGAGTTAGAAACATCGATGAGAGAGAAACATCGACCAGCTGCCTCCTGCACACTCCCCACTGGGGATGTGCCCGCAACCCAGGCACATGCCCTTGACCGGAATCGAACCCGGGACCCTCCAGTCCGCAGGCCGACGCTCTATCCACTGAGCCAAACCGGTTTCGGCTTCCCTGAGTTTTTATATGCTAGAACCTTCATCTCACTCTAGCCCCTACCCCATTCTTTTTCCTATATGTGTCTTCCTCCTTTCTCTACGTAGTTCTGTCTCTCTTTTCCCTTTCATATGCTTCTGTGCCTTCCTTCCCTCCTCTGTGAGTGTGTGTATGAGAGAGAGAAACAGAGAGAGAGAGAATGTCAGAACTGAAATGGAACATGTCATCCAGTTCTCTCATTTTGTAGGTTTGGAAACTGAAACCCAAGAATTCAGGTGACTTACCTAAATTCACACAGCTAAAAAGTGGCAGAGCAAAGAATAGGATCCCCTATTTTTTCCACTGTACCACTCTGTCCTGTTACCTGCATGTTGTGTATGTGTATATGTGTGTGTCTACCCCCCTCTGTAACATGAAATATGAGTGTGTTGTTTCTGGTATGTGTAGAAGAAAACTGTAACCTGTCGTTTCTCAAGTTGTATTTTTTAAAAATATGTTCATGGACCTCGATGTTTATTGTGCCCTCTATGGTCAGTAGCCTTATAATAAAAATGGTTTTATGTGTTCATTCAGTCATCCAACAAATATTTATTGAGCACCTACTCTATACCAAAGAGAACTATAGGTAATAAGGATATAGTGTTGTGAAAAAAGAAGTCCCTGTTCTTATGGACTTTCATTCTAGTTGGGGAGACAGACAGCAAATAACTACATGATGTGTTTAGATAATTCTGTTGATAATTCTGTGGAGAAAGACACTGAAAATAGTGGTTGGAAGACTGACTGTTTCTAGATGATGTCTTACTTCTTTATCTCTGCTAGTGGTTGAAATCATTATTCTGTAATATTAGGCTTATATAGTTTCCATTAGTAGATTCTATAAAGCTAATTAGATCTGAGGTAGTGAAAATAAAAATTTTATGTTCTAACCTTTTTAAAAATGGTTTGAGTCCATGTGTACACGTATAATTAAATATCTAAAATACATTCACTCATATATAATAGATATACAATAAGAACCTCACTTCTTCCCCTGTACCTGTCTCCCCTGTGACCCCCATCTTCTATAGATAATTGCTTTTATTAGATTTTTAATGTATCATTCTAGCAAATAATATATATTCTTATTTTTTAAAATATGAATATACGTATATATTTTTTCCTTTTGCTGTTCTGTGTCTTGTTTTTTACTTAACAGTATATCCTTAATTGAGCATTTTAAATCAGATTTTAAAATTACCTCCATAACACATAAATTGGAAAGTCATCAGTAAAAGGATTATTATTGCTAGAGGAATTATATAACTTCGCATCAAACAGGGACACATTTGAGAGTGAGAGTGCTGTCAGTATTTACTCTGACAGAAGCATAAACTGGGACTGTCTTTGGCAAACCTAGATGTGTAGTCACCCATATTATTGCCTGCCTGGAATAGGTGCTCCTGGAAACTTTACATGGCAATTAGTGAATGATTAGATCACATTACAATACTTCAAATTAGTATTGACTGAAGCTTCAGAAAGGTTGTTCTTGAAGATGTTTCAGGTCTATAACAGATTATGAAAGTTCAGACTCATCTGCGGATTCAGTATCAATAAAGACCAGGAAGTGATAATATTTTAGCAAGCTGTATAAAGTCGTACTAATGCTTCATCTCTCTAGTGTCTAGTGAGTTAATGTATGTAAATGAATGTTGTAGATAATAGAACTATTCTACCAAATTTTTAACTAGTCAAATGAAAAGTAACTTTGTGTATTATGTTTCCTTCCTTTCTTAAACAAAATACAAAAACTTATTTTAATCATTTTGACTACTCAAGGTCACCATTAAATGTATCCATTATTGTACATGCTGTAATAGAAAGCAGAGTTATTTCCTGTTTGGTTTCTAGTTTCCTTCACTGTCAGGCTGTCACCTGGCTCCTCATATTGCTGTTGTGGTATCTGCTCCTAACAGTCTATCCTCATTTCTTCTATGCTTTGCTGCTTCTAATCTGCTGGGGAAGCAGGTAACAAGTTTGCTAACAATTATGTTTAATAAGAGTACCTAAACTGTAGGTGAATGCCTGAATGTAAACATAACTTCAGCATAGGGATTATTTAAGTTATTCTAGGTGTTCTGAGGCCTATTCCTGGGTTCTGATAGTTTTCAAAGATTGAACTCACCAAAGATCTTAAATATCAATAAGTATGTTATAATTGCACTTTGTTCTTTTAATTTGGGCCAGTCATATATATTTCTTGGTATGCATTTAGCATCTGCTGCATATTCTCTCTGGAAAGTTACAAAAAAACAAATGTTGGGCTAATAGCAGTCTTCTCCCCAGAGGCCTTTCCATCTCCTTTCTGCCTCTGCCATTAGGATCGTCTCTGCCTTACTTGTGGGATAGGGCCCTTTGGGATGAACAACCTATGTCTGATTGAACTAGAGGTAGGCGGTATCCCTGTGAATGTAGCTTCCCCAGTGGACCAGCATCCATTATCTCTAAAATCTGTCAGCTTTCATTTCTGTTTCCACTGAACACTACTTTCCAGGATGCTCTGTTTTCTCTGTGCTTGTGTGGCTGAATTTTGCTTGATTTGATGGTATCCAGTTGTGCTATGTGGTATTTGTTGATGCTGGAGCTGTTGTAAGCAAATGTATCTAACATGTTAATTGATCTCTGCCTAAACCCTGCCTTCTGCCGTTGCTAGCAGTAAGAAATGATCTTCAGAATCATTAATTTGCTTTTCTTACTCATATCCATACTCAGATCATATTTTTAAACATTGCTGTTACTGGATTCTGTCTGCCTATATGAGACATTGCAAAAATCTCTTTCCTCATCTCTCTTTGTGCACGTAGGTCCCAGTCATGCAGGGGGCAGGCATGCAAGGAGCCAATATGCAGGGTGGAGGCCAGCCTGGTGGCTTTAGTCCTGGCCAGAACCAAGTCACTCCACAGGACCATGAGAAGGTAAACAATGCTGCCCGACTGCCTCCGTGTGCACAAATTCTTTTGACTCCTGTTTTTAGTTAACATGTGCAAGTCCTGGATTTTCAGAGTCCCTTTGGAAGTGGTGTTTACTCTTAGAACTCTTTATGATCTTATTAACCTGAAAATTTATGAGTCAGTCCTAAAATCCTTAAATGGATGTATTTAAATGGAAGCTTATCTTACATTTCAGACTCATCTGCCAATAGCAGTTTTTGTGTGCAGGCCAGATAGACCTGGATTTCCAGATCTCTTTCTTCTCCCCCTTTCTACCTTCTCCCTGAAAAACAGTAGCAGATCCCCTACAACTATATTTCTGTTTCTATATTTGACCATTGTGGGGAACTCATGTCTGCTGGAAGGGCTGAAACTTGAGAAAAGGAGAGACGTTCAAAATGATGAAAAACTGAAAACTTCCCAGGGCTCACAGATACCACTCTAGTCTGCAAGAACTTTGGGTTCCAAAGATGTCTGTTTTGAGTCTTCTAATCTTAGATATTGTTGTGCTTGTGCTTTTCATTATGCTTTTTCTCACCAGCTGCTATTGTTGTTTTTGTTTGTTTATTTGGTTTGGATTGATTTGTGGTGGGCTGTTTTCTGTGTGTGAAATATCCTTTCTTTTTGACCAAAGCGGGTGTGGTGTTTTGTGGGGTTTTTTAAACTGCCATCATTAAAACTCACTACCTTTCTTTTTCTCTTCACAGGCTGCTTTGATCATGCAGGTTCTTCAACTGACTGCAGACCAGATCGCCATGCTGCCTCCCGAACAGAGGCAGAGTATCCTGATCTTAAAGGAACAAATACAGAAGTCCACTGGAGCACCTTGAAAGGTGAGCAGACTTACCTGGCCTGAGTCCGGCAAAAATTTTGTGCATTTGGGGTATATACTGCAACCCTAAGCAACAAGACTCTCCTGATATCAAGATTCCCTGCAGTCTGCTCCTCTTGGCAAGATTCTCTGCACCCTTCAGTAGGTCAGCTCCTATCAGGACAACAGAAGGCTACAGAGCATTTGTTCAGCTATTGAATTTGGTGTAATCTTTTTTAACCTTTCTTTCCTAATGGCAAAAGTAACATGCAATCAATTTAACCAAATTAATCAAATAGAGAAATATAAAAAATACAGGATAAAAAGCTCTGCTTCCTTAATTTCGATTTCCAGACATAACCTTTATTTCTTCTTAATTTCTTTATTAAGGTATTACATATGTGTCCTTATCCCCCCTTTGCCCCTCCCACTCATGCCCTCACCCCCGTTGTCTGTGTCCATTGGCTAGGCTTATATGTATGCATACAAGTCCTTTGGTTGATCTCTCCCCCTTAACCCCGCCCTCCCCTACCTTCCCTCTGAGGTCTGACGGTCTGATCGATGCTTCTCTGTCTCTGGATCTGTTTTTGTTCATCAGTTTATGTTGTTCAGTATATTCCGTAAATGAGTGAGATCATGTGATATTTATCTTTCTCTGACTGACTTATTTCACTTAGCATAATGCTCTCCAGTTCCATCCATGCTGTTGCAAATGGTAAGAATTCCTTCTTTTTTTAAAAAAAAATATATTTTATTGATTTTTTACAGAGAGAAAGGGAGAGGGATAGAGAGTTAGAAACTTCAATGAGAGAGAAACATCGATGAGCTGCCTCCTGCACACTCCCTACTGGGGATGTGCCCACAACCAAGGTACATGCCCTTGACCAGAATCGAACCTGGGACCCTTGAGACCACAGGCTGATGCTCTCTCCACTGAGCCAAACCGGTTAGGGCAAGAATTCCTTCTTTTTTACCGCAGCGTAGTATTCCATTGTGTAGATGTACCATGGTTTTTTAATCCACTCATCTGCTGATGGGCACTTAGACTGTTTCCAAATCTTAGCTATGATAAATTGTGCTGCTATGAACATAGGGGTGCATATATCCTTTCTGATTGGTGTTTCTAGTTTTTTGGGATGTATTCCTATAAATGGGATCACTGGGTCAAATGGAAGTTCCATTTTTAGTTTTTTGAGGAAACTCCATACTGTTTTCCACAATGGCTGCACCAGTCTGCATTCCCACCAGCAGTGCACAAGGGTTCCTTTTTCTCCACATCCTTGCCAGCAGTTGTCGTTTGTTGATTTGTTGATGATAACCATTCTGACAGGTGTGAGATGGTACCTCATTATCGTTTTGATTTGCATCTCTCAGATAATTAGTGACTTTTGAGCAGACATAACCTTTAAATATAGTTTGGTATATATCCTTCCAGAATCAGTTGTGTTATTTTATTCCAAACTGTCCCATCAAAATGGGAAAAATACAAAGCATTTCAGTAAAATGTATAAATGTTTTAGTTTCCAGTATTTATTTTATATTAAATATTTAGAGATTGAACTATTACAGCACATAATTAAGGTAGTGAATTTCCACCATCATCATCAGTCCCTATACATTTGAGAGATGGCTGTACATTGCTGCCCTTATTTTTCTTTCTCATCAGTCAGGTAAAAGAGATCATAACCATGGGACCTAACTTGATTACATGTATTGGTGTTTCCTTTAAAAAATATTTCCCCAACAACTTCTATTTCATAACTAATTCTGTTTTCTAAAACCAGTTTAAAATTCACATTGTCCCAATACTAGCTGGGATATCACAGTTTGAATTTCTACTTTTTACCCCCTTCATATTATAATTTTCACCCATGTATCATCATATAATAGTGAACTCATTTACACTAACTAGCAGTCTTTGCTAAATACATTGTATTTTAATCCATACTTGTAATGTCATTAAAACATCTGGACTGGAAATAAACATCATATCTGTCATAGATGAACGGCTAGCTAGACTTTTGGTATGACCAGTACTTTCTTTTTTTTTTAATTTTTATTTTACTTATTTTTTTTTTTGTTAATCCTCACCCAAGACTAGTTTTCCATTGATTATTACAGTAGAAGGGAGAGAGAGAGAAAAAAAATCGATGTGTGAGAGACACATCAATTGATTGCCTCCTGCACACGCCCCATTTGGGACTGGGGGTCAAACCTGCAACTCAGGTACATGCCCTTAACTGGGAATGGAACCAGTGACCCTTTGGTTCAAGAGACGACACTCTAACCACTGAGTGCACACTGACCAGGGTAGTACTTTAATTTTGTAGTTCACATACCCAATACATTCTATTTTTTTTTTTCAGTAAAAGTATAGAGTACCTATTGTATTCAGAGGAACAGATAAAAAGAACTTCCTCTCTTTTACTTTTCCTAATTTATTTATGCCAGAGAAGGCATTTCCTATAATGTGAGGAAATTATTATTTTGGGATAATGGAGGTAGATATGTTTCTGAAAATTCGTTCATTATACTTATGAAATATCTCAATTCAAAGCCTTGCACATAAACCACAGGACAAGGTTTTTTTTGTTTTACCTTTTATTTTTAAGTAATTGTAAATTCACAGGAAGTTAGAAAAATAGTACCTTATGTACCCTTCCAGCTCTTTGGTCTGCAGTACAAAACCAAGAAGTCAACATTGGCACATTACTGCTAACTAGACTATAGATAGACCTTACTCAATTTAACCATTTTTTTAAAAGCTATATTGATTTCTGTGCATGTAGTTCTATGCAATTTATTTTTTGTCTTATTTCTTTATTTAAATTTATTTTAAATATATAAAATTTAAACATATACAAAAGTAGGGAGACTAGAATAATAAACTCCCAGGTACCAGCTTCAACATGATCAAGTCTTAGCCAATCAATCATGTTTCCTCTTTTCCTTTACTCATGCTCCCCTGATACCCCAATCCAGGTTATATATATTTTTTGAATAACAACTTTACTGAAATATAATTCACATACTATACAAATTACCTATTTAAAGCTTTTTATTCAATGTAGTCATCGAATTGCAATCATTACCACAATCAACTTTAAGACTTTTCATCACCCCAAAAAGAAACTCCATACTCTTTAGTTATCACCCCCTGTCCCCAGATTTATCTCTTCCCCCAGCTATAATCAACCACTAATCCATTTTCTGTTACTACAGATTTGCCTACTATGGACATTTCATTAAATGGAATCATACAATATGTTGTTTTTGTGACTGGCTCTGTTATTTGTATAATGTTTCAAGGTTTATCCATCTTGTAGCATATATCAGTACTTTACTTATTTTTATTGTCAGATGATACTCCACTGTATGGATATACTATATTTTAATTAGTCATTCATCAGTTGATGGACATTGAGTTCTACTTTTCGGCTATTATTAATAATGCTACTAAGAACATTTGTGTATAAGAACATTCATGCACATGTGAACATATGTGTTCACTTCTCTTGGGTTTATACCTAGGAGAGGCATTTCTGAGTCATACAGGAACTCTACACTTAACCTTCTGAGAAAATTCCAGATGGGTTTCCATAGCGGTGTACCACTTTACATCCCACCAGCAGTGTGCATAGGATTCCAATTTCTCCACATCTCCCCCACACACCTGTTATTATTTTTTCAGTTTTTTTATTTAAAGAAGGATTTTAAATATAATAATGTTACATGCAATAAACCTTAATATTTCAAGAAAAACGATCTTAATGTTGCATGCAATAAACATTAATATCTCAAGAAAAATGATTTTAAATGATAATGTTACATGCAACAAACCAATTATTTAAGAAAATGATCTTACATATAACATTACATGCAATAAAAATTAATATTTTTAGAATAAAGATACTTTAAGTATAATAATATTACCAAAACTGTACTAACATAGTATGATATCACAAAAGTTGTAGGATTACTTCTATTATATTCTAGAATATTTTTCCCCCCTCTGGCTCTATTTTTGTTCATCAGTTTATGTTGTTCATTATATTCCACAAATGAGTGAGATCGTATGATATTTATCTTTTTCTGACTGGCTTATTTTGCTTAGCATGATGCTTTTAGAGTCTATTTTGTTGGATATGAGTATTGCTACTCCAGCTTTTTTTGCTTTTGTTTTGAGGTGGGTCTCTTGTAGACAATATATAGTTGGGTCATGTTTTTGTATCCATTCAGCTACCCTACACCTTTTGATTAGAGCATTTAATCCATTTACATTTAGTGTTATTAATGAGAGGTACTTATTTATAGCCACTTTAATTCTGTATGGCTAGGTTTCTCTCCCTGTTTCTTCTTCTCAGCAATCCCTTACAGCAATTCCTTTAGCATTTCTTATAATGCTGGCTTGGTGGTGATGAACTCCTTTAGCCTTTTCTTATCTAGTAAGCTCTTTATTTGACAGTCTATTTTGAATGATAGCCTTGCTGGATATAGTAATCTTGATCTCAGATCCTTGGTTTCTATTACGTTGAGTACTTCATGCTATTCCCTTCTGGCCTGTAGAGTTTCTGATGAGAAATCAGGTGTCAGCCTTATGTAAACTCCTTTGTAGGTAACACTTTTCTTTTGCTGCCTTTAAGATTCTCTCTTTGTCTTTAAATTTTGGCATTTTAATTATGATGTGTCTGTGTGTGGGTCTGTTTGAGTTCTTCTTGTTTGGGGTTCTCTGTGCCTCCTGAACTGGTGTGACTTTTTCCTTTACCAGATTAGGTAAGTTTTCTACCATTATTTCTTCAAACACCTCTATTCCTTTCTCTCTTTCTGCCTCTTCCAGCACACCTACTATCCTAATATTGTTACGTTTCACATTGTCCCACAGCTCCCTTAAGCTGTCCTCCTGTTTTTTAATTGTTTTCTCTTTTTGGTTCTCTAATTGAGTGATATTTTCAACTCTGTCTTCTAATTCACTGATTCTATCCTTAGCTTCCCCTAATCTGCTATGTATTCCTTCCAATGTGTTCTTTATTTGTGGTATGCCATTCTTTATCTCAGACTGTTCTTTTTTCATAGTTACTATATCTTTTTTTCATACTGTTGAGCATTTTTAACATCATTACTCTGAACTCTGTTTCAAATAAATTTCTTATCTCTGCTTCATTTATCTCTTCTTCTGGAGAATTCTCTAGTTCTTTCATTTGGAGGTTGTTTTTTGTCTCCTCATTTTGGCTATCTGTTTGGGTTTGTGACTATGTTTTAGGTATAGATCCTCTACACCTCTCAATCTCTAGTGCAGGGCAGTGTTAAAGGCTATTTCTGACTAATTGAATCAGGCAAAGATTCAAAGCCTCTGTCTGCAGACTAATAGGATTCCAATTAAATTGCCCCAGGCAATCATCCTCGGGTGTGGTGAGTTTTTTTTTTTTTCCAACAGGGCGGGGCACTTGTTTTTGCCTGGAGGCAAATTGTTATTTTTTTATATATTTTATTGATATTTTACAGAGAGGAAGGGAGCGGGACAGTTAGAAACATTGATGAGAGAGAAACATCGATCAGCTGCCTCCTGCACACACCCCACTGGGGATGTGCCCCGCAACCAAGGTACATGCCCTTGACCGGAATCGAACCTGGGTTCCGCAGGCCGAATCTCTATCCACTGAGCAAAACTGGTTAGGGCCTAATTGTTATTTTTAATTTCTTAAGTGGCCTCGGGGCAAGGTGTTTTCCAATAGGGTGTGTCGACTATCTTCCCCCCAGACAAAGCAGATGTCTAGGTGGGAAAGATGTTCTTCACTGTGTGAGGGAATGACAACCCAGGAAACGTGGGGTGTCTGCCTTCTGAACTCTATCCCCTGAATCCCCAGTCCTGGGTTCTGCTCTCACAGCTCCAGTCCACTTCACCCTCCCTCTGCCAGAGCACAAGGTGGGTGGCTGCACAGGGAATTTTTGTGCATTGGCCCTTCAAGAGGGTACCCAAACTTTGAGCTGCCACTCCCTGGCAGACAGCACCCCACTGCTTTTCACAGCTAGATGTTATGTAGGTACCCTCCTCAGATTGGTGTTCTCTGCTGGGGAGCCCAGCTTCGGGATTAGATCCCAGAGTTCTCAGTGGCACCCCGCACATAGCTGAGATATCTCTCTGGGACTTCAGTTGCTATCTGTGGGCGCCCGGCCAGCCCTTTCACGCCTTTGCCCCTCCTACCAGTCTCTATGTGGTCTCCACCTTCAGTTCTTGGGTATCAGGGTTCTCTCCTGTGAGTTTTCTGTTGATTATTCAGGAAGCCTTTCCATATTTCATTTGTAATTCCAGCTTGTTCCTAGAAGCATGTCAGTGCAGCATCCTCCTACTCTGCGGCCATTTTTAATCTTTCTCTGTGCAATTTACACAGGCAAGGTTTTAATGTTTATTTGCTGGTATCTGTGCATGCTGTAGCCAAAGTATTGGCTCTCCCTCCATTGTGTACCTCACTACCTGTGATCCATCCCTGCTATCACTGACACACTTATATACCATTGCCATTAGAACACTGTTTCTCAACCACAGGCAATTTTGCCACCTACAGGACATTTTGAAATGTCTGGAGACATTTTTGGTTGCCACAGCTTTAGAAGGACGATGCTACTGGCATTCACTGGTAGAAACCAGAGTTGCTTCTAAACATCCTGTAATGTGCAGGACATCTTCCCATAAGAAAAACTTATATGGCCCCTAATGTCAATAGTGCTGAGGTTAAGAAGCCCTGCTGTAAAGGATGATTACTTTTGAGAGGCAGGAGGCAGATACCTTAGGAATCTGCCCCGGATGTTTTACTCTTGTGCATAGTCTCTCTCCCCAACTTTTTAATTTTTTTCCTGCTGTTTGGAGAAGAGAACTTTGTCTCCAATTCTAATGGCTTTCTCCCAACTTTTCCTTACAGGTTTTCAAAAATACCTGGCAACAAATATGGAAAATAATTCCATAACTCTGTTGAAATGTTGCAAAAAGATGACTTCTACATCCTAATCCTTGAATGACTCAAATTGGTGCCAGGTGGAGGATTCCCATCACCTCTCTCAGAACAAAACTAGATCATTCTGTTGTCTTAGTTTATATATTTTCTGTGACTTGAAATAAACTTTGAACACAGTTTTAGTATAATGCAAATTGATACACATGAACTTTTTGCTTTAAAAAGCTGAATACCAAGGGTGAAACCTTAATGTATTTTCTACCCTTACTGCAATATTGTACTTCAATGTTATATTGCCATAGTTCTGTTTTTATTAAGTTAACCATTTATTCTTCTTTATTATATTTGAGAATTTCTCAGAAACAAATTTTTCAGAAACTTAGTTTCTTCTTAGTCTGCTTCCTGTGGAATAGTAAGATTTGCCCTTTGAGAACTTGCTAGAACTTCTGAGTCTACAGGAAGAAAATAAAATGTGCTTAGAGCTATAAAATGATAAAAAGGCCAACAAAACAGAGAGCCTAGCAGAGTAATGTATTTAGTTTATAAAAATCCAAATATCAAAATGCATTTTTTGTCAGTAGTAGGTCTATTCACATGCATAGTTCAGAGGTAAGACAAAAATGTATTAGCCACTGGTTCTAATGTGTCAACAACACGAAACTGGACATTTCCTTCTCCCAAAACCCTTCAGTCTAGGTAGTCAACCTTAAAAGTTACAAAATCCACTGATTTTTCACATGTTCAAGATAAAATAAAAACTGAACAGCAATCAAATGCATAAAATGTATTTCATCCTACCTAAGTCACTAACCTATAGGCCTACCCTGTAACCAGATTTATTCTGGGAAATTAAAACAGAAAACCTTAAAACTTTTACATTCCTATTTATTTTAAGAGGACCAAATGTAGAGTGCAAGCAGATAAATATGGTTGTTTCCCCTGCCTGCTTCCTTGCAGATAGATATGAACATAATTAGTGCCCTAGCTCTGACTTATGGCTCTTTCAGCCTACTGTTCCTTCTCTCATAGTAGCATTAAGGAGAAACATGATTTCTCTCCATCAGGCCAACCTCAAGAGGTTATGAGGTGCCTTAATAATTAGTAAAGTTCCACTGGAACTACTCGAGCCTATTTATATTCTCAGAATCCTACCCCCAGATTAGGAGTATAGTCAAGTGAATTAAAGCCTGCAATAGGCTTAGAGAATGTAATAGCATATTGCTTATATATCAAGCAAAAGAATGCAAAGATAATCAACTTTATGAGACACTGAAATTGAGAGATTTTCTACTCTGATATATAAACATTTACTATAAGAGTTTGCTGAATAAGATACTTCGTATTACAACCTAAGAAGAAAAACTTGCTCAAAACAGCTTAGGAGATTTCTAGGTGTCATGCACAGCCCGAAATTGGGCTTGGATGTTGATTATATGTTGGACTTATTATTATCATTACCTTTTCTGCCTACTTACATGAATAGTCTAGACCAGCAGTCGCCAACGTTTCGGACCTCACGGACCACCAGTGGTCCACAGGCCACCGGTTGGTGACTGCTGTTAAACCTTGGTATGTTGATTTTAGCAGCAGTCATATCTTGGAAGTGTCAATACAATTTAGACATTGAGATCAAGAGTAAAGCCTCTCATTAGGAACTCATAAGATATTCAAGGAATACTAAGTTTCCAAACCAAACTCATTGAAAACCAAATTATCATTTGGTCAGCAGCTGTCTAATAAGAACCATATTGTCAAGGTTCCATTGTGCATGTTTCTAAAGCCTTATTAAATTTAGACAGCTGAAATCCAGGAAGTTGGCAACAGTAAGGGTACCCCAATCTATTCCTACAGAAACATCTGTTAGTACTTTTTACTAATGTCCAATTAATACATGAAACATAATTCACTACCATAAGATCTGGACTTACCTTTATTTTGTTCAGACTAGTGACTGAAAAATACTCCAAGTTACAAGTTATACAGGTTTCTGGATAATTAGAAACTATCATTTATTCATTTTTGGTCACTTAAAAAAAGAGAAAGAAATAGGTGCTATAATGCTAATTCAGTAGAAACAGTCTTTTAAATCTGATGAATTGACTTTGGGCACAATGAAATGTGAGGTTTTTCCCTCTTTTAAAGGCCCTGGTCTTTCCTTTTACTGATTCACTGTGACTACTAACATCCCGGAGCCAGGAGGATAGAAGAAATTAAAAAGCATTTTGACAGGAGAAAAAAGGCATTTGACTTATGTCATTATGGGAATGATTCCCTAATGAATAAGTATGTCGGAGCAAAAAGATGTTATCAAAATTCTAAATTATCTTTTATTAAAACTAGAGATTAATACACCCCCTTAATAAAAATGGCGATAAAGAGCCCTGTTGACTAAATTGTCCTAAGATCAAATTCAAGTTTTTGCAATTATTTCCAACAGAACAATGCAAGCTAATGACTATAGCTGACTCTCAGTTATACAATTTCAGTTATGATTAGCATACTTTCAAGATTTTCTTTCCCAAATGGAGACCCCAGATAAAGTAATAAAAGATGCATTCATTAAGCAAAGAAGAAAATCCTTTTTTTTGACAAGCAAAAATAAGTATAGCATAAATGGCTGTTCACACTGGATAAGACCATGTTTAAAAATAACAGTAAGACTGTTCATATTGTATATAGAAATGGGGTTCTTGGTATTTTTATGTTTTATTTATGCTTATTGTGTTTTGTCATTAATTCTTAAATAAAATTTTATTTTAAAAAAGCACCCTACTTCGAAATCTTTTTTGATGATGGGAGGGAGGGGAGAATATGACCCAAGGTCCAGGCGAAAGTAACACTTGCAATCAACAAAATCACCTGGGGTTAAATTGTCATCCACCTCTGCTATCAGGCCTTGCTGTAGTCATGGCATTCTAAAATGATTTATGGCTATTTTCTGAAGAAAGGCTCCATGGACTTTGCAATTATTATGGCATTCTAAAATGATTTATGGCTATTTTCTGAAGAAAGGCTCCATGGACTTTGCAATTATTGTGACTTCTGAAATTCTTGGGTTCCTTTTAAAAAATTATCTTTATTGCTGAAAGTATTACAAAAGTTCCCTTCCCCCATTGACCTCTTCCATTCTGTTTCTGCCCCCTCCCCCACCCCACCTTCAGGCCTTCATAGCACTATTGTCTGTGTCCAAGGACAATGCATATATGCATATACGTTCTTTGGTTAATCTCTTACCGCCCCCTTCCCTCTGAGATTTGTCAGTCTTTTCGATGCTTCCATGCCTCTAGATCTATTTTGTTCATCAGTTTATTTTGTTCATTAGATTCCACATATAAGTGGGATCATGTGATACTTGTCTTTCTGTCTGGCTTATTTCACTTAGCATAATACTCTCCAGGTCCCTCCATGCTGGCTCAAAGGGTAAGATATTTTTTTATAGCTGCATAGTATTCCATTGTATAAATGTACCACAGCTTCTTTATCCACTCATCTACTGAGCACTTGGGCTGTTTCCAGATCTTAGCTATTGTAAATAGTGCTGCTGTGAACATAGGGGTGCATACATTCTCTCTGATTGGTGATTCAGGATTCTTGGGATATGTTCCCAGAAGTGGGTGAAATGGCATTTCCATATTTCATTTTTTGAGGATGCTCCATACTGTTTCCAAAGTGGCTACACCACTCTGCATTCCCACCAGTAGTGAACTAGGATCTCCTTTTATGCACATCTTCGCCAGCACTTGTCTTTAAGTTCAAAAAACAAAACTGAATCCAACCAAAAAAATGCCTGAGAGTCAAGTCTTGAGAAGCACGTTCTTGTCCTTAAGTGTCTGACCAGACCAAGTAAGTTGTTGAAGATACAAAGGAGAGACGAAATGCAGATTGTGGTCCTTATTTCTATAAGTCAGAAATTTTCTTTATTGAAGTAGAATTGAACCTTCCTAGGATCCAGACTGGAGTATTGGTGACAACATTTGCTCAGGGACTTTGCCAAAGCCTGAGGACCACATAAAAAGACTCCAATCACAGACCTGCAAGAAAAGAATAGTTGGCTAGTAAAGGCTGCGATGTTGTTAGAATGGAAAAATGAGGTCTCTACTACTGACAACTCTGCATAGAAATTCAGTTGTTGACACCCTTCTCACATTCTTCATAGTAGTTTTCTTACTTTTTCTTCTTACAAGCTCCAAATGAGCTTTCAGCCCTTATCACATCAGTGGTTCTCAACCTTGGCTGCACATTAGAATCACCTGGGAATCTTTTTAAAATCCTGATTTCTGAGCCTCATCCTCCGGAAATTCTGTTTCTTTGTTACTAATGTTGTGGCCTCACCCCATAACAAAGAAACAGAATTTCCGGAGGATGAGGCCCAGAAATCAGGATTTTAAAAAGATTGCCGGGTGATTCTAATGTGCAGCCAAGGTTGAGAACCACTGCACTAGGTAGTCAGCCTTGCCTATTCTATTCAGAACATGTTCAGCTGTAGTGCCCTGTAGTGGTTAAGTGCTAGCTAGACTAGTGAGCCAGGCTGCCTGGGTTAAAATCCCAGCTCTGACACTTGTCCAGCTGTGTGACTTTAGGAAAGTTTCTTAACCTCTCTGTGTTTCAGTATTTGCCCCCACTCTAAAATGGTGATAAAAACAGTACCCACCTTACAGGATTGTTTTAAGGTTTAAATAAAAATTATAGCTGCCATTAAAGCCATTTGTGTAATTGAATTGATCTTCACCTGCCAATTGTTCCTGGAATTTATCTAATACAATCAGCTTAATCTCCTTCTCATCAGAATGTCTGACCTCAGGGCACTAGGTTTTCCTGTGTTTCAAACCCCTCCAGAAAGACTGAGGTCAGGTCATCAGCTAACTAGATAAATACAGCCCAAATCCTTGCTGCTTTGAGGTCACTAAGCCAAAAGCAATGCATTTGAACTGTTCCAGTTCTATTTCATTTGGTAATACAAATCAGAACTGAGTCTCCTTGCCTCAGTATTTGAATGGGGGGTTGTGGTGCAGCAAACGTATTCACATCAATTACGAGATCATGACCCTTATTTGGCTGAAACCCCAGATGGAATTTCCTCAGTTTTAAGCAATAATCTAGGAATGGTGCAAGTAGTTTCTGCCCCGGAGGTCTTTTCCCAAGAGTGTTCAACATACCATAATGCCTTTCCTAAACCCTAAGTCTGTAAACTCAACTAATGAGAGGAGAATACACTTACTTGGGGTGGATGGTAGCTATTGTAGAAAACTCTTTATCCCACATAGGTCTCCCAAAGAAAGTTTTGTGTTTCAGACCTGTCAGGATGTCTGTGGCTTTGTCAAAGTTTAATGCTGCATGACCAGCCTGGAGTCAGAGAAATAAAAAGTTAGAAAAAGAAGGCCCTGCTAGTTGTCTCTTCCTTCAGCTACTTTTAAACTTGAATGTGAGGGTGAGAGCAGGTAGGAAATCACACACACAAAAATTATTTCCAATCAGCACACACCGTCTTTGGTCTGACATTCAGCTTGCATCGAACATGGGAATTAGTGTGTTGTTTGAACTCACAATGTTGCTGTCCCATCCGGTGAGGAAGAGACGGAAGTTTAGAAACCCAACTTTGCCTAATTCCTCCATCTCCTGTTCCAGGGAAGCCAATAGGTCATTGAACCAGGCAAAGGCACCTGTCTCCCTGCAGATCCAGTAGAAATATATCTGGAATCACCAAGAGAGAACATAGCCTTCTATAAATGCCCTTTACAATGTGCATTGTAGTGACATGATTAGGTAGATATACTGTATATTTGTTGATCAAGTTTAGGGTGACCCGAGAAATCACCTCTACAGAACAGCAGACCTTAGGCAGCTCAAATGTCCAGAGTCCTAACAATTTCCCTTGTGGAGAAAGATCACCCGCCAATGTCATTTTTGTTTCAAGGTAATTTTAAACTCCAAATTGAAAATGAAGACCCTATTCATATGGTCAATCTGTAGAAGCAGATGCCTTGGCAGAGAGAAGTGATCACTCGGTCTCATAACTCCAGGGAGGGGTGCTTGCTCATCAGTTGTAAAGAGCTTAGCCCATGAAAGCAATGGACCTGTCAGGCCCACACCAGATAAAAGGTGGTATGAGGGAGCGTACCGTTTGTGTTTTGAGGTTGTGATCTGCATGCCGGAATTTGTACCAGATGGACTTCAAAATGGAAGCAAAGGGGGTGACTCCAATTCCTGCTCCAATCAACATAGCCACTTCATACTGAAAAACATCCTCACTGGCAGTGCCAAAGGGACCATCCACCTCAATCCTGGCAGAAGACAGAAGGCAATAGGCAAGTGAAGTCTCACCTCCCTCCCCCCACAACCTCAAACACCCTCCCAGAGACATAGCAGTTCCCATGGCTGATTTCAGCCTGTTTTTTTTTTTATTACGTTCTATTGTACCAAACATAAGGTTCAATGAGGAATTGTATTCTCATATTTGCCTGTCTGCATCCTGGTCTGGGTCTCTGCAGTTCTCTAGGACCTACCTCGGAATTGGTGAATGCTGTTGTTCAAAAGCCTTTATGAGATTTTCTGTCCAGTCCCCTGCTGCTCGGATATGAATGGAAAAGAAGTCTTCCTCCGGAGCAGAGGTCAGAGTAAAGGGATGCCACTCCAGGTAAGAGATTGAGGGGCAGTTAACAAAAATATACTGTCCCACTTCCATGCTGAAGCCACGCTTGATCATCTGCAATTCCAAAACTTTGGATGGGTGCATGACAACCTATGAATGAGGCACAGAGACCAAAGGAGGCCATTTCAAATGGTGACAGGAACGGTAGACAAAGTAAATGAATAAAGCTGGAGGGCTGGTGACAGTGGTGAACTGCTAGCATAAATGCTTTCTAAAGGGAATAGCAGTTACTTACTTCAGGCAATTGGTTACGCTATGGAACCGACAGCATTATTAGGTTGCCTGATTCTTCAAGAGAAGCCAGAAATGCAATTTTTAATGTAAAAGCCTCCATCCAGATTTTTAAGTGTTAGCAACTAATTCAACTTTCTAAACAATGAGTGTGTGGGCCAAACAAAACATGTCTGTAGGCTACATCTGGCACAGGCCGCCTGTTTGCAGCCTCTGACATAGACCCATGTTGATGATTTCTGCTAAACCCCTCTTCCCATAGTTCTGTCCAGCACTGGAGGAACTGAAGTATGTTACCTCCAAGATTTTTTTTTTTTATTCCCTACAGGGTAACAGCATGGAAATTTATTTCTATAATCGGGAAGACCAGAACTCTTATCACAGCAACATGAAAGTGCATATGCTTTACCTTGGTAATCATAACCCGCTGCTGGGAGCGATAAAATCGGAGGATCCTTTCAAAGATATAAAGAACACCTGGTGCAAGGATCCACTTCCAAGACTGCAAAGAAACAGAGTACAGAATAAGGTTACACATTAATCTCTTCTTTAGGATTTATTTGTGTAGCAGTTTATTCCTTCTTTCAGTAAATATTTATTGAATTCTCTGCTGTGTATCATTATTAAGCCACTAATTTCACCAAATCTTGAGAACAGAAATGGAAAGGAATAAGCTACAATAGTTTCTTTTGCTAATCTGTTACTCATAAAACAGATCACTTCCTGAAATTTTACAGGTCTCACCAGGAAGCAAAAGAAAAGCACAGAAAGAAAGTATATGGTAAATACAGGTTGTCCCCCCCAAAGCATATATATTTTTATACATATATAAAGTCAGTGTTTATTAACATACAGTTCATTTTCAACATTTAAAAGGAAATTGAGTTGTCAGCTGTTAAAGTGTGTATACATTTTGGGGGACACTACTTATATGTAACTTAATTTTCAGAATCTAAGACTGTTTTCCAGGATAGCTTGCCCAATCTGAAAAACAAACAGAAAAGGTAGATGTGAAATTGAAGATGATTAAGAACAAAACAAGCCCTAGTCACTTTGGCTCAGTGGTTAGAGTGTCGGCCTGAAGACTGAAGGATCCCAGGTTTGATTCTGGTCAGGGGCACATTCTCCAGTGGGAGGCAACCAATCAGTGTGTCTCTTTCACATCAATATTTCTCTCTATGTGTCTCTCTTCCCTTCTACTCTCTAAAAATCAGTGGAAAAATACCTTCGGGTGAGGATTAACAACAAAAAACTGCCCTGGCAGGTAGATCAGTGGTTAGAACATTGGCCCCACACACCAAAGGGTCGCAGGTTCGATTTTCAGGTTAAGGGCACTTACCTGGGTTGCAGATTCAATCCCTGGCTCCAGTTAGAGCTCGTGCAGGAGGCAGCCAATCAATCTCTCTCTCTCGCTCTCTCTCTCTCTCTCTTTCTCTCTCATTATTTCTGAAAGTCAATGGAAGAAAATATCCTCAGGAGAGGATTAACAACAACAACAACAGAAAACAAAAGTGAAAGTGGTTGACACTATTGGTAACAATACGGTGTACCGGTTAATAATGTGGATTTTTTTCAATAGATGGAGTTACACATGTGTTGGTATATATATGCGATTTGATATGTATGCTATTTTGTTGTATTGACAACAAGCTTCAAAACTTCATATGTCAAATTTTCTGAAGGTATTAACATCATAGATATTTTTACGCTTAAAAATGTCGAATTTCGTGCCAAAAAAAAGAGCATTTGCGGGAAGTTTTAATTTATTACTTTATTTTGAAGAAAAGTGCTGCTGAATACTTTGGGAAGCTTATGGTGAACATGCTCCATCTCAAGATACTTGTGAGCGCTGGTTTAAATGCTTTAAAAGTGATGATTTCGATGTGAAAGACAAAGAATGTCCAGGTCAACGGAAAAAGTTTGAAGACCAACAGTTACAAGCATTATTGGATGAAGATGTGTGTCAAACTCAAAAACAACTTGCAGAAAGATTAAATGTTGCTCAGCAAACAATTTCTGATCGTTTACAAGCAATGGGAAAGATCTTAATAGAAGGAAAATGGATTCCATATCAACTGAATGAAAGACAAATGGAAAACCAAAAAGTCATCAGTAAATTGTTGCTTCAACGGCACTAAAGAAAGTCTTTTTTTGCATCTAATTGTGACTGGCGATGAAAAGTGGGTTTATTTTGAGAATCCTAAACGCACAAAACCATGGGTTGAACCAGGTCAACCATCAACATCGACTGCAAGGCCAAATCGCTTCAGAAAGAAGACAATGCTCTGCGTTTGGTGGGATCAGGAAGGTGTGGTGTATTATGAGCTTCTAAGAGCAGGTGAAACCGTTAATACTGACTGCTCCCAACAACCAATAATCAATTTGAACCACGCTTTGATCATGAAATGACCAGAATGTGCCAGAAGACATGGCAAAATAATTTTGCTTCATGATGACGCACCATCACACACTTCAAACCAGTTAAAGACACGTTAAAAGATCTTGCCTGGGAAGTGTTAACCCACCCGCCATATTCACCAGACCTTGCTCCATCAGATTACCCCTTGTTCTGACCGATGGCACACGCACTTTCTGAGCAGCACTTCAAAACGTACAAAGAAGTGGAAAACTGGGTCTCTGAATGGTTTGCCTCAAAACAAGGAAAGTTCTATTGGGACAGTATCCACAAATTACCTGAAAGATGGGGGCAATGTGTAGCTAGCGATGGACATTACTTTGAATAAAGCACTTTTGATGTTTCTCTTGAAATTAATCGTTTTTTCTTTGATTACAAAATCTGCATTATTAACCGATTCACCTAGTAAAACTTGATACTTATCCATCACCTCTTTTCTCAGGTGCTCAAAACACCTAACATGGTAATATACTTTTTTCTTTTTTAATCATCACCAGAGGATATTTTTTCCATTGATTTTTAGAGAGAGTGGAAGGGAGGGAGGAGGTGGGGGAGAG
Source organism: Myotis nattereri (assembly GCF_964212035.1). Classification (NCBI taxonomy): domain Eukaryota; kingdom Metazoa; phylum Chordata; class Mammalia; order Chiroptera; family Vespertilionidae; genus Myotis; species Myotis nattereri. The sequence continues at coordinate 91,177,436 of NC_138078.1, forward strand.
AGAGAAGCATCGGTATGAGAGACACATCAATTGGTTGCCACACACATCCTATCCAGGGTCGAGGATGGAGCTGCAACCAAGGTACATGCCCTTAATCGGGAATTGAACCCTCGACCCTTAGGTCTCTGGGCTGATGCTCTAACACTGAGCCAAACCAGCGGGGCTGGCATTATACTTTTTATCTTGTCTACATGTTTTTGTTTTTTTTAAAGCAGCCTTTTTATCCCTGAAATCTTTTTAAACATAGCAAGTTGCTTCCATATGCACAGGAGCTACCAAAAAATGTATTTTCTCGTAATGTTATATCCTTTCTTCCACAATTGTTCAAGCATAATACATCAGAACTATGTGCAGTGAGGTTTCTCATTCTGTTTCAGGTAAATAACTTCCTTAGGTCTCTCTGGGGAGAAAATGGGGCTAGTGAACCTGAGAGTGGGCTTTATACAATTTGATGCTACTTCTTATTTGGGAAAAATCCCTGGCTGAATTCAGAAAAACTGGAAAAAAAAATTAAGAAATGACTGTTAACAATGTGGAAAATTTTTTGGCCTGAGAACTAATCAGAGAAATGAATTAGAAAACTAAATAGCATTTGAGGCCCTCAAATTGAAAAGCTGCTTTAAACAATAATGTCCACCATTAACTGGGATGCAGGGGAATGGGCACATTCACATGTGCAGCTGGTGAAAATTAATAGCATCTTCCCAGGGAACAATTTGGCAATACATCTCAGCATCCTGGAAAGCATGCTTTCTCTATTACCCAAGAATTTCACTTCTAGGAAATGGAGCATAAAGAAATAATTAAAGTGTGCATAAATATACAAGTATAATAATGGCCACAGTATTTACTAAGAAAAAAAAGTAACAAAAATGGTATACCATACAGATTTTTTGTCAATACCAAACTGTCTTTTTAATTTCTTTTTGTATTGAAATATGATTGGCAGATAATATTATGTTAGTGTTAGGTGTACAACATAATGATTCCATATTTGTATATATTGCAAAATGATTATCACAGTAAGTCTAGTTAACATCCATCACCTCACATAGTTACAAAAGTTGTGTGTGTGTGTTTTTATGATGAGGACTTTTAAGATCTGCTCTGTTAGCAACTTGGAAACATGCAATACAGTATTATTAACTTTAGTTACCATGCTGTACATTACATTCCCAGGACTTATTTATTTCTAACTGGAAGTTTTTACCTCCTAACCACTTTCACCCATTTTGCCCACCATTCATCCCCTGCGTCTGGCAACCTTCAATCTCTCCTCTGTATATATGAGCTCAGTTTTTGTTTGTTTGTTTGTTTGTTTTTAAATATATTTTATTGATTTTTTTACAGAGAGGAAGGGAGAGGGATAGAGAGTTAGAAACATCGATGAGAGAGAAACATGGATCAGCTGCCTCCTGCACGCCCCTTACTGGGGATGTGCCCGCAACCAAGGTACATGCCCTTCACCAGAATCGAACCTGGGACCCTTCAGTCTGCAGGCCGATGCTCTATCCACTGAGCCAAACCGGTTAGGGCTCAGTTTTTTTTTTTAATTAGGTTCCACATATAAGTGAGATCACATGGTATTTCTCTTTAACTTTTTCAATAAGCATAATGCCCTCAAGGTCTTTAAAAATGACCATCTAGAAAAAAAATGTATACTGTACAACTTTTTAAAAACTGATGTTTCAAAAGAATATTTGACAAGAGAGGAAAACATCCAATGATATAGATGAAGGTAAAAATGTATTACATCTACGTGGTAGAACTCTATGAAATTTTTATTTTCCTCTAAATATGTTTTTACATTTTCTAAACTTTCTACAATAAACATGACTTCTTTTTATAATTTTTAAATGGGGAGAATGTGAAGAAAGTTTTTTCTTAATGTTTATGGAAGAAACAAACCAATATATTCAACTAGATAGCAAAACTGGTATTCTCTCCCTTGGGATATTATGTAACCAATCAAGGAACCCTTGAGTTTTAAGTATCCCTCCAAATAGGCCAAATATACCTTATCTCAGGTAATATATGGGGAAAAGATAGATGTTGATGTGCAATGTAAGACCGGGGTTTAACTGCCTTAACTAGTAAGGGGCTGATCAAGCTTTATAGGTTTCTGTTTTTCTTCTTATCAAATAATACAGAAGGTTTCTGGTTATAGCTTCCAAGTTCCTATGACTTTTGAAATTAAGTGTGCTGTTAACATATGCCAGGGATGTCCTTTTACAATTATTTTTAATAAGTAATACATGTAAGTAACATGTACACTGCACAAAATTCAAAAGTACAAATCTCCCTTCCATCCCTGCTCCCCAGCTCTCCAGAGGCAGACAATCAATGTTATTATTTTGTAATTCCTTCTGGAGAATATGCATTTAAGTGATAATATTGCATTAAAATGCAAATGGTAACAGACTATACACACTGCCCTGATGCTGTTTTCATTTAACATCTTTAAATTTTTAAAATTTTTCAATCCTCACTTGAGTGTGTGTGTGTGTGTGTGTGTGTGTGTATTTGATTTTAGGAAGAAAGAAAGCGAGAGGGAGAGAAACATCAATGTGAGACAGAAACATCTATGAGTTACCTCTGGTATGTACCGGGGAGCAAACCCGCATCTTGGGTAACCTGTATATACCTGCAACCTGGATATGTGCCCCTGACTGGGAATCAAATCCAATACTTTTCTGCATACAGGACAATGCTCCAACCAACTGAGCCACACCATCCAGGGTTCATTTAACATCTTAGAGCAGTGGTTCTCAACCTCTGGCCCTTTAAATACAGTTCCTCATGTTGTGACCCAGCCATAAAATTATTTTCATTGCTACTTCATAACTGTAATGTTGCTACTGTTATGAATCGTAACGTAAATATCTGATATGCAGGATGGTCTTAGGTGATCCCTGTGAAAGGGTCATTCGACCGCCAAAGGGGTCGCGACCCACAGGTTGAGAACCGCTGTCTTAGAGTCTGTTCCATATTAGTACCTATAGAGCTGCTTCTTTCTTTTTAATGGCTGCTGAAAACTCCCATAATTGTAGGAAAGTCCCATGATTTAACTAGTCCTCTATTGATGAACATTTATTTCCAGTATTTTGTTCTATCCAGCACTGCTACAATGAATAACCTAATACATGTTAACACATATACAAGTATATTTTTAGAAAAAACTCCTGGAAATAGAATTTAAAAATTTGATAAATATTGCCAAATCACCCTTACAAACAGTTGTATAGGTGCACACTCTCACCAGCAATGTGTGGGAGCATTGCCAACACAGCACATGAGCAGATTTTCATATCTTTGCTGATCTGTTTGTTTTTAAAAAGAAGTATCTTAATGTAATTCATTTCTTCCACTGTTAAAAACATTTACCATAATTTAATATATTTAAGATTAACACATATCGTCATTTCTTCGATCTTCTATATCTTTTTTATGAGGTTGTTAGGCTTTTTCTTATTAATTTGTAGGAGTCATTTATTAATTAGGAAATTAGTTTATGGTCTGTAAGTTGTAAATAATTTTCCTACTTAGTAATTTGTTGCCTGTCTTTATTATTTATGATGGGGTTTTTTTGGCTATAGAAAATTATGTGTATATATAGATATACTATATATAGTATATATAAAGAATAATATATTTGAATATATATTTATTCAAATTTATTATGTTTTCTTTTCTGGCTTCTTAGCTTTTTGTAAATCTTATTTAGAGAATATCTTTATTAATATTCCAGTATTAGAAAAAAAATTTTCCATGTGGCCTTAGGGTGCTTTTATGATTTTTTTTAACATTTACATTATTGATCCATGAATTCTTGATCGATATTTTAATGTAAAGTGTGGAATTAAGATACAGCTTTTTCACCCTAGATGACTATCCTATTATCCTAAAAGTATACTGAACACTTATCTTTTTCACATTGATTTTAAATGCCAACTTTAGAGAATTTCTTTAGGTATTTTTCCCTTTCTAGATGAGGACTGAGCTATTGCTCTTCATTCTGCATCTGATTTAAAAGCTTTAATCATCCTCAGAGCACTTTGAGGCACCACAAGTTAACCTTTCCGTTCCATTTATTTTTCAATCTAACATATTTTATGAGCAAACCAAAGTAAAGCCATAACATCCACATAATTACCCTGAGGCACACCTTGAGTTCCCTGGAACCCAATTTCTTGATCATCACTATCTAACAATAATTTCTAAGCATGTTCTTATAACACCAATGAAAGCCAACCTCAAGAATGCTTTTTTAAAAATTTTGAACTTTCCCTAACCGGTTTGGCTCAGTGGATAGAGCATCAGCCTACAGACTGAAGGGTCCCAGGTTCAATTCCGGTCAAGGGCATGTACCTTGGTTGCGGGCACATCCCCAGTAGGGGGTGTGAGGCAGCTGATCGATCTTTCTCTCTCATCAATGTTTCTAACTCTCTATCCCTCTCCCTTCCTCTCTGTAAAAAATCAATAAATATATTTAAAAAAAAATAAAAATGTTGAACTCAGAAACAGAGAGTAGGAAAGTGGTTAACCAGGGGCTGGTGGTGGGAGTGAGGGGTCTGGAATGGGGAATGTTGGTTAAAGGGTACAAACCTTTGGTTATAAAATGAATAAGTTCTGAGTATCTAATGTACAGTATGGTGACTATAGTTAATAATACTGTATAGTATACTTGAAATTTACTAAGAGAGTAGATATTAAGCATTCTCACCACAAAATAATGGTAACTATGTGAATTGATGGATGTGTTAATTAACCTCATTATGGTAATCATTTCACAAAGTATATGTATATCATTCATCCACATTGTACACTTTTGAATATATATAATTTTATTTGTCAATTATCTATCTATATATAAAAGCCCAGCAACCAGAATGGCAGAACGACCAGAACAACCAGAATGACTGGTGGCTATGACACACACTGCAGCAGCCAACCAGCCTGATCTGGGCCCGAATCGCTGCCCCCCCCCAGCTGGCCCAGCCCCCAATCAGCCCCCAACACCCTGATCGGGGGTGGGGTGGGCCGGCCAACCACCCATGGGCCCTCTGCCCTGCCAGCCCAGCCAATGGGCCCCCATCAGGGCAGGCCGGCTGGACCCCACCCTTGCACAAATTTGTGCACCAGGCCTCTAGTATTTCAATAAAGCTTTAAAAAAGAATGCTTTCCTGCCCCTAAAAAACATTGACTGGAATTTCACAGCTAAGTTTTGGGACAATATAGTTGTTAAGAACACAATCTTTGGAGTCCTAAATGCCTGGACTGAATTCCAGCTGGACTAGTTACTTACTGTGGGAGCTTTACAGTTTACTTCATCTCCATGAATCCTAGTCCTTTTGTCTCAAAATGGAGACAGAAGAAGTACTTACTTCATAGGTTATTGCTATGCATAAATGGGATCATCCATATTATGCAGCAAACCTGGCCCATTGTAAACTATTAATAACATGGGCTATCATTATTGCCTTTGGAGAGGGTTTTACAACATGTACTAACCATTATTCATTCCTTTTCAGGGTGCTCTGCTAATGCTAATCCCCTAGCCCCATGGTTGGCAAACTGTGGCTTGCGAGCCACATGCGGCTCTTTGGCCCCTTGAGTGTGGCTCTTCCTAAGCCTTAGGAGTACCCTAATTAAGTTAATAACAATGTACCTACCTATACAGTTTAAATTTAAAAAATTTGGCTCTCAAAAGAAATTTCAGTCATTGTACTGTTGATATTTGGCTCTATTGACTATTGAGTTTGCTGACCATCGCCTGTTGCCAGCGATATTGGAGTTCCTTGGTAGTAGGAATTTTGTGGATATATTGGCTGAACTAATAATGGTAATAATAACAAATAATAATAACAACAATATAAATAACAGCTCCTAACAAGAGTCTATCCTTGTCCATAGGATTTTTACCTCAGCAGAGTTCCCTTCAAATTGGGGACTCTTGCAGTGGGAATCATGATCATCCCACTTCTCGAAAAACTCTGCACACCTATGAGGATGACTCTCCTTTATGCTTTCTTCTGTTTGACCTCGGACAATTCCACTGAAATAGATGAAGAAGGACAGTTTAGGCAATGAATTATGCAAGGTCAGGAGCTAGACATGAGAAAGGTGTCTGAGGACCTTACCTAATGCCGTGAATCCCCAAGCCGATGAAGTAAATGATAAAAATATGATGTGTATACCAGAAGACCTCAAAATAACTCCTCCGGATAAACTCCATAGATGAAGTCACCATGAGAACCAGAACTATCGTGATGATCACTCCAGTGAAACCAGGAATGCTGGTGAATGTCATATATATCACTGTCTATGAAAGGAGAAATGTCAGCCTGACACAATATCCACCAAGGATACCATGCATTTCTTGTTTGTGACCAGAGCCCAGATGCTTTGCCATTGAGTCAACTCACCATGTTTGGGGACTGCATGGGATTTAGCCAAGAATCCCCCTCTTTTTCTTGACGAGATAGGCTGGAGAGAACAGAAGCAAGGGATCCATCTGTGGCCTGTCGGCTTCTGCTGTATCGTTCAAAGTTAAACAGGTGTGCAATGATGTGAATAGCTAAGTGGAAAGATGAAAAGGATTGTTAGAACTGTCCCAGGAGCATCATGGCAGGCATGCCCCACTAGAAAAGGAGAATACTGTATATAGTGTCTAGCAGAATGCCAAGTCCACAGAAGGTGCCCAATAAACCTTTATTGTAGAGAGACCCAAGACCTTTTTTTTAATACGCACCCTGTTCCCAAAGGAATAGAATGTGAGTTCCATGAAAATAGGCCTAAAACAGGGCCTGGCAAATAATGCCGGAGGTAATATACATATTTTTTGAATGACTATATGCATGGATGAAGGAGACTTGACTCTGAATGCCCGGAAGCCTATCGTTTCATGGTTTGCCTCAGTTACCTGTGTGTAGGCAGATCATATATGCCACCAGCTTATGGAAGGTGAGGTTGTGATCCAGTTGCTTTCTCAGAGTACGCCTGCAAAACTACAAATATAAAGTGATGGAGGTAAGATTTCTCCCAGGCAGCTTTATGAAATTCACCAACCCATAACCAACATGTCTTACACAGAGCATGCTAATACTCACCCACCCTTGTCCACCCCCTTGGCTACCAAAGGAGACCTCTGGCTTCCATTCCTAGGGCCTGGGTGTTGGCTGGCCAACTAAGGAGTCCAGGGTCTTTTTAAAAAATCTGTCTTTATTTATAAACCATAAATGATGAATATTTCAGAGTGGTTGTGAAAATTAAGAGAAAGTTACATTTTACACTATAGTCATTTCCCATCCTATTTCTCATTTTTTTCCTAAAAACCCTGTGATGTGTTTGCTTTTTTCCCCTATAGGCTTAGTTTCATTGAAAGTACTTTATAAACTGATGTTCAGAGGAATGCCCTAAAGGAAATACAAGATGTACTGCAATTCAAAAAAAACTGTTGTTCTTTGACACTTTACCCTAATTCACTTTTTCTCCCATTTCAGTGTTCTAAGTCACCTTCTTTAATGTAAAAGTTGACCTATGAGTGGTTGGGACTCACTGTGCAGGTGCCCCTCAGGAAGGACAGCAGATTCCGACACATGGGAAACAGTATCAGCATGCTGTTAAAATTCAGGCAGCGAGCAGAAGCTCTGGCCCAGGCCAATGCCGACTAGAGCAGAGGAGAGAAGACACCATCAGCTGCTTTATCTCAGCATTTATCAGTAAGTATGAGTCCAGTCCTTTTGTCTGAGACCTGGAAATGGGCAGTCTGCAGCTTCCTCCCCTCTTTCTCAGTAGCTAGGACAATCAGGCCAGGCTCTCTGTTTGCAAATGACTGAAAATTTGCTGAATTTAATATTGAATTGAGAAATTCCTATGACAGTGATTTGGAAATGTTTGTACATTTATCAATATGAAAGATAACAGGATTTAATGATTCCATGTTAACAAACACATTCTATAGATGTAATACTTTGCAACTAGTATATTGCTTAATGCACTCAGTTATTATTTTGTTGTTTTCACATGTAAAACAATCTTGTGGATCATATATACTTTTATTTCATTTTAAAAAAAGTTTATACATTTAAAGATATAATTGAAGATGGTGACTGTTTTTTCTCTTTTCTGTATTTTCTAATGTAGCAATTATAAGCATGTAATCTATATCCTATCTAATAAAAGAGAAACGTGGTAATTAGCATACAACCACTACCCTTCCCATTGGCTAATCAGGGCGATATGCAAATTAACTGCCAGCCAAGATGGTGGCCGGCAGCCAGGCAGCTGGAAGCGAACATGAGGCTTGCTTGCTTCAGTGACGGAGGACTCCAACATTCCTCGCCTGCCGCTGCCGGCCTCTGAGCTTCAACTCTAAGCAACTATGTTACAAATATAGAAGCTAAACAAAACCCCAGAAACCTGCTTTAGTCGCTGGGCTTTAGCCAGTAGGATCACAACATTGTTTCAAATACAGAAGGTAAACAAAGGCCAGAAACCTGCTTTCAAGCAGCGGAGTCCTAAGAGCTGGAGCCTCAGAGCTAAAGAAGGCCCAGAATTAAAAAAAAAGAAAAAAAGGAGTGGTTGGGAGCTTCAGTCACCTGCCAGCCTGAAAATAGCCCTCAGCCCCTCACCCAGACTGGCTAGGCACCCCAGTGGGGACCCCCACCCTGAAGGGTGTGTGACCAGCTGCAAACAGCCATCATCCCCTCACCAAGGCTGGCCAGGCACCCCAGTAGGGATCCCCACCCTGATCCAGGACACCCTTCAGGGCAAACCAGCCGGCACCCACCCATGCACCAGGCCTCTATCCTATATAGTAAAAGGGTAATATGCCTCCCAGCACCGGGATCAGCGGAGCTGCGAGGCCTCCCGGCACCGGGATCAGCGTGACAGGGGGCAGTACCCAAACCCCCAGATCGCCCTGCGGCTCTGTGTGTGACAGGGGGCGGGGCCACAACCTCCCTATTTGCCCTGCTCTGTTCGTGACAGGGGAAGGCGCCCCCACCCCCTGATCAGCCCTGCTCTGTGCCTGATAGGGGGGAGCTCCCCAACCCCCTGATCACCCTGCGGCTCTGTGTGTGACAGGCTGCAGTGCTCCAACCCCCTGATTGGCCCTGCTCTGTGTGTGACAGGGTGCGGCGGCCCCCCACCCCACGGGTCCTGCTCTGTGTGTGACGGGGTAGAGCCATAACCTCCCCATCGGCCCTGCCCTGAGTGTGACAGTGGCAGCGCCCCAACCTCCTGATAGGCCCTGCTCTGTAGGTTATAGAGGGCAACGCCCCAACCGCCCCCCACGGGCCCTGCTCTGTGTGTGACGAGATAGAGCCATAACCTCTCCATCGGCCCTGCTCTGAGTGTGACAGGGTGCAGCACCCCAACTCCCTGATCCACCCTGCTCTGTGCATGACAGGGTATGGAGCTCCAACCCCCGTGATGGGCCCTGCTCTGTGAGTGACAGGGGGCATCGCCCCAACCCCCTGATTGGCCCTGCTCTGTGCGTGACAGGGGGTGGCGCCACAACCTGCCCATCAACCCTGCCTTGAGTGTGACAGGGGGTGGTGCCCCATCCCCCCCAATCAGCCTTACCCTGAGCATGACTGAGGGTGGCATCGCAACCTCCCGATCCGCCCTGCTCTGTGCATGACAGGGGCGGCGCCCCAACTCCCCAATCAGCCCTGCTCTGAGCCCAACCAGGGGCTGCACCTAGGGATTGGGCCTACCCTCTGCCACCCGGGAGCAAGCCTAAGCCAGCAGGGCGTTATCTCCCGAGGGGTCCCAGACTGTGAGAGGGCACAGGCCGGGCTGAGGGGCCCTCCCTTCCCCCTGAGTGCACAAATTTTTGTGCACCGGGCCTCTAGTATATATATATAAAACCCTAATATGCAAATAGACTGAATGGCAGAACAACCAAACAACTGGTCACTATGAAGTGTGCTGACCACCAGGGGGGCGTGTGCAGAACAGTGCAGGCGTCAGCAGCAGCAGGATGGTAGAGTAGGTGAGCAGGGGCACCAGACCAAGGAGGGGCACTGGTCGCTGTTATCAGGGCAAGCCTCTGGTGGTTACTGAAAATTCTTTGCTCCTGCACACTGCTGTCCTGCCCAGCGCTCAGACCCGCTGCCAGCACCTGGCGCTAGCCCCAATCACCCTTCAGGGCTTCTCCACTTCCCCTTGCTCCTGAGGGGCAATCAGGGTCAGCAGCCATCTCTCATACCTGCTGCTGGCAACAGCCCTGCTTGCACCCGCTGCCGGCACCAGAGCCACTGTTCACACCCAGTGCCAGTACCAGCTCCGCATTGTCAGTGGGTGTGAGTGGGGCCAGGGCCATCAGCATGTGGGAGCGGTGGCAGGAGAGGGGCGGCAGCGGTGGGAGAGGACTGCTGGCAGACGGGACCAGGGGCCGCTGTGGGAGGGGTTGGGTGGTGGCACAGAGGATGGGCCAAGACCTGCCCCTGTGCCCACCACAGCCTTGTGGCACACAGTTCCTTTCAAGGTGCAGGAATTCATGCACTGGGCCCCTAGTATTCATATAATAAAATAATTAAAATATAACCTCTTATTTTTAAGATGTCTTTTATAATTGAAGAAAGCCTAGGCAAAACTAGTGAATCTCTTAAAGCAAAAATGTTAAACTTAGGTAGAGATTTGAGAAGGTACAACTTCTTAGAACAGAATTTCAAACTGATTTCCTGTAGTCAGGCAACAGACATCAAGATCAATCTGATCCAGCAGTAGAAGCTGCTAGAAAAGGAGACAATGAATCAGTTCTTCAAAGAAGTATTTAGCCCAGAAACAGGTTTGATTAGGTATATACTGAAAAGAATATGCTCAACTCCATGGTAGCTAAATCCAACTTATCTCAACTCTGTACAACTGTTTTTTGAGTTGGTTCCATGTACTTGAAACTGCAGGCTATGGAGTATGACCATCTCACAGCAGCCAGGCAATTACTGTTGCAGTTCAGCTGACTGGCCGGTCTTATATATGTGCCTGTCAATGACTTACTAAAAGGAAGAATATGGGTTAGAGTTAACAATTTCTCAGCCTTTTTTTTCTAGTAATCTTTTTGGCTCAAAAGCTATTTTTCCATACAACCTAAACCTTAAGCACTGCTGCATATGTTTAATAAGCCAGACAAGATCTCCCTCACATCCATAATAGCTTACAATGTCAGGCAGTGCAATGAACAAGAGCTGCCCTACTGTTTTCCATTTCTGGCTCCACCATATAACCTGTGTTTCTCCCTTAGCTGAGTCATACTCCGACTGTTTTTGATAGAAACAGCTTGTTCCACTTCTAAGTAAATTTTCTCTGCTCATCTCAAAGATCCTACATTTCCACATTGGTTCCCACATCTTGCTTATTTAAGTCACAGAGGTTTCTTAGGGCTAAAATTGGCAAGTGAATTAAAAATACAGAACTTCAATTTCAAAGCTCCATATTTTGTGAGGGCCATTTGTATAGGATGAATTCTTTTTAGAATAAATCTATTTGATGTTGTTGTTAACCCTTACCTGAGGATATTTTTTCCATTGATTTTTAGAGAGAGTGGAAGGTTGGGGGAGAGAGAAACATTGGCGCAAGAGAGACACATTGATTTTTTGCCTCCCAAATGTGTCCCCCGCCCCCCGCCCCGGGGCTGAGGATCGAACCTGCGACCCAAGTACATGCCCTTGACTGGGAATTGAACCCACGACCTTTTGGTGTGTGGGCCGAAACTCCAACCACTGAACCACACAAGCCAGGGCTAGAACAAATCTTTTTTGTCATTGCAGCACACTGAAATATCCCAAATTATGTTCACTTTTCATCATCAACACTAACCGATATTCTAATTACACTGCTGCTGCCTTTAATGCCTCATTGACTATGGATTTAAACTCCTTCCTCTGCTACGTATTTGCTCTACTTCATACTAAATCAAATAACTCTGCATTTTCCTAGAGGGAGCACAAGTTTAAGAAATAGCCTATGGAATGATTAAATAAATTATGGCACATCAATGCTATGGAGTGCTATGGTTCTTAAAAGGATAAGAGCTATATGCAGTGGTACAGATGTAGTAAATGTTTAATAATCAGCCTTCAGGGGAGACAACGGTCTTTATTTCCAGGATTTGCTGATTTACATGATATAAATACTCCCACTATGGCAGATTTCAAGATACCAACTTGATGTCATTGAACGCCACTGAATGCTGGGTAAGAGATGCACACAACTGGCTACTGCAAGATGGTACAAGCTGGTTCCAGCATTTCACCTGTCACATAGCAACATGGAAAGATATCTGCGATACACTAAGTGTGGGAAGAAATTTCCAGCCAATACCTACAACGTGATCCTTTTTTGGTTAAAATTTTTTAAAAAGTGATGTGTCCTACTGATGTATTTATCAAAACTAATAGAATGGTATACCAAAAAGAGCAATATTTTGGTGAATAAGAATAGTATCTACCTCAAAAACAAAATAACCGTATGTCTGATGCATTTGTGAACATCTCAGTGTATTTATGCACACTACACACACACCAAATTATTAATAAACTAGAGGCCCGGTGCCCAAAAATTTGTGCACTCTGGTGGGGTCCCTCAGCCCGGCCTGTGCCCTCTTGCAGTCTGGGACCCCTCGGGGGATAGCCACCTGCTGGCTTAGGCCCACTCCCCGGGAGATTGGGCCTAAGCTGGCAGTCAGATATCCCTCTGGCAGCCCGGGAGCCCTCGGGGGATGCCCACTTGCCAGCGGGGAGCAGGCCTAAGCTGCAGTCGGACATCCTTAGTGCTGCTGAGGAGGCGGGAGAGGCTCCCACCACCACCGCTGTACTGGCAGCCGTCAGCCTGGCTTGTGACTGAGCAGAGCTCCTCCTGTGGGAGCGCACTGACCACCAGGGGCAGCTCCTGCATTGAGCCTCTGCCCCATGGTGGTCAGTGTGTGTCATAGTGACCAGTCATTCCCAGTGGTTCTGCTGTTAGGGTCAATTTGCATATTACCCTTTTATTATATAGGATGGTTATCTTTGGGGAGTGGGATGGGAGAGTAATTTTCACATTTATACATTTTTCTGTCATTTGATCTCATTGAATGAAGCATTATTTATAATTGATTTTTTAATAGAGAAGACCTTTAAAAATGAAATTCCCACAGGAAATCATCATGATTCATTTTCTTGTTGCTGTCTTTTTTATCATAAAGCAATTCAGCTCTTAATAACTCGTCAACTTATTGCATCATTCTCTCTCTCTTTTTAAAATATATTTTTATTGATTTCAGAGAGGAAGAAAGAGGGAGAGAGATAGAAACATCAATGATGAGAGAGAATCATTGATTGGCTGCCTCCTGCATGCCCCCCGCTGGGGATCAAGCCTGCAACCTGGGCATGTGCCCTTCACTGGAATTGAACCTGGGACCCTTCAGTCCATAGGCGGACGCTTTATCCACCGAGCCAAACCAGCTAGGGCAATTGCATCATTCTCTTAATAAAAAGCTATTTTAAAAACAAATTAACACTTCCTTTGGAGTTATAGTTTCCAAAGGAGGATCAAGAACCAACATTTAAAATGGAAAACAGCAGGATAAAAGAAACCATGAATAGAACATTCAAATTAATTGTGATCTTAACATGGATCTTTTGATTATGGAGAGAAAAGAAGGATTTTTTAAAAGGACAAGCTATCTTTAAACATGTACATTGGGTGGGTCTTTGTGAAAAGCTAGTGGAAAAGGCAATGTCAAGCCCTGGTGAGTGTGGCTCCAGTGACTGGAGCATCTTCCCTTGCACTGAAGGGTCTCCAGTTCGATTCCTAGTCAGGGCACAGATTGTGGGGTTTTTTTTTTTGTTTTTTTTTTACAGAGTGGAAGGGAGAGAGATAGAGAGAAACATCGATGAGAGAGAAACATTGATCAGCTGCCTCCTGCACACCCCCTACTGGGGATGTGCCCGCAACCAAGGTACATGCCCTTGACCAGAATCAAACCCAGGACCCTTCAGTCTGCAGGCGGACACTCTATCCACTGAGCCAAACCGGTTAGGGCCAGATTGTGGGTTTGATCCCCACCCACTCAGGGTGCACACGGGAGGCAACCGATTGATGTTTCTCTCTCAAATCCATTTCTCTCTCTCTCTCTCTCTCTCTCTCTCTCTCTCTCTCTCTCTCTCTCTCTCTCTCAATTAAAAACATATCCTCAGATGAGGATTAAAAACAAAGAAAAAGGCACTGTTAAGATGAAAGTGATTTAACCAAATCCCTCACATGTTGTTATTGAATAACAGACCATAATTAGCAGTCACATTTCCTTCTCTAATTAGGTAATGGTCAGATTGATGGGCCTGTGAGAGAGCCGTTCTCACCTCCATGCTTTCCCCTGAAAACTTCCACACCAATGTGCACTATCTACCCCCTTCCTCTTCTATTCTTTTTTTATATATATTAAAATTTGGGATGACATAACATAAATTTCAAGTGTACATCTTTATAATATGACATCTGTATACTCTTTTGTGTGCTTACTACACGAAGTCAGTCTCCTTCTGTCATCATGTATTTGATCCCCTTTACCCACTTCATCTTCCATCCTCCCCCACTCTCCTTCCCCACTGGTAACCACCATTCTGTTGTCTGTATCTATGAATTTGTGGGGTTTTTGAATTTGTTTGTTTCTTTGTGGGGGCTTTTTAAATATATTTTTATTGATTTCAGAGAGGGAGAGAGATAGAAACATCAATGATGAGAGAGAATCATTGATCAGCTGTTTCCTACATGCCCCCTATTAGGGATTGAGCCTGCAACCCAGGCAGGTACCCTTGAACAGAATCAAAACCAGGACCCTTCAGTCCACAGGCCAACACTCTATCCACTGAGCCAAACCAGCTAAGGCTTTTGTTTTGTTTTGTTTGTTGTTTTATATCCCACATATGAGTGAAACCACACAGCATTTGTCCTTTTCTGTCTGATTTATTTCACTTACCAAAATGCTGTCAAGATCTCTCCATGTTGTCGCAAATGGCAATACTTCATCTTATGGCTGAGTAATATTCTCTTGTACACATGTACTACATCTTTTTTTTGCCTTTTAATATCTCTTTTCATTTAGTATTATTTTTAAACCTCACCAGAGGATATACTGTGTGGTTGGGTTTTTTTTTAATCTTTATTGTTCAGATTATTACAGATGTTCCTCTTTTTTCCCCCATAGCTCCCTTCCCCCCGGTTCCCACCCCACTCCAGGTCTTCCTCCCACCCCCCGAGCTGACCTTGTCCATAGGTGTAAACTCTTTGTCCAATCTCTTCCCGCACCCCCCACGACCCCTTCACCCTGATAATTGTCAATCTGCTCCCTTTCCATGCCCCTGATTCTATTACATTCACCAGTCTGTTCTGTTCATCAGGTTTTTTATTCATTTGATTTTTAGGTTTACTTGTTGATAGATATGTATTTGTTGTCACTTTGTTGTTCCTAATTTTTTCTCTTTACCTTTTTCTTCTTCCTCTTCTTAGAGAATGCCCTTCAGCATTTCATGTAATACTGGCTTGGTGATGATGAACTCCTTTAGCTTTTTCTTGTCTGTGAAGCTCTTTATCTGACCTTCAGTTCTGAAGATAGCTTTGCTGGATAAAGTAATCTTGGTTGTAGGTGCTTGCTATTCATCACTTTGAATATTTCTTCCCACTCCCTTCTGGCCTTCATCATTTCTGTTGAGAAATCAGCTGACAGTCGTATGGGTACTCCCTTATAGGTAACTGACTGTTTTTCTCTTGCTGCTTTTAAGATTCTCTCTTTGGCTTTTGCCCTTGGCATTTTAATTATGATGTGTCTTGGTGTGGTCCACTTTGTATTCCTCTTGTTTGGGATTCTCTGTGCTTCCTGGACTTGTAAGTCCATTTCTTTCACCAGGTAGGGGAAGTTTTCTGTCATTATTTCTTCAAACAGGTTTTCAATATCTTGTTCTCTCTCTTCTGGCACCCCTATAATTCGGATGTTGGTATGCTTGAAGTTGTCCCAGAAGCTCCTTACACTATCTTCATATTTTTGGATTCTTTTTTCTTTTTGCTTTTCTGGTTCGGTGTTTTTTGCTTCTTCATATTTTGAATCTTTGACTTGATTCTTGGGATCCTCTAGTCTGCTGTTGGATCTCTGTATAATATTCTTTATTTCAGTCAGTGTATGCTTAATTTCTGATTGGTCCTTTTTCATATCCTTGAGGGTCTTCCTAAATTTCTAGGAGGTTTTTAGAAGATTCTTGAGTAACCTTATAACCGTGGTTTTGAACTCTATATCCAGTAGTTTGCTTTCATCCATTTCTTTCATTTGTGACTTGCTTCTTTGTCTCTGCATTTTGGCTGCTTCCCTGTGTTTGTTTCCATGTACTGGGTAGCTGCTAAGTCTCCTTGAGTTGATAGAGTGGCCTTGTGTGATAGGTGTCCTATAGGGCCCAGTGGCTCAACCTCCCCAGTCACCTGAGGTGGACACTCTTGGTGCACCCCTTTGTGGGCTGTGTGCACAGTCTTGTTGTAGTTAAGCCTTGATTGCTGTTGATATCAGTGGGAGGAATTGATCTCCAGGTCAATTGGCTGTGATGACCAGCTGGTCTACACTGGAAGATCTGTTGAGCAGGAAACACCCTTATGGAGCAGGACTTGCTTCAGTGGGGCTTTGGTGCTCACTGAGTCTGCCCCTTGAGTGTGTCTCTTATGGATGTGAAGAGTTGTAATCTGGTATGGTCTCACTCTGACCACTAGGTACACTGGCTCTGGGATCTCCAAGGTGGTGCAAGGTCAGCCACTGTCTGGGGCCACCCAGCAGGAGCTACAGAGACATCTGCAGATTTTTCCTCTTTGTATGGGGTTTGGAAGTGCCCAAATGAGGCCCAGCTGTGAAGCAAGGCAGGCTGCTGCTGCCAGGCCTTGGGCCTTCTTTTGGAAGCTCTTGGGCTCTCTGACCCAGCTGCAGTTTGACAGTTTTAGGCGGAGAAAGGACAGGTCATTCATATGCAAAAGCCGATGCACACAGCTTGGGTGGGGTTGTAAATTTGGGGGGGGGGTCTCTGGGAATCACCAGGGTGGAGCAAACAGCAATGGCTGCCAGTCAGCCCTGCACCAGAGACGTCCCTGGGGTCTCCGCGCCCCATGCCCCCGTGCGGAATAATGATGGCTGCGAGCACCTCTGAGAGAAAGTCGCCCTCGCATTCCTGTCCTGATTCCAGACAGTCCAATTTCTCCCCATATGAGTCTGGGTCCCCCAGAATCTCACCTGGAACTGGAGTTCAGAGCAAGCAGGAGCTTGTGTCTCCCTCCCGATTAAAAGAGCAGCATATCCAGGTGCCAGCACTTTCCGCGCCTCCACACCTCTTACCAGTCTCAATGTGCTTTCTTCACCTCTCTAGCTGTGGAACTTCCACTCAGCCAGCTTTCCCGTGGTTCTGGGTGGTAGTTGTTCTGCCTTTTAGTTGTAATTTTGATGTGTGTGTGAGAGGCAGCAAGTATAGGTGTTTACCTATGCCACCATCTTGGTTCTCCTCTACATCTTCTATTCTTAATCTGCCACTTCCCCAGCCTCCTTCATCTTGTTACTCTGACCTGACCCCACCTTTCTGAAGGCCTTGAGTTCTACAGCCCCACTCAACCCTACACACCTCTCTTATATCCCTGTTTGATGGAAGTTATTTTTCTGTGTGATATCCACAGCGGTTGTTTTAAGATGTTTATTTATTTTTAACCAAACTCAAAATCATAAGCAGGAGTCCATAAAACAGATAAAGCTGCTTTGGTTGAAGTAGGAGAACTTCACACCCTGTAGGAGAACCTGTTTTTGTGGAAACCAGTTTGAAAACCACTGCCTACTAGTTTATTGTTTGTTTTCATTAATGGGTCTGGGGAATGTGCCTAGATAGGGCTGTTAGATTTAGTGAACAAAAATACAGAACACTCAGATAAATTTGAACATCAGATTTAAAAAAGGAACAAGGTATCACCCTGATTTTCGAAAGTTCACATTTTGCCAATTAGCTTTTGCAAAAGATCTACATTAGTACCTTTTCTGCTAACCGAAAAACAAAAATCAAACAAAAACAACCCAAAGAGGATTCTGTTTTTTTTTTTTTTTTTTAAAGGTTAAAAGCGAAAATAGTGTTCAGCATTTGTTTTGCAGTCAGCTCTTATAGAGGCAGTGTGCAGCCTGAGCAGTGGCTGGCCTCACTAAGCCCTTTCCCAGGAATTACCTCAGCACCAAGCCCCCATAACTTCAAAATGCACCTGTGAGCATCTATGCTTGATCCTAATTCATTAGGTGCATCTGTTAGCAATGTGTGTCCTAAATATCAGAGTTCATAAGAGTGTTACACTTAGCATAAAACCAGGTGTAATTAAGTGTATTTGGTATGATTTGGTAGGTTATTTTGGGGGGGTCTAGAAATGCTAAAAAGTTTTCCATATAAATTAATGGTTATTGCTTCTTTGCTTTATGCCATTTTGGCTTATAAAAGATTTCATAGGAATGCTCTACTTTCAGATTGTGGGGGAAATCTATAATTTTTTTAGTACAGCAGATCCTAGAATAAAGTAGTTTTGTTTAAGGTCATCTATATATAAAAAAGGCTAATATGCAAAGTTTCCCCTCAGGAGTTCGACTATGAGATCGATTGCTCGCTATGACGTGCACTGACCACCAAGGGGCAGCGCGGAACATGGCAGCGACCAGTGGCAGTGGCGGGACGCTGAGGGAGCGAGGGAAGAAGGCGGAAGTGGGGAGGCGGGAAACCTGATTGGCCCCGATTGCTGGTGAGGCCTAGGGACCCTACTCATGCAGGAATTTTGTGCATCGGGCCTCTAGTTTAATTATAATGTTTATGAGCTGCCATAGGAACTTAACTCTTGTTTATATCAATTAGCCTATGGTAAAATTGGTTTTGTTATACATAGTTTTGCATGAACTTGTAGAACCAATTGATGATATTAAGTGAGGACTTACTGGATACCTATGAAATATTTGGAATACTTAAAAAATTGTTATTTTTCTAGAGTTCAAATTTAACTGGGCATCCTATAATTTTTCTGGCAACCCTACCCCTAGAGGAAATCAGGAAATTGAGTCTCAAAGGAGCCAGGGTCAGAGACAAGAAAAATGCCTAGATTCCTCATTATAACTATGATACTCACCCCCAGGATTTCTCTTGTGTAGTAGTACTTGTCCCCCTTCTCATATGACAGGAAGGCATGAACAAACAAGAAAACATTCAGCCCCAACCAAGTAACCTAGAGGAAGAAAAAAAAGCAAAGAATAAAGTGAAACTTGGGTATGGGCAGCAGGAGATAAGGGGTAGGAAATAGTGTCATCCTTTGGCTATTTTGTGTTTAACTATTTTCATTTCATTTTATTTTTTAAATACATTTTTATTGATTTTAGAGAGAGAGAAGAAGGGAGAGAAACACAGATGAAAGAGAAACATCATTCAACTGCCTCCTGCATGCCCCTACTGGGGATGGAGCCTGGAACCCAGACCTGGAATCAAAACAGTGACCTCTTGGTGCATGGGAAGACACTCAACCAACTGAGCCACATCAGCCAAGATAGTCTGTTTACATTTTAAATGAATACAATTTTGCTAGTATATAACTTACTTTCAGAGTGAGTTAGAACTTTGAAACATGAATTAGACACTAATGAGCAGGCTCAGCAAACCAAGGTCCATCTGGCTCACCACCTGTTTTGTATAGTCTATAAGCTAAGAAAGGTTTTTACATTTTTTTCACATTTTTAAATAGTTGCAAAAAAATCAAAAGAAGAATGATATTTTATTGCATGAAAATTATATGAAATTCAAATTTCAGTGTCTATAAATAAAGTGGTATTAGAATTTAGCCACGCCTACTTATCTCTGTATTGTTTATGGCTGCTTTCGTGATAACAAGTTGAGTAGTTGTGACAGAGACCTGCAAAATCTAAAATGTTTGCTACCCAGACCTTTACAGGAAACATTTGTCAACTCCTGGTCTAGAGCATTTAAAATATTGCCTAAAAGAGTGCAATCAGTGAATAGTGGATTTCCAAAGGAACAAAGAATAAATTTAATAGCTGTAACAATACTCATCTGAAAAGGACTAAACCATTCCAGATTGGCTGGCCTCTTTAATTACACCCTGACACACATTTTCCTGTTTTTAGATTGTGAGTCTCTTTTTAAATTAACATATCATTGCTTTGGACTCATTTGAGCTCTTAAAACTGCATTTGTCTATCCCCAGGTCTGTCTCTGCATTGGCAAAAAGGGGAAATTTGGAATCCACTGCCCACTGCCTTGGAGACCTATCAATTGGGCTCTAGCCAAAGCTTGGAGGTGCTAATTTGTAATTTATCAGGACTCCTGGCATGGGAAAGCCTGCAATATATATATCCCTGGCCCCAGGATGGATCAGAACCATCTCAGACATTGCCCATTCAGATTCACTAGCTCTGGACCACTCTCACACCTCTAGCAGCATAGTGATTTAATGTGTGATATTGGAGTCAAACTCCCTGGGTTCAAATTCTAGCTCCATTACTTTTTATCTCTATAATCTTAGCCATAAATGTGATTAACTTCTCGGAACCTCAGTTTCTTCACCTGTAAAATGAAAATAATAGCAATATTTACCTCACAGCACTGCTGTGAGTCTTACATGAAATAATTCATGTGAAGTAATCAATGCAATGATTGGTGCATAGTAAGAGCTCAGTAAATGCTGGCTATAGAGTTGCATGGTTATCAGACTGTCTTTACCAATTAATTTCTTCCTGCATCCTTTGCTTAGAGGCCCTTTCCAGAGATAAGTGTCTTCCAGAGACTCTTTGACCCTAACGGAAAATGTGATGAAAGCCAAAGATATCTCAAGATTCAGAAGATAGAGGAGAGAAACTAATTTAGAGGGAGAAGAAATATTTCAGGATCTGAGAGGGACAGAGAGGTCTAATAAAAAATTGTAGGTAAGGTAAATGACGAAATACAGTGACATCTGAGAGTAAATAATTTCATTTCCCACGTCATTTCCTCTGCTATGAATGGAAAAGAAAGTGGAGTAAAAGACCTGACAAGAAAGAGGAATAAAAATAGTTTTGAGTAATTTATTTTTTCATTTAAAAAATAGTGCATAGGAGTATATGTCAAGAAGCCTGAACCTGCCAGCATGATTGGTGAGGGATATAAATTCAAAACTAGACAGTTAAATGTAACTCATCATCATGGGCAATGAACTCTCCAAGCAAAAAATAGGGATACAAAACAGAGGATTTTAGAGCTAGAAACACCCTTACATTTGTATCTAATCCAGTCACTTCATTAATTCCCACCACACAACCCTGAAGTCTAAAGAGGATAAATAATTTGATCAAGGTCACTCAATTAGTAGCAGAACTGAAACTAATTTCTAGGTGCGCTATTTCCTAAATTAAACGTAGGGGATTGAAATGCTGAAAATATAAGTCATAACCTGCCAATATTTTCAATGTTGGTTACATGTTGAAAGGATAATCTTTTTGATATATTGGATTTAACAAATATATTGCTAGAATTTAATTTCACCTTTTCATTTTACGTTTTTCAATGTAAGTATTAGAAAATTTAAAAATCACATATGTGGCCCACATTATATTTCTAATAGACAGTGCTGTGCGATTATCTATAAGGCTCTAAGATCACCTCTAACTCAAATGTTCAATGATTTTATGAAATCTTTTTTATTGCTTTTAGAGAGAGAAAGGAGAGAGTTGGGGGGGGCATCAATTTGTTATTTCACTTATTTACTCATTTATTGGTTGCTTCTTATATGTGCCCTGACCAGCAGAGATTGAACCTACAATCTTGGTGTATCGAGACGGCACTCTAAACAATTGAGCTACTGAGCCAGAGCCTTATGAAATTTTGATGTAAGCACTATAGGAAGGATGGAGAGAATAGAATGCTCCATGGCAGTAGTTAGAATTGAGATGGAAGAGAAAAAGAGAAGACAGGAAATGAAAACAGGTTGAAATTTCAAATACTTGTGGCTTAAGAACACATTATTATCTCTTTACCAATCAATTTCTAGAGTAGGATTTCCCCCCCTTCTCTAAAGTGGTGAATATATTGTACACAGAAGAGTATATAAAGCATAGAGTTGGAATTCTAACTGATAACTGACATCAATGAGCCCAATATTGGCATGTAATCTTTTCCTTTCAAATAGCTTTACTAATATGAGCAAGCAGAATGTCTCCTTACTCTGTTAAGATTAATTAAATAGGCAGTTAAACATCACTTACCAGAACCAAAACTGAGAGCCAATGGTTAACCAACCAGTTTGCCATTCTGAAGAGGTGGTTTGGAACCTCTCTAGGCAGCAGGAAAAATTCAGCAACCTGGATTCTGGAAAGGTTCTTCAGGGTTGGGATCTCTTTCCAGCTCAAGTTCTGTGAGTCTTTAAGATATGAAAGATGCACACCTACCCACAGAGCTTCCAGGAATAAATAAGTGCATTCAGCCTTCCTTCTCTGGACGGAACTATGTTTTATCAGCTTGGGTAGCAGACCAGCCCTACCTATGAGAACTACAGGGGTTTTCCCGGTTGGGGTTTTATCCCTTCAGGAAATAGCAGTCTTCTTGAGTGAGAATATGCTCTCATCATCTTATCAACATAACCTCATGTGAGGCATTGCCTTTGTTAGGGTGAGCTATAAACAGATAACCTCAGGTGAAGCAGGACAGGATGTGAGCATGTTAGGGAATCTGCTTTAAGATAGGCTTTCAGAAGAGTTGTCACATCTGCCAGCTGTGATTTGGACCTCAAGCCTGGCTGGCTCAGAAATTTCAGTATCTGAAAGATGATTATTATCGAAGAAGATGATCTGGTTCTGGACAAGTGAAAAGAATGGCCAAATCAAATACAATAATAGAAAATTTAGTAGTATAAATGTACACCTGGGTTCACAAAACAAAGTCAGAGTACTCAAAATGAGGGAGTTGATTGTCTCCAGTTTGATTGAATAGCTAGAGTTGTGTGTTCAGTTCTAGGCACTGATTTTTTTCTACTATAAAATGATAAAATATACACAAAGGGATATATAAAATATTGATATAATATCAAGAATAATTTTAAGGAATGAATATCTATGTACTCACCACCTAAGTTAACAAAATAGAACATTGATTTCCAGTATCTTAAAACCCTTTGTGGGACCCTCCCTGACAACATCCCCCTGCTAGCTCTCTCCCCTCCCCCATCAGATGTAACCACTTTCCTGAAATTGGGGATAATCATTGATTTGTGTGGTTTTTTATAGTTTTATTAACTAAATGCATCCCTAACCAATATATTATTTAACTTTTCCCATTTTTGAATTTTTTAATAAATGGAACTTAGCTGTATGTATATATGCTCCCATGATTTTCTTTTTTACTCAACATTGTGTGTTTTGAGATTAACACATGTTGATACGTCTAGTTTCAGTTCATTTATATTGCTATATAATATTCCATTATTTATTCATTCTACCATTTTTTGATATGATGATGGAATAATGTTGATGGAATGATGTACATGTGCTACAGTTTCTCTAAGTTATATACCCTAGAGTGGAATTTCTGATTCCTGGATTTGCATATGTTTAACTCTACTGTGTAATGCCAAACCCCTTTCCCAAAGTGCTCACATAAATGTATACTCCAATGAGCCATGGATGAACATTCTACTTCCTCCACATGGTTGCCAACACTTGGTACTTTCCATACTTTTTTGTTTTTAGGATTCTAGTGAGTATAAAATACTATTTTATTTTTATTTTCATTTCCCTGGTTGCTAATGATGTTGAGCATCTTGTAATTCAGCTATTGGCCATTTGAGGTTTCTCTTTTGAGAAGCGCCTATTCTGGTTTCTGGCCTACCTTTCTATTGATTTATTTTTCTATGGCTTATAGATTCTTAGACATCTCTTTATAATCTGAGATTAATCTTTGGCTAGTTATATTTATGGCTTGTCTTTTCACTCTCTTAATAGTGTTTTCTGATAAATAGAAGTTCTCAATTTTAATGTACTCTGATTTACCAGTCTTTTCCTTTATGACATACATTTTCTGCCTTCTTTTGGAAATCCTTTACTATCCAGAGATCATTAAGATATTCTCTAATATTTTCTCCTAAAAGTTTTTATATTTTTGCCTTTCACATTTATGTTTCGGTTCCACCTGGTGTTCCTTTTTTTTTTTTTTTTTTTTTCCATGTATGTTGTGAGGTAGGGTCCAATGTATTATTTTTCCATACGGAAAATGAATTGTTTGAGCACCAATTTTGAAAAGTATACTTTCTTGCCCTAACTGGTTTTTCTCAATGGATAGAGTGTTGGCCTGTGGACTAAAGGGTCCTGGGTTCAATTCCAGTCAAGGGCACATGCCCAGGTTGTGGGCTTGATCCCCAGTAAGGGATGTGCAAGAGGTAGCCAATCAATGATTCTCGCTCATCATTGATGTTTCTATCTCTCCCTCTCCTTTCCTCTCTGAAATAAAAATATATTTTGTTTTAAAAAAAGAAAATAAAAGTATACTTTCTTCACTGATCTAAAATGTCAGTTTTATTATACACCAAATGTCTATATATATGTGGGTCTGTTCTGGAACTCTCTATTTAGTTTTCTCCATGCCACAGCCTTAATTCCTATGGTTTTTATAGTAAGTCTTGACATCTGATAGGGCAAGTTGCCCCACCTTGTTCTTCAAGAGTACTTTGGCTATTTATATATATATAAATATTATTATTAAGCTGCAGCAGCAGAATAGGTTGGGTCCTTTCAAAATAAGATTATACCAGCTAATCCAACTAAAATATTTCTGGCCCAAATCTGAGGCCCCCGTTCCTTGGGCAATGCTGGACACACTAAATACACTAAATTTTTACCATCCATCTCCTTTTTTTGTAAATTCTCTAAGAATTGTTTTCCTTCTTTTGGCTCTAGACCAGTGGTTCCCAACCTTTTTTTGGCCATGCCCCACCTAAACATCTCTAAAATCCTGATCCCCCACCCCCGATGAC
Organism: Myotis nattereri; assembly: GCF_964212035.1. Taxonomy (NCBI): domain Eukaryota; kingdom Metazoa; phylum Chordata; class Mammalia; order Chiroptera; family Vespertilionidae; genus Myotis; species Myotis nattereri. Next base: position 91,202,465 of record NC_138078.1, read on the forward strand.
ATATAATTCTTATTATACAAAAAGCGAACTCCTATTCACATGGAGGAAGCCTAAAAGGCCATTAACTTGGTCTAAACAAGCTTCCAAAGAACATGGCATCCATGAAAGAGAAAAATAAAAGAACAAAATGACAGTTGAAGTACTGAGGAAGAAATCACTAAGAAACTGTTTAAAAAATAATAATATGAAGTGATATGAAAAAATAGCAAGTTTCAAAACATATAATAGAGAACTGAAATGCATAAATATGTCACTATATGTATATATATAGATATAGTATATACATATTTACATACTGTATATGAGGCCCCCTAGAACCATAAGAAGTACAAAAAATTCAATGTTAATAACTCATTCTCGAATTGCCCCCCTGTGGGGCATGTGCCCCATATTGAGAACCAATGCTCTAGACATTATAATACCTCCCCTCCCTCTTTGTTTCACAAGACCTGTCTTAATGTTTGCATTTCCCAGGTTTATAGATTAACTGTAAGTTTAAGGTTGACTACTTCCTGGAGACCTCTAGGGAGTATTCTAATGTCATTAATACCTCATCCACAGTTATACTATAGGCCATAGTCTTTTGGAAATATTTCCTGTATACTGATGATCCCATCCATGGTAGGTGGATTTCTGTAAATTGCAAACACAGAGCCATGCCCTGATTTGCTTGTTTTGTCTTCTTCCTGATCACTTGTCTTCGTCATCATTTGTCTCCAACTTACCTTTACAATGATAACTCTTGTACACCTTTTCCGGGAATTAATATGTAACAGTCAGTGCTAAATTACTTAACAGTTTAAACATGTGCTTAGGACACCCAGAAAAAAAATGCTTCTAATAATTATTTGAAGTATTTAATCGTTAAAATTTCAAAAAGAACTAAGAAAAGTAATACTTTGTTGTGTTTATTTTATTGTTTATAATTGTTTTTAATTTGTAACCATAGAAGATGGTGCTGGTAGAGCATCCTTCTCTTTTTAGAGCTTAGAGCCCTTAAAAGTATTAATCTTGCTTTGAACAGTATCCAAAAATGAAATATTCCATAATGATAAGAGGGATTAGTGCATGTGGAATAATTTAAAATCAGGGTTTTTTTCACTGTGTTAGATCAGAATCAGACCTCACAAAGTAGCCATTCTTAAAGATAATGGTTTGATGGAGCTGGACTTAATTTCCAGCTCCCCGCTCACTACCAATGCTGCCTTGGAAAAGTCTACCTTTTCCAGGCCTCAGTTTCTTCATCTGTAGTTTAGTGAGCTAAATGTCCTCATGGAGAAAATGTCCACGTGTCAACCTATACTGATGGCAGACGGTGGGTGGTAGCAGGGAAAAGGCAGTGAGGCAGTACTGTGTAGTGGTTAGAAACACAGAATCCAGAGCCAGTTTACCTGGGTTTGAAGTCTGCCTCATTTTATTTATTCATAAAATTAAATTTTGTGAAAATTAGAGTCACTATGCCATTAGAACAATACGGCTTGCTGCTACGATGATAATGATCTCTAAGAAAATATAAACTGAGGGCCTGGACCCAATTAATACTTGCTTTTACCATTGAAAAGGGAACAGAAATTATAAAGGCTATTCATTATATAAACTTTGTAAGATTATGGAACCTTTGCCATTCCTTTATCTGTTAGCTTTATCCCCATTTGTCCAAAGTAGTCAGCAGGTAAACCTTCAATTAAATGAACCCATTTGTTTGACTTAAATGGCAGCAAGGAAGCAGGGAGGTGGAGAAACAGTGTCTCATTCTGCAATGAGGTTTACGAAGACAGCTACCAGGAGAGAAAACTGGCTGTGTGCCTGGGCTACCAGGAAGAAGGAACATGAGGCACAGACCTAGGCCTGGAAAGGGGCCTGAGGACTTAATGATGACAAAGTTCATGTGGTTCCCTGCCCTCCCTATTTCCCTCACAGGACTTTGGTGTGCATCAAATGAGCTTGTAACAGTGCTTTTGAAGTGGGTAAGTGTTATAGAGGTGTCACTGGTATAGCAGTGAGTACTGTCATTTTGAGAGAGCAGGGGTCCAGTGGAAAACAAAGACAGATGGAACATAGGCAGGGGCAGACATGGCAGTTTGAGCCAACCTAACTGCAGGAACCAACCAAGCAGAATTAATAAAATGTTTCTGGACTCAAAGCAGGAGGCAGGGGGAAATAAGGGAGGGCCTGCAGCAACAGAAAGTTCAGCATAGGAACAGAGAAAGAACACATAGGAAAGGAAAAGTTCAGGTCTGCTGCTAGGCAAAAACAATCCAAGGAATCAATCAGGTGACAACACAGATAGATACAGAGGTAGGCTTGTAGCAAATATATACCCCTGGACTACAAGGATTTAGGGGGCAGCCCATTATTGGGCTCCCCGTGCCCATTCGGGGAGTCTGAATCTGTTTGTAATAAATTTCCTACACTTTTGCTTAAATCTTCTGGTCCACAGAGCTCATTCTTCGGCATCACGAGACAGGACCCCAAGAAAAAACCCCTCAGCTCACCATTCCAGTTACCAATTTTGCAACTGTTACATTGAAAAGCTACACAATGTTAGGGTTGCCAAAGGAGGTAAGCAGGTGGCCAAAAGGGGTAAGAATTATAAATTTATTAGGTCATCTGGAAACCAGATTGGGCTGAACTCTAAAATGGCTCTAGCCCCGAGGGACCAGGGAGTCAGAGGTTTTAAAGGGCTCTAGGCAGGCTTTTTCGGTAGGGAATTCTCTAGGTGGGTCCAGATCCGGAGCAAGTCTGGAGCAGAAAGTCACTAGTCTTAGCAAATGGAATGTGGTCTAAGTGAAAGTGAATGTTGGTTGCAAAATGATCTAAAGGTCAGTTTTCCAGGGGAGGGGACATTGATTCAATTATTTGATCAGACCTAACACACTCAAAATATGTATTGTTAAAAGTTAAATTGAGGCATATTAAACATACAAAGAGTTTATTTGAGCAAAAATCTATTTGAATTGAGCAGCACCAAACCACAAGTGGTTAGGGGCACTCCAGGGACACTAGCTAGGGAAATTACTTATATAGAGAAGGTACAGCAGCAAAAACAAGAAATTATTTGATGGATTATAGCTTCAAGCCTAATTGGCTGTTTGTGATTGGGTATCCTTAGGCTTCTGTTTTTTTAACCTTGAGGCATTAACAGACATAGATTTTGATTTGCTTACATGGGCCACCAATGCTTTAGAGCCATCTCAATCTAATGGCCTCCTTGTTTAATTAATTTAACTATCTGTAAGACTTGTTTAACTCACTGAATTCAGTTCAATCTTTGAATATTGTTAAAGCAATATTCAAGTTTTTCTCTTTCTTTGAATCTGATTAAGCAAGTTCTGACTCTTCCAGGAAGCCTTCTCTGAACACCTCAACAATCACACCACACCCTCTTCTAATTTTCATAGCAGTATTTCCTCTTTTCTTCTTATCTCTCCTGCAGCCTGTGAAACCTTCCATTTTTATTTACCCTTTCTGACTAAGTCCTCTTTCACACAGGTGGCTCCCTAAGGCAGAGCATGAAGATCTCTATGAATAGTAGGTGCTCAATAAACATTTGTCAACTATTGGCGTGGTAGGCAGTAAAATGACCCCAAAGATGTCCACATTCTAATTCCTGGAACCTGTGAATATGTCACCTTACATGGCAAAGGGAAATTAAGGTTTCAGATGGAATTAAGGTTGCTATTCAGCTGACCTCAAAATAGGGAGTTGATTCTGGATTATGCACATGGGCTCAGTGTAACCACAAGGATCCTTAAAAGTGGAAGAAGGAGGCAGAAGAAGAGATCAGAGTGATGTGATGCGAGACCTTAACCCCCTGTTCCTGGTTTTGAAGATGGAATGGGGCCATGAACTAAGGAATGTAGACAGCCTCTAGAAGCTGGAAAAGGCAAGGATATGGGTTCTCCCCTAGAACCTACAGAAATGAATGCAGCCCTGCCAGAACCGTGATGTTAGCCTAGTAAGATCCATTGCTGATTTCTCACACCCAAAACTGTAGGACAATAGCTTTGTGTTGTCTTTAGCCCCCAAGTTTGTAGTAATTTGTTACAGCAGATATAGGAAACTAATACAGACAGCAAACAATGACTTTGTGTGACTATTCCCTGCCACTGAACTTCCTACTCTGCCTGAGAATGAAGGTAAAACCTCAAGTTTTCAGAGCTCAAGCTTGACAGAGTATAATCCCTATCATTAACATAACATATGCTGTGGGGTAAATGAGTTAGAATGATTTTGGTTGCAAGTAAAGGAGAATATAAATAATTCATTTTTTAAAATAATGAAATGCAACTTTTTAAAATTTAATTTAATTTTATTTTTTAATTAAATCTTTATTGTTCAGATTATTACATTTGTTCCTCTTTTTTCCCCCCATAACTCCCCTCCTCCCAGTTCCCGCCCCACCCTCCACCCTCACTCCCCACCCACTGTCCTCATCCATAGGTGCACGATTTTTGTCCAGTCTCTTCCCACATCTCCCACACCCCTTTCCCCCGCAAGAATAGTCAGTCCATTCCCTTTCTATGTCCCTGATTCTATTATAATCACCAGTTCATTCTGTTCATCAGATTATTTATTCACTTGATTCTTAGATTCACTTGTTGATAGATGCATATTTGTTGTTCATAATTTGTATCTTTACCTTTTTCTTCCTCTTCCTCTTCTTAAAGGATACCTTTCAGCATTTCATCTAATACTGGTTTGGTGGTGATGAACTCCTTTAGCTTTTCCTTATCTGTGAAGCTCTTTATCTGACCTTCAATTCTGAATGATAGCTTTGCTGGATAAAGTAATCTTGGTTGTAGGTTCTTGGTATTCATCACTTTGAATATTTCTTGCCACTCCCTTCTGGCCTGCAAAGTTTCTGTTGAGAAATCAGCTGACAGTCGTATGGGTATTCCCTTGTAGGTAACTGAGTTTCTTTCTCTTGCTGCTTTTAAGATTCTCTCTTTGCAACTTGTTTTGTAAAATATTTTTCTTTTGTGTTATTAGAAACATTTAGCTCATTCTAGGGGTAAGGGAACTTTCCCAGAACAGGATGCAAATAGTTGTCCTTCCTTCCAGAGAGTACAAGATGAGATTATCTAAAATTTGAAGACTGAGACTTTCTTGCTGTCAAAAACAAGTTTTTGATTATTAAGGATTTGGACTCTGGTTTAAGACTCTTCACCATGGGTCATCAAAGTTAGTAAAGAAAATAGAACTGGATTTTGGATAGACAAGTGGTATCCTGAAACCCAGGGAGGATTTCTAGTGGGGGAGACAAAGAAGAGAATTGCTGGATGGGTTAAAGAAGGTGGCCCAGGTGCTCTGAGGCTCAATCCTAGAATGCTGTCCCCACACCTACCGCTAGGCCAGTGAACTGAGAGGAGAGCCATGTGCCCACTGGTCAGTCTATACACGGGCAAGAATACACATAAAATTCACCATTTAACCATTTTAAAGTGCACAGCACAGTGGCACTTAGTACATCCACAATGTTATGCAACCATAGCCAGTATCTAGTCAAAGAATATTTTTATCACCATGAAAGGAAACCTCATACCATTAAACAGTTACTATCATTCCTGCCTTCCTTGAGCCCCTAGCAATTGCTTTCTGCTCTCTGGTATCTTCTTTCTGCCTATAGATTTGACCAGTGTGGCTCAGTTGGTTGAGCATTATCCCATGCATCGAGAGGTCACCAGTTCAATTCCTGGTCAGGGCACATGCCCAGGTTGTGGGCTAGATCCCCAGTAAGGGATGTGTAGGAAGCAGCATATGGATGTTTCTCTCACGTTGATGTTTCTCTCTCTCTCCCTTCCTCTCACTCTAAAATCAATAAAAACATATTTTTTGAAAAGTAAAATATCTTTTAAAAAGACAGGCAAATTTGAAGATGGGGTATAAACAGCAAGATCTGTAAACTGGGGTGTCTGGCAAGAAGAGGTACTTAGAATGGGGTACTGCAGCAAAGGGCTTTGGAAAACAGGGCTGCATTGGGCATTTGGAGGTTGGCTGAAGTCAAAGTGAGTCCTTAAAAGGGAAAGCTTGAAAACCCACTTGGTTTATGCTACAATTCCCTCTCCAGATGTACTGAATTAGAATTTTCATTTTAACAGGATCACCAGGTGATTCACATGCATATTAAATTTGAGAAGCACTGTTCTAAGGGGTCTGCAACCCACAAGGACTCAAAACCTACTGACTTAGGAATGTTTGGTATAAGGATAAATGGAAAAAAGTTGAGAATGGATCTCGCAAAAAAATGCTTTAATTAAATTCATACTTCCCTTTATTTAACAAAAATTTGTCTTTTAAAAATTAGTTTAGAAACTAAACCTCCCTTCCCCCCTTGCTTGAATCTTCTCAGTTCACAAACCACAAACAATCCCTTCTTTTTATTACAGGAAAAGCCTGAGTTTAGGTGAATACACATTAAAAGTTCTGTTTAGAGTTCTCTTTTGATGGTTAAGGAAATATGAAAACAAACAATAACCAAAACCCCCAAAAGACTGTTTGGATATTACTTCATCTTTGCACCTGCCCTACAGCTGCAAGCTGGGAGGCAGGTGGAAGGTCAATAAACTCACCTCTCTACTTTCAAGCAGGTTAGAACTGAAAGTGGACACTTATTTAAAAAAACACCTTGAAGAACAAAGTATAGCCATTGCTCTAACTCAAGGTTTTTATATTAGTCCAGCCACACACATTAATGTGTGCCTACTGTACCTGAAAAGAACTAGTCAGGCTGGAGAGAGAGCAGGTGGTAGACAATCTTTGAGGAAACATTAAAAATGTGCCTCTGCCTTGGAACTGACCTCTCTTCACTCTGATCTCTGATTGTTTGCTATCATTGGATGGTTTCCTGGTAGTAAAAGCAGAGGAAAAACAGGTAACTCTGTGGGAGAGAAGCAATATTATTTTATTGCTTTATAATTGGTCTCTTAAAGAGGATTAGTTCATTTCAAAGGAGGGAAATTAATATCTTGAGTTTATGAAAACTTCCATTTTGTCAGGGAAAATTTGATTCTACTAGGTTTTCCAGAGACTAAATGAGAAACTCAACAAAGTGAACATTTAATCATTTAATGCTCATTTAACTAACATTTATTAAATACAAAATACGTGCACTCAGGGGTGAGGGGGTCCTTCAGCAGTTCAGGAGCCCTCGGGGGGATATCAGAGAGCCAGAAGTTAGACATCCTTAGTGCTGCCACCACCGCCACTGTGCTCACCATCTATGAGCCCGGCTTCTGGCTGAGCAGCACACCCCTGTGGGTTGAGCTGAAGCCGGCTCTCTGACATCCCCCTAGGGGTCCCAGATTGTGAGAGGGCATAGGCCAGGCCAAGGGACCCCATCGGTGTATGATTGGGGCCAGGGAGAGACATGGGAGGTTGGCCAGCTGAGGAGGGACAGCGAGAGGGACTGAAGGAGGGCTCCAGGGCATGTCCAGCCTGTCTCACTCAGTCTTGATTGGCTGGACCCCAGCAGCAAGCTAACCTACTGGTTGGAGCATCTGCCCCTTGGTGTTCAGTGCACGTCATAGTGACTGGTTGACTGGTCAACTGTCTGCCCCCTGGTGGTCAGTGCATGTCATGGCGAGTGGTTGAGCAGCCTTACAATATCATTAGCATATTATGCTTTGATTGGTTGAATGGCCGACCCATCAACCGGACACTTAGCGTATTATGCTTTTATTATATAGGATGTACTAATAGGCACTGTGTTAGGAGATGATAGTACAGCAATAAATAAAATGGACAAGTTCCCTGTCCTCATAGAACTTATATTCTGGTGAGAAGGGCTAATAAAAACAGGTTAAAAAGACATCTATTTCAGGTAGTGATGAGAGCTATGAAGAAAATTGAAATGTAATGGAGCAGAGAATGATGTATATGTGGTGGAGGGGCTATTTTAGATTGGGGAAACAGGGAAGCTCTCTTTAAGAAGGTGATATGAGATGACATTTAATGCTGAGAAGAGAACAGTCATGCTTCTTTGGGGTATTAGATGGAAGGACCAGTATAAAGGACATGAGGTGGAAATGAGCTCAGTGTTCTAGAGAAACAGCAAGAAGTCCAGTGTTATGTGGTAGATTGTGTCATCTGAAAAATGTATACGTTGAAGGCTATCAAACTATGGTTATTGGTGCCAAGTCAATGCCAACAAGAATCCCCAATTTGGGATGCAGTGATGAAGGAAACTTTATTCAGTGCAAAACAGTTCAATTGTGATACAGCACAGCTGTAAAAACAGCTCAACTGTGAGCCAGCTCTGGGGCCAGGTGGTCCAGAGGCCAAGCCCCTCTCTGGCTAGACAGCTCTGCTCTGCTCCATGCCAATCTGCTTTGTGCTCCACTGGTCTGCTCCACTCTGTTCCAGGGAGACACCTTGGATATTTCAGCTCAGCTGGGGAAATGAAGTCTCCAGTCTTTGTTGGAAAAAGAACATGCACTTCCAGAGCCAGAGGAGAGCTGGCTTATATATAGACAGAAGCTCCTGCCCCTGGTCCTTGATTGGGTCATCCTCATGCAGATGAGGACTTCAAATAATTGAGGTTTGATTGGTCCAAAAGGCACTCTCCAGATTGGCCAGAAATGAGCTGCTCTAATTGGCCAGTGATGATGTAATGGGGGATATAGCTGCACAGCTCTGATTGGATGAGGAAATAGGATACCAGAAACTCCTTTATAAGGGCTGGGTCAGACAGCAGAAACACAGTGCAAACAGGCATTTTAGTACAGAGTGTAGGCTTCTCCCTGAAGTGCAGTTGTGTGAGAAGCCTCCAGTGTAGAAATGGTTGTTAGGCTCTGTTTTTTTGTTTTTTTGTTTGTTTGTGTTTTTTTTTTTTTAATTTGAGCCTAGTTAGCCACAGGAACCCTTCTTAGTAGGTATCTTCTTTCTCAGAGTCCATAAGGCATAACCCCCAGTACCCCAGAATATGACCTTATTTGTATGTAATTGATTAAGTAAAGTCAGACTGGAGTAGGGTGGACTTCCAATCCAATATGACCAATCTAATCTAATAAAAGAGAAAAGTGCAAATTGACTGCACCTCCGCTATGCCCCAAGCCATGCCCACCAGCCAATCAGAGTGACTATATGCAAATTAACCCAACCAAGATGGTGGCTGGCAGCCACAGAGCTGGAGCAAGCAGGAGGCTTGGTTGCCCCGGCGATGGAGGAAGCCAAGCTTCCCACCTGTCCTGTCGGGACAGGAATAGAGGTCTGCTCAAGGCAACAAAGTTTCAATTATAGAAGATAAATAAATCCCAGATACCTGCTTTCAGCCAACCTCAACTGGGAGCTTGGGTGCCTGGGGGCCGTGGCCAGCTTGCAAACAGCCATCAGCTACTCACCCAGGCTGGCTACACCCTCATGGGGTGAGGGTCCCCGCTGGGGGGTTTGGTCAGCCTGCAAACAGCCATCAGCTCCTCACCCAGACTGGCCAGACACCCCAGCAGGATCTCCACTGTGAAGGGGGTGTGGCCAGCCTGCAAACAGCCATCAGCTCCTCACCCAAGCTGGCCAGGCACCCCAGTGGGGACCCGCACCCTGAAGGGGCTGTGGCCAGCCTGCAAACAGCCATCAGCTCCTCACCCAGACTGGCCAGGCACCCCAGCAGTACCCCCACCTTGACCTGGGACACCCTTCAGTGCAAACCAGCCGGCCCCAACCCATGCACCAGGCCTCTATCCTATATAATAAAAGAGTAATATGCAAATTGACCCTAACAGCAGAACCACTGGGAATGACTGGTCACTATGACACACACTGACCACTATGGGGCAGATGCTCAATGCAGGAGCTGCCCCTGGTGGTCAGTGCGCTCCCACAGGGGGAGCTCTGCTCAGCCACAAGCCAGGCTGACGGCTGCCAGTACAGCGGTGGTGGTGGGAGCCTCTCCCGCCTCCTCAGCAACACTAAGGATGTCCGACTGCAGCTTAGGCCTGCTCCCCACTGGCAAGTGGGCATCCCCCGAGGGCTCCCGGGCTGCCAGAGGGATGTCTGACTGCCAGCTTAGGCCCAATTTCCTGGGGAGTGGGCCTAAGCCAGCAGGTGGTCATCCCCCAAGGGGTCCCAGACTGCGATAGGGCACAGGCCGAGCTGAGGGACCCCCCTGAGTGCACAAATTTTTGTGCACTGGGCCTCTAGTGTCCTTATAAAAGGGGGAAATGTAACACAGATATGCACATGGGAAGAACAACCATGTGAAGATGAAGACAGGGGTCAGGGCAATGCTTCTTTCTGTAAGCCAAGGAACACCCCAAATTGCCAGCAAACCCCAGAAGCGAGGGGACAGTCATGAAATAGATCAGCCGTGGGCAAACTACGGCCCGCGGGCCGGATCCGGCCCTTTTGAAATGAATAAAACTAAAAAAAAAAAAAAGACTGTACCCTTTTATGTACTGATGTTTACTTTTAATTTATATTAGTTCACACAAACACTCCATCCATGCTTTTGTTCCAGCCCTCCGGTCCAGTTTAAGAACCCATTGTGGCCCTCGAGTCAAAAAGTTTGCCCACCCCTGAAATAGATCCTTCTTCGCAGTTCTCAAAAGGAACAAATACTGCCTACATCTTGATCTCCACTTCTAGCCTCCAGAAGTGCAAGACAACAAATTTCTTTTGTTTACGCCATTCTGTGTTTGGTACTTAGTTACAGCACCTCTAGCAAACAAGTACAGACAGTGTTGCTGGAGAGAAGTGAGAGTAGGTAGTAAGAAATTAGTTCAGAGAGGTAGATAAAAGTCTGATTATCTAAGGTCCTGTAGGCTTTTGCAAATGTGTTGCAAATAGACCTAAACCCATTGTTTTTTGTAGACTTAGGGAGCCTCTGAAAATTAAAGGTAGGTGAGAGCTATAGGTCACCTCTCCCACCATCTCCTTACTAGATAAAACTTGACATTGAAGGTAACTGTCAGGAAGAATTATATGGCTCATACAGTTTTTACCCATCAGGGACCAAAGCATCCATATAGCCTCATCTTGTAAACTGGGTACATGTTCTCTGACCTTTGGGAACTCCAGGAAGTTCCTTGCATAAAAGATTTCCCTGAGCCGAAACCGGTTTGACTCAGTGGATAGAGCGTCGGCCTGCGGACTGAAAGGTCCCAGGTTCGATTCTGGTCAAGGGCATGTACCTGGGTTGCGGGCACATCCCCAGTGGGAGATGTGCAGGAGGCAGCTGATCGATGTTTCTAACTCTCTATCTCTCTCCCTTCCTCTCTGTAAAAAAATCAATAAAATATATTTAAAAAAAAAAAAAAAAAAAAGATTTCCCTGAAACAGATGACTTAATTGTATGGTAACAGGATCAGTGGAGCAGGAAAATCTTCTATTAAGTGGTATATCTATTGCTGTGTTACAGATTACCCCAAAATTTAGTGCCTCAAAACAACAAACATTTATTACTTCACATAGTTTCTGTGTGTCAGAAATCTGGGAGTAGCTTAGTTGAGTGGTTGTAGTCAAGATGTTGGCTAGGGCTACAGCCATCTGAAGGCTTGAATGGGCTGGGGACCTAGTTCCAAGGTGGTTCACTTACATGTCTATTGGAGGGGGGTTTCTCTCTTCCCGCAACCAGAGCAGAAAGAGAGAAATGGGGGTTGATAAATATTGATTAGAACGCAATGAGGTTTAAGGAAAAATGAAAAAACACAAGACTGAGACAGAAATAGAGTGAAAGCTAGGCCTGGGTGTGGCATCTGCCCTCTGATGGAAGGACAGATGCAGAGAGCGTCAGCACCATAAGCAGATTTATTTATACTTGAATAACAGGAAGTTACATCACATCTGGGTGAGCCTTGAGTTCCTGGCGACATCATGAGATCCACCCCATTAACACTGGGCGGGAAGGTCAAACTGAGTGGTGTCCCAATCTCTTGATTAGGTCCGCCCCCAGGGCGTGGCTCTGCCTTTGCTATGAGTTTCAGTCAACATATTTAAAGATGCCCATTGTTTACTAGTGGCCCTCAACACATGTCTAGTAAGACTGTGTTAGTTGCTGGAGGGAGATCACAGTTCACCACCACCTAGGCCTCTCCATAGGGCTGCTTCAATGTTCTCATAACAATGATCCAAGATAGAGAAAAACAAAAGCTGCAATGTATTTTCTGACATAGTCTTGGGAGTCACACACAGTCATTTCCATAATATAGTAACCTATTGGTTCCACAGGTCATTCCTATTCAACGTGAGAAGGGACTACACAAGGAAGGCATCACTAGGGACCATATAGCAGGATATGGAACCACATGCAGCGGTTCTCAACCTGTGGGTCGTGACCATCAGAAAACACATATAGCATATTAGATATTTACATTACGATTCATAACAGTAGCAAAATACAGTTATGAAGTAGCAACGAAAATAATTTTATGGTTGGGGGTCACCACAACATGAGGAACTTTATTAAAGGGTCGCGGCATTAGGAAGGTTGAGAACCACTGAATAGAGTCTGAGGCCTATAAAGCCATTCCCAAGAGTGCTGAGCTACTGGGCTGACTTGCCAGATTTTTATATTCTATTCATGAAAGGGTAGAGGCATCTAGACAATATCTCTAGCCACTCCACATATTTTGAACATAATTCATTTCACCAATGAAATATTATTTCTTATATCTCATGCTAATTAATGGAGTCTATGGTGCAAGGTTTCCTAAACTTGGGTCCTGCAGAGATAATTCAGGGGAGCCTGGGGACTTTGTTGGGAGAAAATTGTGCCTATATTTTTTATCAATTTCTAACTGAATGTCAACATACCATAGTCTTACTAGCAATACCTGTGACTTTGTCACCAACACATATTGAAGATATTTTCACTTCCCATTATAACTGTTGCCAATATCTCAAAAGACCATTTATATTCATCACTATTTCAAAATTATGGTGATTATTAGGCCTGCTGCTAGATCTTCTTATTTGCTGAGTTAATAAAGAAGCACACATATTAATGTCAAAATTATATCTCTAACATTCTGCTAACAGCATTTCAACACAATTGGTTTTAATTATTATCCTTTGTATTTTACTTTATGCACTAAAAACATGACACTGTAATACAATATGCTTTTAATAACAGTAAAAACCAGAAAAAAAATAAATCAAACAAGCTGCATAGGTGATATTTGAACAATTCACGAAGCAATCATGTGCAATCACTGATACACTAATTACTCCAGAAAGTCAGGATTCATATAGGAAAAGAATTATAGAGGTCACATAATGTTTTCAAAATAGACAAGGTGCCTTTCACTGGAGTTCATTATAGCCAGGATTCGTGTTAGAATTCTACACAAAGAAACATTTGAAGGGAAAAAGATATTTACACGGACTTGGGAAGAAGAAATATATTTTTACAAGTCACTCTATGAAGCAGTGAGATGTTAATAGTAGTGTTAGCTGTATTTGTCTCTGAGGTTCATGTGTAATGGCATGGGAGGAGAAGTGGTAGTTGTGGTAACAGAAACATGAGTACTCTGTTCCATATGCAGGAGGCACTACTGAGGGGAACTAGGGTTTCTAAAACCAGACATATTTTGGAGTGACCAACTATGAAGATGGTTAGAGACGTGGTTGTTTAATGAATTTTCAAAATAGTACAAGTTACAGTGGTAATCTTACCATAGAGCTGGCCTTCTGTAAGAAATCTATCAGGGACACTTGTGTTCTTATAAAACATGTAGGAAAAACCAAGGCAACAGAGATGTAATTTACAGACAAACCAAAGCAAATGTGTTTTGGGCTAAGTATGTAGAAATCACAGCCTTCTCAAGCAGGCAAGAGGACCATTTTTTGTTCACCTGTTACTTTTATTGTGCTGACTTCAGGCATCCTTATGACTTGAAAATGCCAGTGCTTTAAGTGGGACACAAAGCAAATTAACTTGGTCTTTCAGTTACAGGTAATTGAAAAATATTAAAACAGTGATCAGAATTATAGTTTAGGTTGCTAAAGGCTAAAGAAAAGAATATATATAAAGAGATATGAATTAGCTGGTATGATAAGAGGTAGGCAAATCCCAAGATCTGCAGAGTATGCAGGTAAGGGAACTGATCTTTAGTTACCATCCAAATGCCAGCAAGCTTTAGAATCAGGAAGAGCTGATATGTCAGTTTGAAAAAAAACAATATCCCAATTTAAAGGCTGCCAGAAAGAAATAATTCTTTCTTACTAGGGGAGGGTCAATATTTTTCTTCTATTCAGGTCTTCCACTGATTGGAAAACCTGATTGGAAAGCCCACCCACATGAGGGAGAGCAATCTGCTTTATTCAGTTTACCAATTCAAATGTTAATTTCATCTGGAAATATCCTCACAGACACACCCAAATATTGTTTGACCAAATATCTGAGCACCCCAAACCCAGTCAAGTTGACACAATAAAATCCCAAAAGTATCTATACGTTAAAAAAAAGAAATTCTTAACTTACGCAAAAGCTTTTAAAGTGAATTAAAATATACAAGTCAATAGAACATTCCAAGAAGAGAAGGCCACTTAACATGGAAACAGTTCTCGAAAGGTATACTAGTGCAATTTAGACTTTCAACCACTAGGTATGTGTTACCTACCCCGAAAGCTGAATTTTTTACATTCAGCTCTTAAGAGGTCTAATTTATAACTGGCATTTAAATGAGAGGTTTCTCTTGTGATTTTAGTTTGGGAGCAATCATTCAGTAAAAACATAGTGTGGTTTATGATGCCGGGTGTGAATCATTGCCTCCTCCTTGAGTGTGGTGCACAGCCTGGCACAGCTACTTGAGTTTAGTAACAGTGAAGATTCATGTTCCTGTTCCAATACTTTCTGAGAAGTGCCTGATGATGCTGATGTACTGACAGACACAAGAACGATCTTTGCTGTTATTGTATAAAGCCATAAATGTACATAAATTGATAAAAAAAATGACTGATGAGTTCACCAGCTGACAAAAGGGGCACATGGCACAAAGAAAGTTTAAGAACTCCTGCTTTAGCACAGGCTCATTTTGGAAAATGTGAACATCCAGGGGCTGGAGTGTGGAAACCTGAGTAGGGTCTTTCAAATGCTAACTAACCACTCCTGAGTGCATATTCCTGATTAGGATGATTTAAATGTTGACTAACCACTCCCAGAGTGTGGATTAAAACTAATTTACAATGAATTGTATAAATTTCTTATCAATATGAATAAACATTGCCTGGTTCTTCTCCACTTCAAAATGCATACTAAAGTGTGGTGATGGGGGAGGGGTGTAGGGGAGGGTGTAAGGGAAATAAATGGTGATGGAAGGAGACTTGACATGGGGTAGTGAACACACAATACAGTGCACAGATGATGTGTTGTAGAATTGTGCACCTGAAACCTGTATAATTTTGTTAACCAGTGTCACCCCAATAAATTCTATAAAAAATAAAACAACAAAACATACACTAAATTCACCCCTTCTGCCTACCTCCACTGCCCACACCCTAGACCAGTATTTCAAAAGATCATTTTGTAGACAGATACGCCATTTCATTAAATAATTGCTTCTGTGAAACCAAGATGTCATAGGTTGTGAAATCTGTCATTCTCTTATGCACCAAGAAAAAGAAATTTGCCTTCAAACTATGACATACGATTAATGATAAAATTCACCCCAATTTCAGGGGTGATAAAAAGTGGAAAAATATACATTTTACAGTAGATTAAATAAGGTATATTACACAGCAATACCCTAAAGTTTTGAAGTAAATTGTAGGCAATATAAAATAATGCACATCTAATCTAATAATAGAGAAACATGGTAATTAACCGTAACTTCGCAACCCTTCCCATTGGCTAATCAGGGCGATATGCAAATTAACTGCCAGCCAAGATGGCAGTTAACCTCCAACAAAGATGGCGGTTAATTTGCATATGTAGCCGTAATGCTGGGAGGCAAAAGGGGAAGGAGGGAAGAAGCCGCCTGCCGCTGACTGCGATCGGAAACCCAGGTGGCAGCCAAGAGCCAGAGAACCGAGCTGCTTTTGCTCGGAGAAGCCAAGCCTTTGCTGGCTTCTGTGATAGGAGAACCTGGCTGCCTTTGCCGGCCCTGGGCCAGTAATCGGACAAGCTGGGTGGGGCAGGGAAGAGGTGGATGTCTGCCTCTTCCCTGCCCCACCTGGCTTCTCAGATCACTGATCACCAGTGATGGGAGAACACCCAGAGGTGGGGCCAGAGGCCAGGCTGCATAGCTGCCTGGGGACACCATCTGGACCCCAGGGGCGATGCAGCCAGGCCCCAGCAGGAGACCCAGAGGGCAACCCAGGCACCGGGGCTGTGTTGCCGCTGGGGCACGCAATCTGGTGCCTGGGCTGAGGAGACTCAGGGGCTGGGGCTGCATCGCAGCTGAGGCACGCTATCCGGTCCCCGGGGCGATGCAGCCAGGCCCCAGAAGGAGACCCAGGCGCCAGGGCTGCATCGCCGCTGGGGCATGCGATCCAGTGCCTGGGCTGAGGAGACCCAGAAGGAGACCCAGGGGCCTCCCAAGAGGAGAGTCTCCATGGTCAGATGGCGTGGTGTCGGGACAGGAATAAAGAGGAGGTGATTCAGATGCCTGGCCGCAGGGTTAGACCAGCCAGCAGGGCCTTTCAGTTGGGACTCTGGGTGGGGGTGGGGCGAGGGAGGCAAGCCGGAAATAGAGAACTACAACTCCCAGGAGGCTTAGTGGCTGGGGCCTGGGTGCCTGGCTGTGAAATTGGATGGGCTGTGTCTTTTTGCAAAGCTGGAGGCCAGCAACGGAGGTGCCAACGGGAACTCAATCACAGGAAGTACCATGTGCTGGGTCACACTGCAGGGAGATCGAGCAGGTGAACGAGTGGGTCCTGAACAGGCTCCATCAGATACAGAGGATAACACAGAGACTCCAGCAGGAGCGGAGGTTCCTCATGCAGGTGCTGGACTCCTACGGCAATGACTACCTGTCCAGCCAGTTCCCCATCTTACTGGAGGATGGGGGCAGCCAGGGCACAGACACCCCCACCCCAGGCAATGCTGAGAACGAGCCTCCGGAGAAAGAGGGGCTGTCCCCGCCCAGGAGGATTCCAGCGCCTAAAGAAGCCAGCAGCCCGGCCTCTGGCAAGTGGCCCAGAGGGCGGAAGGGTGCTGGGCGGGAGTCCCGCTGACTCCAGAGCTGGCCCCCGTGCAGATAAAGGGGGAGGAAGACTTTGGCTACAAAGCGGTTGAGGCTCGGGACTCAAGTTGGGTTTCTTGGGGGCCAGACAAGTTGCTGCCCTACCCCACCCTAGCCAGCTCCCCCTTTGACTGACCCCCCAATAAATGGACCCCATGCTCTCCTCGGCAAAAAAAAAGCTTATAGAGGCATGCTTATAGGATCAAATAGTATAAATACAGATGTCACTGGACAATAAAAAGAGAACCTGGCTATGATGATCACCTGAACACTGCCTCTGTGTCATTCCTTCTTCGCCGACTCCATCCACACCTTTGGGAACCCCTGGATCTGCTGAGGCAGGACCCCAACATTCCTCTTCTTATAAGGACTTCAGTGAGATGGGCTAAGGGTCCCACTGGAACTGCCTCCATTTAATGTAATCCCCTCTTTAAAGATCTTATCTCTATATACAGGTACATTCTGAGGTTCTGGGAATTAGGGTTTTAACATACATTTTGTTGATTACCCAAATCAGCCCTTAACAACCAACATGTTTCAGAAAGTAGATTCCTACAGGGTTATTTACCAAACATTCAGAAGTATTTTTAAAAGAGCTAAGGCCCTCGCCCACTGTGCGGGCCCCTCCCGGCGAAGAGCGAAGGCCTGGGTTCCAGGCGCCGGAGAAAAACTGGTGCCAGCAGCCAGGGGAAGGGGCCCCCAAGGGGCCCCAGATTGCGAGAGGGCACAGGGCGGGCTGAGAGACCTATCCAAGTGCACAATTTTTTGTGCACCGGGCCTCTAGTCCTATCTAATAATAGACAAACATGGTAATTAACCGTACCTCCGACACGCTTCCCATGGGCTAATCAGGGCAATATGCAAATTAACTGCCAACCAAGATGGTGGTTAAATGCCAACAAAGATGGCGGTTAATTTGCATACATAGGCACAATCATGGGAGGCGAAAGGGATCGGAAACCCAGGCGGCAGGAAAGAGGTGGGGGGAGGGCATAGGCGGCCTTGCCCATCAGGAGATCGCCATTGGGAAGCCTGAAGGCAGGCAAGGCAACAACCGCAGGCAGGGGTTGTGGGCTGCCTGCGGCCAGTGATCGGTGATCGCATTGTGGATCGGAGGGAGAGAGAGCCTGGTGGAGGCCAACAGGCAACCCCGGACGCCCGGGGCTTGGGGTGCCGACTAGCTTGCTTCCCCGTGATCGCCATGGAGATAGGAGGCAGAGAGAGCCCCGACGCAGGCCAGCCAGCACCCCTGGACCCCCGGGCAGGCTGGCCTGCTTCCCCGTGATCGCTATGGTGATCGGAGGTAGAGAGAGCCCAGGGGCAGGCCAGCTGGCACCCCCGGAATACCAGAGGCAAGGGGTGCCAGCTGAACTGCTTCCCTGTTATTGCCATGGCGAACTGAGGCAGAGAGAGCCCCGGCGCAGGCCAGCCGGGACCGCCGGAACCCCCAGGGCAGGGGTGCTGGCTGATCTGCTTCCTCGAGATAACCATGGCAATTGGAGGCAGAGAGAGCCCCGGCCAGCTGGCACCCCCGGAACCCCCGGGCTGGCTGGCCTGCTTCACTGTGATTGCCCTGCCAATCTGAGGCAGAGGGAGCC
Source organism: Myotis nattereri (assembly GCF_964212035.1). Lineage (NCBI taxonomy): Eukaryota > Metazoa > Chordata > Mammalia > Chiroptera > Vespertilionidae > Myotis > Myotis nattereri. The sequence continues at coordinate 91,221,180 of NC_138078.1, forward strand.
CCATCGCAGGCCAGCCATCACCCCGGAACACCCAGGGCCGGGGGTTCCAGCTGACCTGCTTCCCCATGATTGCCATGGCGATTGGAGGGAGAGGGAGCCCCAGCTCTGGACACCCGGTGCTGGGGGTGCTGGCTGGCCTGCTTCCCCGTGATCACTATGGCAATCAGAGGCAGAGAGAGCCCGGGCACAGGCAACCGGGCACTCGTGGAACCCTGGGGCCGGGGGTGCAGGCTGGGCAGCTTCCCCATGATCGCCATGGCGATTGGAGGCAGAGAGAGCCTTGGCCCAGGCATGTCGGCACCCCCGGACACCCTGGGGCCGGCTGGCCTGCTTCCCCATAATCGCCATGGCGATCGGAGAGAGAGAGAGCCCGACGCATAACCCTGGGGCGGTGGTGCCAGCTGACCTGCTTCCCCATGATTGCCATGGTGATGAAGACGGAGAGAGCCCCGGCACAGGCCAGCCGGCCAACGGGGAACCCCGGGGCAGGGGGTGCCGGCTGGCCTGGTTCCCCATGATTGCCATGGAGATCGGAGGCAGAGAATGCCCAGACGCAGTTCAGCGGCACCCCCAGGACCCCCGGGACCGGCTGGCCTGCTTCCCCGTGATCGCCATGGCGATTGGAGGGAGAGAGCCCCGGCGTAGGAACCCCGGGGCCGAGGGTGCCAGCTGGCCTGCTTCCCCCTGAACTCAATGGCGATTGGAGGCAGAGAGAGCCCGAGTCCAGGCCAGCCAGCTCTCCCGGACTCCCTGGGGCCGGCTGGCCTGCTTCCCCGTGATCGCTATGGTGATCAGAGGCAGAGAGAGCCCTGGCACAGGCCACCCGGCACCCCTGGACACCTTCCCCATGATCGCCATGGTGATCGGAGGAAGAGAGCCCTGGCGCAGGATCCCCTGGGGCCGAGGGTGCCGGCTGGCCTGCTTCCACCTGAACGCAATGTCAATCGGAGGCAGAGAGAGCCCGAGCCCTGGGGCCGGCTGGCCTGCTTCACCGTGATCGCCATGGCGATCGGAGGCAGAGAGAGCCCAGGCGTAGGAACCCCATGGCCAGGGGTGCCGGCTGGCCTGCTTCCACATGATCGCCATGGCGATTGGAGACAGAGAGAGCCTAGCTGAAGGCCAGCCGGCACCCCCGGAACCCTCAGGGCCGGGTGTGCCAGCTGACCTGCTTCCCCGTGATGGCGATGGCAATCGGAGGCAGAGAGTGCACAGGCGCAGTTTAGCGGCAACCCTGGACCCCCCGGGACCGGCTGGCCTGCTTAGCCGTGATCACCATGACATCGGATTCAGAAAGAGCCCCGGCGCAGGCCAGCCGTCATCCCCGGAACACCCGGGGCGGGGGTGCCTGCTTACCTGCTTCCCCGTGATCGCCATGGCGATTGGAGGAAGAGAGCCCCGGCCAGCTGGCACCCCCAGAACCCCCGGGCTGGCTAGCTTGCTTCTGGTGATTGAAATGGTGACCAGAGGCTTAGAGACCCCCGGCTCAGGCCAGCCGGCACCCGCAGAACCCCCGAGGCCAGGGGTGCCGGCTGGCCTGCTTCCCTGTGATCGCCATGGTGATTGGAGTCAGAGAGAGCCCCAGCACAGGACAGCTGGCACCTGCGGGAGCCCTGGCTGTCCTGCTTCCCTGTGATCGACATGGCGATCAGAGGCAGAGAGAGCCCAGGCGCAGGTCAGCGGCACCCCTGGACCTCCCAAGGCCCATGTTGTCGGCTGGCCTTCTTCCCCATGATCTCCATGGTGTTCGGAGGCCGAGAGAGCCCGGGCCCAGGCCAGCCGGCACCCCCGAACCCCTCAGAGCTGGCTGGCCTGCTTCCTTGTGATCGCCATGATGATCGGAGGCAGAGAAAGCCCGGACCAAGGCATGTTGGCAGCCCTGGATGCCCTGGGGCTGACTGGCCTGCTTTCCCATGATAGCCATGGCGATGAAGACAGAAAGAGCCCCGTTGAAGGCCAGCTGGCACCCCCCCGGAACCCCCGGGGCGGGGTTGCCGGCTGGCCTGCTTCCCCATGATCTCCATGACAATCGAAGGCAGAGAGTATACTGGGCTGCATATCTGGGCGCGCTGTACTGTCTGTTCAGATAGGAAGGTACTGACATCAGGTCAGGCCTTGAGATATGGTCTCATGGTCCCTCCTCAATATACTGTGCTCTCTGTTCCCGGAGAACATAGATAGGAAGGTGATAATGCTATACTGTGTCGGGAACAAATTGCGTAAACAAGGCTTTGTAACTTTGTAGTTTTTGCAAATAAATAGGCTGTAACGCTTGCAGTCATTGCTGCAGTTCTGCCTTTGCTTCGGCGGGGTGCTGGGACTGCAGACAGCTGGCCAGATTAATAAAGGTTCCTAAATTTATTTATTTTTATTTTTTTATTTTAAATATATTTTATTGATTTTTTACAGAGAGGAAGGGAGAGAGAGAGTTAGAAACATCGATGAGAGAGAAACATCGATCAGCTGCCTCCTGCACATCTCCTACTGGGGATGTGCCCGCAACCCAGGCACATGCCCTTGACTGGAATCGAGCCTGGGACTTTTCAGTCCACAAACCGACACTCTATCCACTGAGCCAAACTGGTTTCGGCAAAAGGTTCCTAAATTTAAATTCTGAGTCTGTGGTCTATCTCGTTGAGTCAACCCATAACATTTGGAGGCCCCAGTGAGATACCCGGCAGGGAGAAGAGGGACCCCTTATTTAGGGCTGGAGGCTCTCCCCCGGCAGGGGTGAGAGGGACCCCCTATTCAAGGCAGGGAGGAGAGGGACCCCCTATTCAAGGCAGGAGGCTCTCCCCCACTTGTCGCCAGGCACTCAGCGAGATACCCCACACCTGTGGAGAACGACTACCAAGGAGGCCTCCACTCCACCCAAAACTTTCAATTCGGAAACCGAGCCACCTGGACTCTCGATAGAGGTAAGGACTGATCTTTAAACAGGAATTGGGACGTCCGACGGAAGGACCTATACGGAGGGCTGGACGCAGCGGTACTCCTGGTCCTGACCCGCGGCCACGACAGTGGCCGGGGTCCCTGGTTCGTGCGGCTGTAGGCTGCACTGGGTTTGTCTGTCTGGTATTTGTTTGTCTTAGTGTTTGTTGTCTTGGTGTTTTTCAAAATGGGGCAGTCGTCGTCTGCTTCTGTGTGCATCCCGCTGCAATGTTTTCTTAAGAATTTTCAGGACTTCAAGAAGAGAGCCGGAGACTACGAATATGATGTTAATGCTTTTGATTTGCAGAAATTCTGTGAACGGGAGTGGCCCACTTTCCAGGTGGGATGGCCGGACGTAGGGACTTATGATTTAACCACCGCTTTTCGGGTTCACCATGTTGTCTATGGCTGGCCGGGTCACCCTGACCAAATTCCCTATATTCAAGTGTGGGTCGATATTTTGGCTGAAAAACCAAGGTGGTTAAAGAGTTGTCAGAATAAGAAAAAGAAATTGGAACAGAGACAGACAGTCCTCTTGGCTTCGGCCCAGAAGGACAAGACTCCCCCTGTTCTCCAGGATTCAAGTGAGGAGGCACTCCCCAAGGTCAGACCTCCCCCGTATGCTTCCCCACCCGCCGGCCTGGCGGTGGCTAAAAACCCTGGCCCAGAACCTCTGCCTCCTCCACAGCCGGTTTCCTTTCCTCGGAAAACACCAGTCCAGTACCCAGCTTCGTTCTCCCCTCCTCACACTAGGCAAGGGACAGCATATGGAGAGAGAGAGCGAGAGGGGAAGAACCTGCAGGACCCAGCAGCATCCGCCAATCCTGCAGTTCCTATGCTGCCACTACGGCAGGCAGGCCCTTTAGATTTGGGTCCAGACGGGCAACCTTTCATGGTCTATGTCCCCTTTTCTACCAGTGACCTGTACAATTGGAAGAACCAGAATCCTTCTTTCCCCCAGAACCCATAGGGGTTAATCTCTCTTTTAGAGTCTGTGTTTTTTACCCATCAACCTACCTGGGATGATTGCCAACAGTTGATGCAAACTCTTTTCACTTCAGAGGAGAGAGAGAGAGTATAGGCAGAAGGGAGGAGATTTGTTCTGGGCCCGGATGGGCAGCCTACATCTGACCAAGACAGATTAGAGGCTGTGTTTCCCTCCAGGCGACCTAACTGGAACCCCAATAGTGAGAGGGGAAAGGAGGCTCTCGATCGGTATCGCCAGACTCTGTTGGGGGGCATCCGAGCTGCTGCTTGGAGACCCACAAACCTCTCTAAGGTGACAGAGACAGTCCAGGGGCCTAATGAGAGCCTGGCAGCTTTCCTCGAGGCTGTGTGAGGCCTATCGGGTGTATACCCCCATTGACCCTGATGAGCCAGAAAATCGGAGGGCTGTCATTGTTGCATTTGTTTCCCAGTCGGCCCCAGATATTAGAAAAAAATTGCAGAAGTTAGAAGGCTTTGAGGGGAAATCAATCTCTGAGTTGGTTGAGGTAGCGCAGAAGGTTTTTAACAATCGGGAGGACCCGACGGCAGGTTTAAACACCCGGATGGCCAAGGTCCTCCTGGCCCTGAATGAGGAAAAAGGCCCAAGGGGCCGGAGTGACAATAAGAATAAAGGAAAGCCTCGTGGGAGAAAAGGAGTCCAACCCAGGCTTGGAAGAAATCAGTGTGCACTTTGCAAAAAGGAAGGACACTGGAAAAGGGAGTGCCCTGTACGTGCGGGGGAACCGACTCCCGTGCTGGTGGAGGAGGTGGATTAGGGTTGTCAGGGCTCAGCTGGCCCCCAAGAGCCCAGGATAACTCTGACAGTGGGGGGCCAAAAGGTGGACTTCCTTGTGGACACGGCAGCCACCTTCTCTGTCGTGCAACAGCCAGCGGGTCCAGTCTCTAAGACCAAAATCCCCATCAAAGGGGCAACTGGAAAAGTGAAATCCTACCCATGGACTAAAGGTCGAATCAGTGACCTAGGAAATGGCTCAGTGACTCACTCATTCCTAGTAATGCCAGAGTGCCCTTACCCTCTGCTAGGCCGGGACTTGCTGAGTAAATTACGGGCCACAATCTCTTTTGAAGGGCCAGGGCCAGAGGTCAAGTTGCAAGACCCAGGGACTGCGGGGATCTATCTCCTGACATTGCCCTTACAGGAGGAATATTTACTACATGAGGAGGAGCCTGGGGAAGTCTCAGCAAATGCCTATCTCCAACAATTAAGACAGGCTATCCCGGGAGTCTGGGCGGAGGACAATCTGCCATGGTTAGCTAAACACTGGCCTCCAATTGTAATCCAGCTGACCAGCAGTGCCACCCCAGTCAGAGTCCGGCAATATCCAATGAGCCAGAAGGCGAGAGTGGGAATCGCCAAGCACATTAAGAGGCTGAAAGAGGCTGGAATCTTGATTCCTTGCCAATCTGCTTGGAACACTCCCCTGTTGCCAATACAGAAACCAGGGACTGAGGATTTCAGGCTGGTGTAGGACTTAAGGGAAGTAAACAAGAGGGTTGAGACTATCCATCCCACGGTTCCGAACCCTTACACTCTTCTCAGCCTCCTCAAGCCAGAGCACCGGTTCTATACTGTTTCAGACCTAAAGGATGCCTTTTTCTCCCTTCCCTTGGCAAAGCAGAGTCAATCTATTTTCGCCTTCGAGTGGGTGGACCCGACAGAGGGAGAGTCTGGACAGTTAACTTGGACTAGGTTGCCACAAGGGTTTAAGAACTCACCCACTCTGTTCAATGAGGCCCTAAACCAAGACCTCCAGGAGTTCTGTCAGGACCATCCACGGGTGACTCTGCTCCAATATGTAGACGACCTCCTACTGGCCACGGAGGAGGAACAGGACTGTAGACAGGCCACTCGAGAGTTGCTGACCACCCTAGATCATTTGGGGTATCGGGTTCCAACCAAGAAAGCTCAGCTATGCACTAACATATTTGGGTTACAACATAGAAGGGGGTAGGCGAACTTTATCCAGTAGCAGAATAAAGGCCATCTTGTCAATCCCCAGGCCTACCACCAAAAGGCAAGTCCGGGAGTTCCTCGGGGCAGTGGGTTATTGCAGGCTATGGATACTAGGTTTTGCAGAAATTGCGAGACCACTATACTCTGCAACGGGGGGAAAGGAGGCCATCTTGGTCTGGACAGAAAAGGAAGAAGAGGCTTATAAGAGACTGAAAGAAGCCCTGGTAAGCGCCCCGGCACTTGCCCTGCCAGACCTAACCAAACCCTTCCAGCTATATGTAGCTGAGAACAAAGGGGTGGCGAAAGGGGTCCTCACGCACCCCTGGGACCATGGAAATGCCCCGTAGCTTATCTCTCTAAGAGACTTGACCCAGTGGCATCGGGATGGCCCAACTGCTTGAGAGCCATTGCAGCCACTGCCCTACTAGTAAAGGAAGCCTCAAAGCTAACCTTTGGCCAAAATCTCCAAGTAGTTGCTCCGCATGCAGTTGAGACCTTATTAAGGAGCCCCCCCAGAGAGATAGATGTCCAACGCCCGCATTACCCAGTACCAGGTGTTACTGCTAGACCCACCACGAATCAGCTTCCTGAAAACAGCTGCCTTGAACCTGGCCACACTCCTCCCTGATGAGGAGGCAGAGCCCCCTTTGCATGACTGCGAGGAGACATTGACTGCCTTCACTTCCCTCCGAGAGGACCTTATGGACCAGCCCCTGCAGAATCCAGATGAGACCCTCTACACCAGGGGTGGGCAAACTTTTTGACTCGAGGGCCACAATGGGTTCTTAAACTGGACCGGAGGGCCGGAACAAAAGCATGGATGGAGTGTTTGTGTGAACTAATATAAATTCAAAGTAAACATCATTACATAAAAGGGTGCAGTCTTTTTTTTTTTAGTTTTATTCATTTCAAAAGGGCCGGATCCGGCCCGCGGGCCGTAGTTTGCCCAGCCCTGCTCTACACGGACGGGAGCAGCTTCGTAGAGGAAGGTACCCGGTATGCGGGGGCGGCAGTGGTGACACAAAAGGAGGTTCTCTGGGCAGAGGCCTTAGGACGAGGCACCTCAGCCCAAAAGGCAGAACTCATAGCACTCACTCAGGCCCTCTGGTGGGGAAAGGGAAAAAGAGTGAACATTTACACGGACAGTTGGCATGCTTTCACCACTGTACACATGCATGGGGCCTTATATCAGGAAAGAGGCCTCCTGACCTCAGGAGGAAAGGACATTAAAAATGCTTCTGAGATACTTAATCTCCTGGCAGCCATATGGGGGCCAAAAGAAGTGGCAGTAATTCATTGCCGAGGGCACCAGAAGGGTGATAGTCCCGAAGCATAGGGAAATCGACTTGCAGACCAAACCGCCAAGGACGTGGCTAAAAGACCAGTAGGGCCCCTGGAAGTTCTCGTAGCCCTGCCAGCACGAAGGCTCCCAGAGAAGCCTACTTATGTGACGGGGGAGCAGAGGCTAGTTGTGAAACTAGGGGCCCGGGAAGGAGAGGCTGGATGGCTAATTCTGCCAGATGGGAGGCCTGTAGTGCCAGAAGCCCTGGGGCAGACCATTGCTTCCCAGACCCACCAGAGCACCCACCTGGGGGGAACGAAGCTATCAGAGCTACTGGGAAGAGAATTTTACATCCCAGGGCTCCAGAAAATATCCCAAGATGTGGCTAGGAGGTGCCAAGTGTGTTCCCGGGTAAACCAAGGGCCCCCTGTTGTGGCCGCGCTGGGACAGCGATTCCGAGGACAGAACCCTGGAGAACACTGGGAAGTGGACTTCACCGAGATACCAGGAGGACAAGGAGGGTATAAATACTTGCTGGTTTCCATTGATACCTTCTCTGGCTGGCCTGAGGCATACCCACCCAAGGCAGAGACAGCACAGGTAGTAGTTAGAAAACTCCTCACTGAAATTGTCCCCCAGTTTGGCCTGCCACTATACATGGGGTCCGATAAAGGCCCAGCATTCATCGCCAAAGTTACACAATCCATAGTTAAGGCCCTGAGGGTTACCTGGAAATTGCATTGTGTTTATAGACCACAGAGTTCTGGACAGGTAGAGAGGATGAATCGGACCTTAAAGGAAACATTAACTAAGTTAAAATTAGAGACTGGTGAAAACTGGGTAAGTCTCCTTCCTTTTTGCTCTCCTCAGAGCTAGGTGCACTCCATACATAAAGGGACTCACCCCTTTTGAAATTATGTATGTCAGGCCACCACCTCTTCTTCCCCATCTAAGAGAGGAAGATCTTGCCTGGCTGTCTACCCAAAATTTGCTTAAGTCCTTACAGGCTTTGCAGAGCAGCGCCACATCGGCACGACGGGTGGGGAGAGCCTTACAGGAGGAGGACATGCTGAGATCCAGTCCAACACAGCCTGCCTGCTCTCCGGGAGAACTCATTTGGGTAAAGCGCCACGACCCTGGCAGCCTGGAACCTAGATGGGATGGACCCTACCAGGTGGTGCTGAGCACTCCAACTGCCATCAAAGTTGCAGGAAAGAGGCACTGGATCCATGGTACGCAGGTTAAGAAAACGAACGACAGCGTCGAGGGATGGCGGGTCCAGAAGACCGGAGACCTGTTGAAGGTCAGACTCACTCGGTGTTCTTCCTAACTCTCCTCATCTGCCTGCAGCCGGGACTGGGAAATCCCCATTCGGCCAGAAATTACTCTTGGGAGGTCACACGTACTATTGATGGGACTGTTATAGGCTCTGTTGTTGGAAAAGCGGCGCCTGTCATCCCGACAGATCTCTGTAAACTGTTTGGAGAAAACTGGGGAAATTCCCGTAGCAAAACTGCATCGACTGGGTATGGCTGCGGGGGCCATTTCCGGGTCACCAAAGCCAGGGGTTACGGGTGCGGAGACCTACCCCTAGAGCAAGAATTGTGGCACACTCGACATTATGTCTGCCCCCGGGAAGGGGGTAGTAACTGGAGGAGAGGGTGACTTCTATTGTGCCTCTTGGGGTTGTGAGACCCTAGCCCCATGGAAAAAACCTTCCACCGACAAGCTCCTCCGTCCCAACAGAGAGGTCCGACCTGGGGCCCCAAAGAAGAACTGCAGGATCAGAAATTGTAACCCCGTCCTCCTCATGCCTCTCGCCTGGCGGACTGACCAATGGGAAGGGGCAAAGATGTGGGGACTAAGACTCTATGTCAGCGGCCGAGACCCTGGCCAGCTCTTCACCATTCAATGCCGGACTCTTCCCCGGTGGTTCAACCCGATTGGCCCCTTGCGTCCCCTAGACAAGCCAGAGAGGCCGAGCCAGCCACAGCACCCAGCCCCAGCTAAACCTCCTGGTTCCCCTGGGTCACAAAGCTCTGGGAGCCCCAGCCCTACTCCACCTGCAGCCACGACCTCGCCAGCCCTTGGGGACCTACAACAGCTTTTGGATACAGTCGCAGGAAAACCAAACCAGAAGCTGCTGGGATCCTTGGACTTAATGTTTTCTTTCCTAAATCGCACCTCCCCAAACCTGACCGCGGATTGCTGGCTGTGCCTCAACCCTGAACCTCCTTATTATGTTGGGATAGGGGCAGGGGCCCAGCTCGGGAAGGACGCTTCTGCCATCAGGAACCTTTTGGCAGAAAGTCTGCCAGACGGACTGTGTATGTGGGGACACAAACACCAAGGACTTACTCTTGGGGACATCTTAAACCCCGGGACTTGTGTGTACCCTATGAACTACCCCCTTAGCAGTTCCACCTATACAGATCTATGTAATTCATCTATCATACTTCCAAAGAATTATACAGGAGAGACCCCCACCTACTTAGCAGCTCCGAAGGGGACTTGGTGGGCATGTACAACTGGTATAACCCCTTGCACCTTCTCTCCAGTCCTACAGAATCGGATGAACCCTGGACTATGCATTCTAACTCATATCCTCCCACAGGTATATTACTATTTGGGAGAAGGGGGCCGAGAACATTTAAACCTCGAACCCAGAAGGGCTAAAAGGGCCCCCATCCTAGTCCCCCTCCTTATGGGAATAGGACTAGCAGGGTCCCCGGCCGTTGGAACAGCTGCCCTAGCAACCGGCCACCAGAATTATAAAGAGTTAAGTAGGCAGATAGATCAAGATTTAAGCTCTCTCGAAAATTCTGTTAGCCAACTGGAGGACTCCCTTGGTTCACTCGCAGAGGTAGTATTACAAAACAGATGAGGCCTAGATCTGCTTTTCCTGAAGCAGGGAGGCCTCTGTCTGGCTCTTGGGGAGTCTTGCTGTTTTTACACCAACCGCTCGGGGGTGATCAGGGAAAGCCTTAGCCAGCTGCGAAAACGGCTGGCTGACCGAGAAGAGGCTAGAAAGGCTGAAGGCAATTGGTATGAGAATTTATTTTCCTGGTCCCCCTGGCTAACTATCCTGCTCTCCTCCTTGGCAGGACCAGTCGTTCTGCTCCTCCTAGGGCTCATATTTGGCCCCTGCATTGCCAGATGCCTCCTCAATTTCATACAAAATCAAATACAGGCTGTAAAGTTAATGGTTTTATACACCCAATACTCCAGAATCTTAGAGGAGGACGCTGAATCAAAGATTTGATTCCCAATAAGACCAGTAGGGAATGTACTGGGCTGCATATCTGGGCGCGCTGTACTGTCTGTTCCTGGAACAGACAGATAGGAAGGTACTGACATCAGGTCAGGCCTTGAGATATGGTCTCATGGTCCCTCCTCAATATACTGTGCTCTCTGTTCCCGGAGAACATAGATAGGAAGGTGATAATGCTATACTGTGTCGGGAACAAATTGCGTAAACAAGGCTTTGTAACTTTGTAGTTTTTGCAAATAAATAGGCTGTAACGCTTGCAGTCATTGCTGCAATTCGCCTTTGCTTCGGCGGGGTGCTGGGACTGCAGACAGCTGGCCAGCTTAATAAAAGTTCCTAAATTTAAATTCTGAGTCTGTGGTCTATCTCACTTAGTCAACCCATAACAAGAGAGCCCGGGCCCAAGCCAGCCAGTACTCCCGGACCCCTGGGGCTGGCTGGCCTACTTCCCTGTGATCGCCATGGCGATTGCTGACAGAGAGAGCCCGGCCCCGGCCAGCTGACACCCCCAGACCCCCCAGGTCAGGGGTGCCAGATGACCTGCTTCCCCGTGATCACCATGGCGGTTGGAGGGAGAGAGAGCCCTGGCACAGGACTCCCGGGTTTGGGGTGCCAGCTGACTTGCTTCCCCATGATCACCATGGCGATTGGAGGCAGAGAGAACCCTGGCCAGCGGCACCTCCGGAACCCCCATGGCCGGGAGTGCTGGCTGGCCTGCTTTCCCGTGATCGCCATGGCGATCACAGGCAGATAGAACCCCGGAGCAGGACCCCGGGGCCGGGGGTGCCGGCTGGCCTGCTTCCCTGTGATCGCTATGGTGATTGGAGGCAGAGAGAGCCCCAGCACAGGCCAGCTGGCACCCCCGGGACCCCCAGGGGCTGGAGGTGCCGGCTGTCCTGCTTCCCCGTGATCGCCATGGCATTGCATTCAGCGAGAGCCCAGGCGCAGGCCAGCAGGCACCCCCAGAACCCCCAGGGGCCAGAGGTGCCGGCTGGCTTGCTTCCCCCTGATCGCCATGGTGATCGGAGGCAGAGAGAGCCTAGGTGCAGACCAGCCCCACCCCAGGACCCCCCGGGGTGGCTGACCTGCCCTCCCGTGATCGCCATGGCGATCGGAGGCAGAGAGAGCCTCGGCCCAGGCCAGCCGGCACCCCGGAACCCCCGGGTCCAGAGATGCCGGCTGGCCTGCTTCCCCGTGATTGCCATGGCACCCCCAGCACCCCAGCACCTGACGTGCAGAGGTTGGGGATGAAATGACTTTTCCCAACTACATCTGCAAATATCCTGGGGAAGGCATCATGACTAGTTCACAACAACTGTCTTACTTGGCAAGGAAGAAAACAGTTGGCAATGGAAACAATCCCTTACATCAAAGTTAAGGTCCCTCAGAGTAAAAAAGAATATTTCTAAAGTAAAGGAGGGAGCAGGCAAAAGTAATAGGTTCTCATGACTTCCACTGAAGTTTGAGCATTTGACAGAGTCAAAACGAACATACAAATTAAAACAGACAGTGGACATTCAAATGACCTGAATCAACTGTCACTATTTGTTCCAATAGCAGCAATGCTTATGTGATAAAATAGTTTAACAAACATGCAAAACAAGTCACATGATAAGAGAGGTTCGGCTTCTAAAGTAAATTGAATATGTTCTTTAAAAATTCTCATGTCCTCCCCTCTAACTATAATTGTTAATTTTCCAATCAGAAAATTACCCCAGGTGATCCAGTAACATGTAGAACTTCAGTAACCTAACTTATTTAAAAAACAAACAAACATCCCAACCATTTTTAAAATATTTAAATTTATATTTTAGGTTTTAAATTGTAGAAGATATTTAGATCCAAATACATTTTCTGAATAGAAAATATTTCAGTTTTTGATTTTAAAAAAATAAACATAAAAAGAATGTATAAGTGACACATTTTTTCAAGGAACTCTGAATTAGTACCTTTCCCTCTTTCTTCAAATTAAGAGAATCTATGTAGTTCCCTATACCGCACAAGTTTTAATGAAAGAAAATGACTTTCTAAGAGCATCAAATACATGTTTCATTAATTACAAACATATACACTCCTCTATCTCTTTCTCTAAAATATATTCTTACTGATTCAGAGAGGAAGGGAGAGGGAGAGAGATAGAAACATCAATGATGAGCCCTGGCCGGTTTGGCTCAGTGGATGGAGCATCGGCCTGTGGACTGAAGGGTCCCAGGTTCGATTTAGGTCAAGGGCATGTACCTTGGTTGTGGGCACATCCCCAGTAGGAGGCGTGCAGGAGGCAGCTGATTGATGTTTCTCTCTCATCGATGTTTCTAACTCTCTATCACTCTCCCTGCTTTTTGTAAAAAAACAATAAAATATGTTTTTAAAAAAAGGAACATCAATGATGAGAGAGAATCATTGATCGGCTGCCTCCTACACGCCCTGTACTGGGGACCCAGCCCACAACCCAGGCATGTGGCCTGACCTGGAATCAAACTGTGACTTCCTGGTTCATAGATCGATGCTAAACCACTGAGTCACACTGGCGAGGCTCAATTCTAATTTATAAATTCATTCCAAGGACATATACAGCTTGAAAAGCTTTGGAAGTAGTTTCAAAAAAACTAACTTTTAAGTAACGAGAAAGCAGTTATAGAAGAAACTTTAAATTAAAAAAAAAATTGTTTTGATTTGTTCAAGAGTGGGAACATCCTCCATGAAAATGTGTACCTTGACTGTGGATGGCTGGGAGGCCTGATCACACCTTAGAAATTCAAATGCTTTTTACAATGAAAAGAAAGAGTTTCATCTCATTTCTCTACCAAGGTAGATGTCTGTCAATAGAAGGTGGACATCAATAAAAAGAGGGGCTTGCACAAGCAATCCAGAAAGTCAGCAATCTATGAATAATCCAGAACCGAGTATTTATCTCCTCTGCCACACACCCTCCCTCCCAGCCAGTGAGCAAGATAATTACTCTCAAGTCAAGCTAAGTGCCCCCCAGTCACAGTGGCCCAATGCTGACATACAAAGCATACAAATAATTCTCACTATGGCATAAAAGTGACAACTTTCTTGGAAGAAAAGCAGATACTGTAAATTTCTCAAAGTCTTCCTGAAACATTTTTTAAAGTAATTTTTACTTCTTTAGAAAAAATGCCATGGGAAACCATCTGTAATAAAATGCCAATTCTATAAAATAATTCATCTATACTAATAAAAGGGTAATATGCTAATTAGACTGGGAGACCTTCCAGATGTTCTTCTGGACAAAGCCATGGTGGCAGGGCCGAGGTAGAGGCGGTTAGAGAACAAGAGGGGAGGGCAGTTGTGGGTGATCAGGCTGGTGGGGGGCAGGGCCGTTGGGGGTAAGCAGACCAGCAGGGGGGCCAGTTGAGGACAAGCAGGCCATCAGTGGGGGTCAGTTGGAGGTGATCAGGACAGCGAGGGGGGACAGTTTGGGGTGATCAGGCTGGCGGGGGGGGGCATTTGGGGGCAATCAGGCCGGCAGCAAGGGGGGGGGCAGTTGGGGGTGAGCAGACCGGCATGCAGAGTGGTTAGACGCAATCAGGCAGGCAGGCAGGCAGGCAGGCAGGCAGGTGAGTGGTTAGGAGCCAGCAGTCCTGGATTGCGAGAGGGATGTCCAATTGCTGGTTTAGGCCCGATCCCCGTAAACTGGCAGTAGGACATCCTTCGAGGTGTCCCAAATTGGAAAGGGTGCAAGCCAGGCTGAGGAACATACCCTCCCCAGTGCACAGATTTCGTGCACCGGGCCACTAGTCCTAGCTAATAATAGACAAACATGGTAATTAACCGTTCCTCTGACACGCTTACCATTGGCTAATCAGGGTGATATGCAAATTAACTGCCAACCAAGATGGCGCAGTTAACCACCAACAAAGATGGCGGCTAATTTGCATACTACAGGCAGGGTGGGACAGCGCCATCCCGCCTGCCCCCCTGCCATCCGGGCCTGCTATCTGCGACCGGGGCGGCAGGTTGCCCGTTTGGGACCCAACCCAGGGCTGGCAGGCGGGACCACAGTGATCTGCCACCGGACACGCCCACAAACGGCCCTCTCGCAGGGATGCATGGCTGGCAGGTCCTAATGCACTGATCAGCCACTGGCTTAGCCCACAAACAGCCCTCCCCCAGGGATCCCAGGTTGGCAGGTGCACTGATCTGCCAACACGCACACCTGGGCCGCCTTTGCCCTGCACATACTATGCAGCGGGGAGAGGGGAATGGGGCCACTGGGAGTAGGGCGGGAACTGGCCAGGGTTTGCGTCAGGCAGCCCAGAGTGGAGTGCGAGCTATCCCGACAGGTAGCTGCTTGCTCATTCACTTACTTTCTCATTCATTCACTCATTCACTCGCTCAGCAAACTCTCTCAGGTCCCTGGCACCAGGCCAGGCACTGAAGGTGAAGCAGGATAAGACAGAGCTATGTCCTCAAGATGTTAGTAATTCAGTATGCAGCCAGGAGAGGGGCACCAGGCCTCTGGGAGCAGGGTGGGAACTTTCCCAGAGTGGACTTCAGGCAGCCTGGAGTGGGGCTGGAACTTCTGCCACGTTGCCTTGGCAACGTGGCAGAAGTTCCCGCCCCTTAGCTGCTTGCTCATTCATTTGCTCGCTCACTCATTCGCTCATTCACTCACTCATTATTCACTCACTCAGCAAACCCTCTCAGGTCCCTGGCACCAGGCCAGGCACTGAAGGTGAAGCAGGATAAGACAGATCTATTGTTAAGCCCAGATTTCAGGATCCCCAATAGACCACCAGGGAGCCAGCCGAGTCTGATGCAAAAGCAGATAGAGTCTTTATTTGAGCTAGCTCGTGCTCCCCAACCACACTCGCCGATGCAGTGGCAGGGGCCAGAGATGCTAGCTCTGTGGGAGCTAGCTCCCAGGCTGCCTGAAGTCCACTGTGGGAAGAGGGGTTTTATAGGGGGGTTGGAGTAAGGGGAGGAGAGAGGACTGTGGGCCCTGCCGATTGGCCAGGTGCAAGTCGGGGTCTTTTTACACAGGATGTGGTTGTGTCTATGGTGCGCACTTCCCTTGATTGTCATTGGTTAGTTTAAAGAAATCCTAGGTGTGGCTAGCAGAGGCTTGGGCTTCCGGGAAGAAGCTCCTTGCCAAGCACATGGCTAATGCTGCTGACCAAAAATGGAGGATCCGGGGTAAGATGGAGGGCATAGCCCTCGCCCTTTCACTATGACCTCAAGATGTTAGTAATTCAGTAGGGCGAAGCAGGCACATGAACGAGGCAGTTGTATGCACAGATGCACTGTACTGGGTTTGGTGAGGGCTGTAACTAATGCCGACTTTGTTCTCTTGATAAAATGGGGCCTCAGGAGCCAGGCTACCCCAAGCCTGTAGGCCTGTGCCTAGGCCAGGAGTGGCCGGGGTCCAGGAACATGACAGAGGGTGCAGGTCGGGCTGAGGCGTCTGGCCCCACCCCTCACCCTCACCCCCGAGTGCACAAATTTTTGTGCACTGGGCTACTAGTATCTATATAATAAAAGACTAAGTGAGGGCGGAATGACCAGAACAACAAGTCACTATAATGCACATTGACCACCAGGGTGCAGACGCTCAATGCAGGAGCTGCCCCCTGGTGGTCAGTGTGCTCCCACAGGGGGAGTGCTGTTCAGCCAGAAGCTGGGCAGCACTAAGGAGCAGTGAGCTGAGTGGTAAGGAGTAGCGAGCAGGCAGGCGGTAAGGAGCGAGTGGTCCTGGACTGCGAGAGGGATGTCCACCTGCCGGCTTAGGCCCAATCCCCACAGACATCACCCGAAGAGTCCCGGACTGCAAGAGGCGCAGGTTGGGCTGAGGGATTCCCCACCCCCCAGTGCACGAATTTTATGCACTGGGCCTCTAGCAAAATATAAAATGGTAAGAAGTTTGAATTTTATTTTAAATGTGATAGAAACCAGTATTGAGCAGGGAAGAGACAAGATCTGATTTCCAATTTGTATAAATATACTGTGGTAGTGGTGAAAAGAACAGATTATGGGCACAGGGGGCATAGTCAGATATCTTGTCCTAGAGTCTGAGCAGTGGAGATAGGAAGAAAGTGTGGACTTATGATATATTTGGAAGAGGAGGAGGACAGACAATGTTTATTCATATTGATAAGCAATTTATACAACTTGAGCTACAAATCTAAATAATTATTAAGTCTTGTTTTGGCATTGATTAACTCAGTACTGCTAGGTCTTTGTGATTTCCAGAAGCCCTGCCAATCCCTTGTTAGCTGCAATGAGTTCCACCTCCAGGTGCCAGTATTTCACTCCACTGTAAAGGAGAAAGCAGCATATAAAATTATCACACTAGGGCATGAACAACTGACAATAGCCCTTTGTGTAATTCTTCCCAAGGACATTGACCTTTTTACATGAAGGCTTTATTTATTAATTTTAATTGAGGTAACATTGATTAATAACATTATATAAGTTTCAGGTATACAACATTATAATTTGATATCTACATACACTATAGACCAGAAGTCTAGTTTTTACGGACAAAAAAAAGGGCCACATACTAAACCTGACAAACTCAGGGGGGCTTACAAATTCAGAGACCTAAAGTAACCACATAGGATGGTCTGAAATTAAAACTTCCTATGAGTCATGGTGGGTTGTCGTGTCCTAGGCTGGTGTCTTCCTTGACAAAAGTCAATCTTTACCTTAATGAGCCTGTCTACTGTCTTTTTGCATCTACAATAACATGCCTTTGGAATGGCAGAATAATCTCCCTTTTCCAGACCCCTCAGGACATAACCTTCCACCAGAGCAGAGACCACATTGTTATCTTGTTCCCCACATACCATCTCTATGTGTTGTAAATGTTAATTTATAACTATCCTATACTCACCAATGTAAAAGAAGTATGTACCTCTACATTTTACTCTTTATCCAATCCCAGAGCTTTCCCTGCTTTGCTTTCTTTTGCCTCCCTAACCTACCACTAATGTAACCACCTTATATTTTCTCTGATTCTAATGTATAAAATAAGGTGCAAAACTGGCATTCTCTGGAGCATTTTCTCAATCTGTTGAGATTTTGCTTCCCAGCAATTGTCATCAATTTGGCTCAAATAAACTCATAAAAATTCTTATAGATTTGGGTATTTCTTATGTCCACATTTCCATCCATGGGTGCTTTAAGATCCAGTGTATGGGGGGTAGGGGAGGCCAGGGGATTGTCAAGGGTGGGGTGGGGGGGGGGAAGGACACATATGTAATACCCTTTGTAATACTTTAAGCAATAAAAAAAAAAGATACAGTGTAAGCATGTGTGTTAGTGCTGCCATAACCAAATACCACTGAGAGGCTTAAACAACAGAAATTTATTTTCTCACAGTTCTGGAGCTAGAAATTCAAGATTAAGGTGCCATCAGGGTTGGTTTCTGGTGAGAGCTCTCTTCCTGGCTTGCAGAGAAGCTTCCTTCTGCTTCGACCTCACATGGTCTTGCCTCTGTGTGCACAGAATGGGAGACAGAGGAAGGGAGACAAAGAGAGAGAGGAAAGACCTCCTGTGTTTCCTCCTCTGCTTATAAGGACACTAGAGGCCCGGTACATGACATTTTTGCACCGGTGCAGTCCCTAGGCCTGGATGGCGATTGAAGCACGAGCATTTGATATGGAAGGGCAGGTCCCCGCTGACCTCTGGGTCCTGGGCAGCACCTGGGAAGCTGGGCCCCCACATACCCCCCTCCACCTGAGTCACAGTGCCCAAGTCCCCATGCAGAGATGTGGTGAGCGTGGCCAGATGCCACCGGCCAGGGGTCAGCATGGGCCTCTGGGCCACCCAGCAGCACTGCACAGAAGCTGGGCAGGTAGCACACTCTCTCCCGGCTGGCCTCGCAGACTGGCTCCTGCATGAACCCACGGGGAGCCCGACTCGCCCATGTGGCCTTGGTAACTGCAGCCTGGCTCACTGGGAAGAGGCTGCATGGGTGTGTGTGTGGGCTCCTCATGGGCATCTAGCACCTGAGCGCAGGAGCTTCCCCGGTGCATGAGCCCTGGCGTCCAGGGGAAGGGTAGCAGGGGAAGTGAGAGCGAACTCGGCAGACACCCAGCATTCTCACCGCACCTCCATCACCATCACTCCCACTCCCAGGTAGCTGGTGAGAGGTTGCAGACCCCCGCCCAGGCGCCATGGGAGGTTGGTCACCGCCACCCACCCCCAGTTCCACATCCCAGCCTGGGGCCCAACCCCCATCAGGCGATCAGGGCCTGCTGGCCAGGTGGAGGGGCCAACCGCCAAGGGCAGGTGGCAGACTGATCAGGGCCTGCTGGCCAGGGGTAGGAACCCTGGAGGTTGGCTGCCAGGCCCGAGTAGGGAGCCAGCCCTCAGTCCCCCTGGGAAAGGGCTGCATCCATCACCACCTACCCCCTGTTCCCCATTCTAGCCCTGTGTCAGGCCCTGATCAGGCGATGGGGGCCTGCTGGCTGCGGGGAGGGCTGGGAGCTGGCCGGCAGGCCCCATCCTGCGGCAATCTGGATCTGTGGGCCGGGAGCAGCTCCTGTGTTGAGCATCTGCCCCCTGGTGGTCAGTGCAAATCATAGCCACCAGTTGTTACAGTCGTTCCGGGTCATTCGGTCATAATGGTCACTTAGGCTTTTGCTAGTATAGATATAGATAGATATAGATATAGATATAGATATAGATATAGATATAGATATAGATATAGATTAGCCCTATGGAAATATGGCCCTATCCTTATGACCTCACTTAACCTTATGTGTCCTAGTTCCAAAACAGCCACATTAGGGGATAATGTCTCAACATATGAATTTTGGGGGCATACAATTCAGTATCACTCTACAGAATATATACTAGGGAAATAATTTAAAGTACAGAAAAATTATAAAGCTGTTCATTGCTGCATTAGCTATGCTGGCAAAAAAGGAAACAATCTAAATGCTCAATAGTAGAGAATAGTCAAATTGATTATAGTATATCTACACAGTGGAGCACTACACAGCTATTTAAAATAATATAACAGGAAAATATATATGCATTGACATTAATAGAGAGAAAAGCCAAGGTATCAGGATAATCACAACTATGTAAAATTGGATGACACACAAATTTGTGAAACATACCTTCCATATTTTTTAAATTAACAGAAAAAATATTGGTCATGTAAAAAGCCTGAAAAAAAATATAGCAAAATATTAAATATGGATATTGAGAAGTAGTAAGTTTCTTTGTGATTTAAAACATTAATTTTTTTTTTGCTTTTCCAAATTTTCTAAGTTTTTATAATGGGCATGCCTTTTCTTTATATTTTCATTAAACTTATACAATATTATAGTTTACAAAGTTAAATAATTCTACAAGTTCTGTTATGAAAAAAGTGATTTTCCCCCCATAATTTCCTACTCCCCTGAGGCAAGAGCTTTCAACTCTTTTAGCTTATTCTTTTGGTACTTCTTGGTTCTCTAAATAACATCTGATAGTTACTTCTTCACTTTTAAGTTTTTGTCATTGTCTATTGAAAAACTTACACACAGCTTGTCCTCTACCTCACTCAAGGACACTTCCTATCTCTACGTTCTTCCAGTATAGGAATATCATGATTTTGGTTTGAACACTATCTAGTGTTTATGGTATGGTGGCTAAGTAGACATTATTTGCAATTGAGCCATGAAGTATCACAAATACTTTTCTTACTGACACAAAATTTTGGTTTTCCTGGAACTAATAATTATTGTATTTTTAAAAATAATTTTATTTAAGTAGCTTAACAGGAATTCAACTTGAAACACTTTATTACCTCCATCTCCTGTCCATGTGTTTAGGTTTGTCAGGTATCAAGATATCTCTACGGAAGCCTCTGGCCTGTATGAATTGTTTGTCTTCTATTCTTTGCTGGTGGGATCTACTTAACCATCACCTTGAAGATTACCTTTTGCCTCTTTCTTATGCTGGATTCTTTTCCCACTAACCCAAGTCTTTTCTCTTTCTTGGTTTAAAACTTGTTTTAAAAAATATATTTTTATTGATTTCAGAGAGGAAAGGAGAGGGAGAGAGAGATAGAAACATCAATGATGAGAGAGTAGCATTGATTGGCTGCCTCCTGCATGCCCCCCACTGGGGATGGAGCCCACAACCTGGACATGTGCCCTGAGAGGAATCGAACCCAGGACCCTTCAGTCCACAGGCCGACGCTCTATCCACTGAACCAAACCAGCTAAGGCAGTTTAAAACTTGTTTTAACCAAGAGGTACATGAGGGGTAAATTTTTGAGACATTGCTTGTCTGAAAATGTCTTTATTCTATACTCACACTTGATTGACAGCATGGCTAGGTACAGACCTCTAGATTGAAAATAATTATTCTTCAGAATTTTGAAGGCATTTTTCATCATCTCCTAGTTTCCAATATTGATATGGAGAAATACAAAGTCATTCTGATTCTTGATCCATTATATATGACCTGTTTTTATTACTGGAAGCTTATATGATCTTTTTAACCCAAGTTTGAGAAATTTTATGAAGATGTATCTTTCTGTGGGTCCATTTTCATTAGTCATGGGATCTTTCAACCTGGAAACACATGCCCTTTAGTTTGGGGAAATTTTTTTTTTCAATTACAGTTAATATTCACTGTTATATTATTATTTTTAAAATATATTTTTATTGATTTCAGAGAGGAAGGAAGAGGTAGAGAGAGATAGAAACATCAATGCTGAAAGAGTATCATTGATTGGCTGCCTCCTGCACACCCCCACTGGGGATCAAGCCTGCAGCCGGGGCATGTGCCCTTGACCAGAATCGAACCTGGGACCCTTCAGTCAATTGAGCCAAACCAGTTAGAACAAGATTGGGGAAAATTTATTGAATTAATATATATTGGAGACGGAAGATGGCGGCGATATAGGCAGACGCGTCCCAGGTTGTGTCCCGGAGGAAATGGAGTGAGCAGCTGAAACTAATAACATCCACCCCAAATTGGCAAAATTGCTCAGCTGGTGAGACGGTTTGCAGCAGGGAAGAGCAGAACTCCCCTGGAAAGCAGATCCAAGCAGCAGCAACCTCCTGAGCACCACACCCTCTGCTGAGGAACAGCAGCTGTACGTGAAACCTCGCCCCACCAGCCAGAAGAGCCACCACAGCTGTGAACAGCACCCACCAGAGGAGCTGCTGCCAACTGAAGAACAGCTGCTACCGCAACCGCCCGAAGAGCAACCACAGGCCAAGGAGTCACTGCCACCAAGGGAGCAACCACTGAACGACTCAACGTCTAGATATGTCAGTCAGATCAAACATGGTTAGATTAAGAAACCCCCAAAGGAAAGAGAAGGAGGACTCTCCAGAAAAGCAGCTAAGTAATACAGAGGCATGCAACATGACAGAAAAAGAATTCAGAATAAGGGTCCTAGAGTGCATAAACCAGATGGAGGAAAAAATCGACAACCTCTGCAAGAAGCAAGAAGAAACAGATGAAAAAATCGATAACATATGGAAGAAGCTAGAAGAAACAGATGAAAAAATCAACAACTTAAGTAAGACCCAAGAAGAAATGAAGAGTGATATAGCTGCAATGAAAAACTCCATTGAAAGTATCAACAGTAGACTAGGAGAAGTGGAGGACCGAATTAGTGAATTAGAAGACAAGGAAGCAAAACACACCCAAAATGTACTGCAATTGGAGAAAAAAATTAAAAGACAGGAGGAGAGCCTAAGGGAGCTTTGGGACAACATGAAACGAAACAACATACGAATAATTGGGGTACCAGAACAACAGAAGGATGAACAAGGATTAGAAAACCTATTCGAAGAAATAATATCAGAAAACTTCCCTGAGGTGGGGAAGAAAAAAGTCACACAAGCCCAGAGAGTCCCAAACAAGGTGAACCCGAAAAGACCCACACCAAGACACATCATAATTACCCTGGCAAATGTTCAGGACAAAGAGAGAATCTTACAGGCTGCAAGAGAGAGACGGAAAGTTACATACAAGGGATCTCCCATTAGATTGTCAAATGATTTCTCAACAGAAACACATCAGGCCAGAAAAGAATGGACAGAAATTTACAAAGTGATGCAAAGCAAAGGACTGAATCCAAGAATACTCTATCCAGCAAGGCTATCATTCAAAATTGAAGGGGAAATAAGAAGCTTCACAGACAAAAAAAGGCTAAGGGAGTTTATCACCACCAAGCCAGCAATGCAAGGAATGCTAAAGGGACTGGTATAAAAATAAGAAATAAAAAGCCCAGAAAGAAAACAGCCACACACAAAAAAAGAAATGGCTACAAACAAGTACCTTTCAATAATAACTTTAAACGTAAACGGACTAAATGCTCCAAACAAAAAACATCGAGTGGCTGAATGGATAAAAAAACATGACCCATACATCTGCTGTCTACAAGAAACACACCTCATTAGAAGGGACTCACACAGACTGAAAGTGAAAGAATGGAAAAATATCTTTCAGGCAAACAGAAAAGAAAAAAAGCTGGGGTAGCAATACTTATATCGGACAAAATAGACCTCAAAGTGAAGGCCATAACAAGAGGTAAGGAAGGCCACTTCATAATACTAAAGGGATCAATACAACAAGAAGATATAACCCTGGTAAACATATATGCACCCAATGCAGGAGCACCCAAATTCATAAAAAAACTCCGGGAAGATATCAAAGGAGAGATCGACAACAATACAATCATACTAGGGGACTTTAATACACCACTGACAGCACTGGATAAGTCCTCTAGACAAACAATCAGCAAAGATACAGCAATCCTAAATGACTCACTAGATCAGATGGACTTAATAGACATCTTCAGAACACTTCACCCCAATGCCACGGAATATACATTCTACTCAAGTGCTCATGACACATATTCAAAAATAGACCATATATTGGGTCACAAGCAAAGTACCCCCAAATTCAAGAAGATTGAAATCATAAAAAGCATCTTCGCAGACCACGATGGCATAATATTAGAAATAAACTACAATAAAAACAACCCAAAATACTCAAACACCTGGAAGCTGAATAGCATGCTATTAAATATTGATTGGGTTACCAATGAAATCAAAGAAGAAATTGAAAAAAAAAACATCGTGGAAACTAATGACAATGAAAACACAACAATCCACAACCTATGGGACACAATGAAAGCAGTCCTGAGAGGGAAGTTTATAGCTCTACAGGCCTATCTCAAAAAACAAGAAAAAATGGTAGTAAATCATCTAACTCTACAACTCAAAGAATTAGAAAGAGAGCAACAAGAAAACCCCAGAGTGAGCAGAAGGAAGGAGATAATAACGATTAGAGCAGAAATAAATGACATAGAGACCAAAAAAACAATACAGAAAATCAATGAAACCAAGAGCTGGTTCTTTGAGAGGATAAACAAGATTGACAAACCTCTAGCCAGACTCACCAAGAAGCAAAGAGAGAGGACCCAAATAAACAAAATCAGAAACAGAGGAAGAAAATGGCGGAGGTTTAGACAGACGTGTCGGTGCCTTGTACCGGAGCAGATAAGGGCGGGCAGCTGAAACGGGTAGCATACAGCCCGAATAAGCAGAGGAGATTCAGCTGAGACAGTCTGCAGCCAGGAAAGACAGAGAAATCCTAGATAAAGGGAACGGTTAGAGGCTGAGGCTGAAACCTCTCCAGGTTCGCCGGCACAACCGCGGAGACCGTGCCATCTTGGGTGACTGTCACCGGCATCCAGAGACCAGCTACTAACCCGGCAACAATGGCTCTCAAGCAGCACGACTACGTGAACTCAGAGAATCTCTGCTTCTCCCCACAGAAAGTGCCTGGTACGTTGTGCCTTGTTGTGTTGTATTTTGTGCCTTTAAATCAACGCAGCAGATCCAAGCAACAGCGGCCTCCTGATCTCCACACGCTCTGTCTGAGGAACAGCTGCTGTGGGTGAAGCCTCCCTCCACCAGCCAGAAGAGCCACAACAGCTGTGAACAGCACCCATCAGAAGACCCGCTAACAACAGAGGAGCAGCTGCTACCACAACCGCCCAAGGAGCAACCACAGCCCGAGGAGCCACTGCCACCTAGGGAGCAGCCACTGAACGACTCAATATCTATATACGTCAGTGAGATCAAACATGGGTAGACAAAGAAATCCCCAAAGGAAAGAAAAGGAGGACTCACCAGAAAAGCAGCTAAGTGATACAGAGGCATACAACATGACAGAAAAAGAATTCAGAATAAGGGTCCTAGAGTGCATACACCGGATGGAGGAAAAAATCGACAACTTATCCAAGAAGCAAGAAGAAACAGATGAAAAAATCGACAACTTAAGTAAGACCCAAGAAGAAATGAAGTGCAATATAGCTGCAATAAAGAACACCATTGAAAGTATCAACAGTAGACTAGGAGAAGCGGAAGACCGAATTAGTGAATTAGAAGACAGGGAAGCAAAACACACCCAAACTGTACTTCAGTTGGAGAAAAAAATTAAAAGACAGGAGGA
Organism: Myotis nattereri; assembly: GCF_964212035.1. Lineage (NCBI taxonomy): Eukaryota > Metazoa > Chordata > Mammalia > Chiroptera > Vespertilionidae > Myotis > Myotis nattereri. Next base: position 91,246,065 of record NC_138078.1, read on the forward strand.
GAGCCTAAGGGAGCTTTGGGACAACATGAAACGAAACAACATATGAATAATAGGGGTGCCAGAACAACAGAAAGAGGAACAAGGATTAGAAAACCTATTGGAAGAAATAATATCAGAAAACTTCCCTGAGGTGGGGAAGAAAAAAGTCACACAAGCCCAGAGAGTCCCAAGCAAGGTGAACCCGAAAAGACCCACACCAAGACACATCATAATTACCATGGCAAATATTCAGGACAAAGAGAGAATCTTACAGGCTGCAAGAGAGAGACGGAAAGTTACATACAAGGGATCTCTCATTAGATTGTCAAATGATTTCTCAACAGAAAAGAATGGACAGAAATTTACAAAGTGATGCAAAGCAAAGGACTGAATCCAAGAATACTCTATCCAGCAAGGCTATCATTCAAAATTGAAGGGGAAATAAGAAGCTTCACAGACAAAAAAAGGCTAAGGGAGTTTATCACCACCAAGCCAGCAATGCAAGGAATGCTAAAGGGATTGGTGTAAAAAGAAGAAATAAAAATCCCAGAAAGAAAACAGCCACACACAAAAAAAGAAATGGCTACAAACAAGTACCTTTCAATAATAACTTTAAATGTAAACGGGCTAAATGCTCCAACCAAAAGATATCGAGTGGCTGAATGGATAAAAAATCATGACCCATACATTTGCTGTCTACAAGAGACCCACCTCATTAGAAAGGACTCACACAGACTGAAAGTGAAGAGATGGAAAAATATCTTTCAGGCTAATGGAAAAGAAAAGAAAGCTGGGGTAGCAATACTTATATCGGACAAAATAGACCTCAAAGTGAAGGCCATAACAAGAGATACGGAAGGCCACTTCATAATACTAAAAGGATCAATAAAACAAGAAGATATAACCCTGATAAACATATATGCCCCCAATGCAGGAGCACCCAAATACATAAAAAATCTTCTGGATAATATCAAAGAAGAGATCGACAACAATACAATCATAGTAGGGGACTTTAATACACCACTGTCATCACTGGATAAGTCCTCTAGACAAACAATCAGCAAAGATACAGCAATCCTAAATGACTCACTAGATCAGATGGACTTAATAGACATCTTCAGAACACTTCACCCCAGTGCCACGGAATATACATTCTACTCAAGTGCTCATGACACATATTCATAAATAGACCATATATTGGGTCACAAGCAAAGTACCCCCAAATTCAAGAAGATTGAAATCATAAAAAGCGTCTTCGCAGACCACGATGGCATAATATTAGAAATAAACTACAATAAAAACAACCCAAAATACTCAAACACCTGGAAGCTGAATAGCATGCTATTAAATATTGATTGGGTTACCAATGAAATCAAAGAAGAAATTCGAAACATCCTGGAAACTAATGACAATGAAAACACAACAATCCACAACCTATGGGACACAATGAAAGCAGTCCTGAGAGGGAAGTTTATAGCTCTACAGGCCTATCTCAAAAAACAAGAAAAAACGGTAGTAAATCATCTAACTCTACAACTCAAAGAATTAGAAAGAGAGCAACAAGAAAACCCCAGAGTGAGCAGAAGGAAGGAGATAATAAAGATTAGAGCAGAAATAAATAACAGAGACCAAAAAAATAAAACAGATAATCAATGAAACCAAGAGCTGGTTCTTCGAAAGGATAAACAAGATTGACAAACCTCTAGCCAGACTCACCAAGAAGCAAAGAGAGAGGACCCAAATAAACAAAATCAGAAACTATAGAGGCGAAATAACAACAGACCCCACAGAAATACAAATGATTGTTAAAAAATACTATGGACAGCTCTACTCCTGCAAACTAGACAACCTGGAGGAAATGGACAAATTCCTAGAAAAATACAACATTCCAAAACTCAATCAGGAAGAATCTAAAAATCTCAACAGGCCAATAACTATGGAAGAAATTGAAGCAGTCATCAAAAAGCTTCCAGCAAACAAAAGCCCAGGACCAGACGGCTTCACAGGGGAGTTTTACCAAACATTCAAGGAAGAACTAAAACCTATCCTCCTCAGACTACTACAAAAAATTCAAGAGGAAGGAACACTTCCAAGCTCATTCTATGAAGCCAGCATCACCCTAATACCAAAACCAGGTAAAGACAACACAATGAAAGAGAATTACAGGCCAATATCCCTCATGAACATAGATGCCAAAATCCTCAACAAAATCTTAGCAAGTCGGATTCAGCAGTACATCAGAAAGATCATACACCATGACCAAGTAGGATTTATCCCAGGGATGCAAGGATGGTACAATATCCACAAATCAATAAACGTGATACATCACATAAACAAATTGAAAGAAAAAAACCACATGGTCATATCAATTGATGCAGAAAAAGCATTTGACAAAATTCAACACCCATTTTTGATAAAAGCTCTCAGCAAGGTGGGAGTAGAAGGATCATACCTCAACATAATTAAAGCCATATATGACAGACCCACAGCCAACATCATACTCAATGGACAAAAACTTACACCATTTCCCCTAAGAACAGGAACAAGACAGGGATGCCCACTCTCACCACTCCTGTTCAACATAGTACTGGAAGTGTTAGCCATTGCAATTCGGCAAGAAGAAGAAATAAAAGGCATCCAAATTGGAAAAGAGGAAGTAAAACTGTCCTTATTTGTAGACGACATGATATTATACATACAAAACCCTAGAGACTCCATCAAAAAGCTACTAGACTTAATACATGAATTTGGCAATGTAGCAGGATACAAAATTAACCCCAAGAATTCTGAGGCATTTCTATACACCACTAGTGAACTTTCAGAAAGAGAGATTATAAAAACAATCCCGTTTACCATCGCACCAAAAAAATTAAGCTACCTAGGAATAAACTTAACTAAAGAGGTAAAAGACCTCTACTCAGAATACTACAGGACGTTGAAAAAAGATATAGAGGAAGACATAAACAGATGGAAGAACATACCGTGTTCATGGATTGGTAGAATCAACATCATTAAAATGTCCATACTACCCAAAGCAATCTATAAATTCAACGCACTTCCCATTAAAATACCAACAGCATGCTTCAGAGATCCAGAACGAACTCTCCAAAAATTCATCTGGAATAAAAAAAGACCCCGAATAGCTGCAGCAATCCTGAAAAAGAACAAAGTAGGTGGGATCTCAATACCAGATATCAAGTTGTATTACAAAGCCACTGTTCTCAAAACTGCCTGGTACTGGCACAAGAATAGGCATATAGATCAATGGAATAGAATAGAGAGCCCAGAAATCGGCCCGAACCAATATGCTCAATTAATATTTGACAAAGGAGGCAAGAACATACAATGGAGCCAAGATAGTCTCTTCAATAAATGGTGTTGGGAAAATTGGACAGATATATGCAAGAAAATGAAACTAGACCACCAACTTACACCATACACAAAAATAAACTCAAAATGGATAAAGGACTTAAATGTATGACAGGAAACCATAAAAATTCTAGAAGAATCCAAAGGCAACAAAATCTCAGACATATGCCGAAGCAATTTCTTCACTGATACAGCTCCTAGGGCACTTGAAACTAAAGAGAAAATGAACAAATGGGACTACATCAAAATAAAAAGCTTCTGCACAGCAAAAGAAACCATCAACAAAACAACGAGAAAACCCACTGTGTGGGAAAACATTTGCCAATGTCATATCTGATAAGGGCCTAATCTCCAAAACCTATAGGGAACTCATACAACTTAACAAAAGGAAGATAAACAATCCAATCAAAAAATGGGCAAAGGACCTAAATAGACACCTTTCAAAAGAGGACATTCAGAAAGCCAAGAGACATATAAAAACATGCTGAAAGTCACTAATCATCTGAGAGATGCAAATCAAAACAACAATGAGGTACCATCTCACACCTGTCAGACTGGCTATCATCAACAAATCAACAAATGACAAATGCTGGTGAGGATGTGGAGAAAAAGGAACCCTTGTTCACTGCTGGTGGGAATGCAGACTGGTGCAGCCACTATGGAAGACAGTATGGAGTTTCCTTAAAAAACTGAAAATGGAACTCCCATTTGACCCTGTGATCCCACTTCTAGGAATATATCCCAAGAAACCAGAAACACCAATCAGAAAAGATATATGCACCCCTATGTTCATAGCAGCACAATTCACCATAGCTAAGATCTGGAAACAGCCTAAGTGTCCATCAGTAGATGAATGGATTAGAAAACGGTGGTACATCTACACGATGGAATACTATGCTGCTCTAAAAAGGAAGGAACTCTTACCATTTGCAACGTCATGGATGGAACTGGAGAGCATTATGCTAAGTGAAATAAGCCAGTCAATGAAGGAAACATGCCACATGATCTCACTCATTCATGGATAATAGAGACCATTATAAACTTTTGAACAATAATAGATACAGAGGCAGAGCTGCCTCAAACAGATTGTCAAACTGCAGCGGGAAGACCGGGGAGGGTTGGGGGGCAGGAGGTAGGGGGGTAAGAGATCAACTAAAGGACTTGTAGGCATGCATATAAGCATAACCAGTGGACATAAGACACTGGGGGATAGGGGAGGCTGGGGGACTGTCTAGGGCAGGGGAATAAAATGGACACATATGTAATACCCTTTGTAATACTTTAAGCAATAAAAAAATAAATAAATAAAAATAAAATAAAACAAATCCAAACAGGTAAAAAACAAAAACAAAAACAAAAAAAAACAAAATCAGAAACAATAGAGGCGAAATAACAACAGACCCCACAGAAATACAAATGATTGTTAAAAAATACTATGGACAGCTCTACTCCAACAAACTAGACAACCTGGAGGAAATGGACAAATTCCTAGAAAAATACAACATTCCAAATCTCAATCAGGAAGAATCTAAAAATCTCAACAGGCCAATAACTATGGAAGAAATTGAAGCAGTCATCAAAAAGCTTCCAGCAAACAAAAGCCCAGGACCAGACGGCTTCACAGGGGAGTTTTACCAAACATTCAAGGAAGAACTAAAACCTATCCTCCTCAGACTACTACAAAAAATTCAAGAGGAAGGAACACTTCCAAGCTCATTCTATGAAGCCAGCATCACCCTAATACCAAAACCAGGTAAAGACAACACAATGAAAGAGAATTACAGGCCAATATCCCTCATGAACATAGATGCCAAAATCCTCAACAAAATCTTAGCAAGTCGGATTCAGCAGTACATCAGAAAGATCATACACCATGACCAAGTAGGATTTATCCCAGGGATGCAAGGATGGTACAATATCCGCAAATCAATAAACGTGATACATCACATAAACAAATTGAAAGAAAAAAACCACATGGTCATATCAATTGATGCAGAAAAAGCATTTGACAAAATTCAACACCCATTTTTGATAAAAGCTCTCAGCAAGGTGGGAGTAGAAGGATCATACCTCAACATAATAAAAGTCACATATGACAGGCCCACAGCCAACATCATACTCAATGGACAAAAACCAACACCATTTCCCCTAAGAACAGGAACAAGACAGGGATGCCCCCTCTCACCACTCCTGTTCAACATAGTACTGGAAGTGTTAGCCATTGCAATTCGGCAAGAAGAAGAAATAAAAGGCATCCAAATTGGAAAAGAGGAAGTAAAACTGTCCTTATTTGTAGACGACATGATATTATACATACAAAACCCTAGAGACTCCATCAAAAAGCTACTAGACTTAATACATGAATTTGGCAATGTAGCAGGATACAAAATTAACCCCAAGAATTCTGAGGCATTTCTATACACCACTAGTGAACTTTCAGAAAGAGAGATTATAAAAACAATCCCATTTACCATAGCACCAAAAAAATTAAGCTACCTAGGAATAAACTTAACTAAAGAGGTAAAAGACCTCTAGTAAGAAAACTACAGGACGTTAAAAAAAGATATAGAAGAAGACATAAACACATGGAAGAACATACCATGTTCATGGATTGGTAGAATCAACATCATTAAAATGTCCATACTCCCCAAAGCAATCTATAAATTCAACGCACTTCCCATTAAAATACCAACAGCATACTTCAGAGATCTAGAATGAACTCTCCAAAAATTCATCTGGAATAAAAAAAGACCTCGAATAGCTGCAGCAATCCTGAAAAAGAACAAAGTAGGTGGGATCTCAATACCAGATATCAAGTTGTATTACAAAGCCACTGTTCTCAAAACTGCCTGGTACTGGCACAAGAATAGGCATATAGATCAATGGAATAGAGTAGAGAGCCCAGAAATCAGCCCCAACCAATATGCTCAATTAATATTTGACAAAGGAGGCAAGAACATACAATGGAGCCAAGATAGTCTCTTCAATAAATGGTGTTGGGAAAATTGGACAGATATATGCAAGAAAATGAAACTAGACCACCAACTTACACCATACACAAAAATAAACTCAAAATGGATAAAGGACTTAAATGTATGACAGGAAACCATAAAAATTCTAGAAGAATCCAAAGGCAACAAAATCTCAGACATATGCCGAAGCAATTTCTTCACTGATACAGCTCCTAGGGCACTTGAAACTAAAGAGAAAATGAACAAATGGGACTACATCAAAATAAAAAGCTTCTGCACAGCAAAAGAAACCATCAACAAAACAACGAGAAAACCCACTGTGTGGGAAAACATTTGCCAATGTCATATCTGATAAGGGCCTAATCTCCAAAACCTATAGGGAACTCATACAACTTAACAAAAGGAAGATAAACAATCCAATCAAAAAATGGGCAAAGGACCTAAATAGACACCTTTCAAAAGAGGACATTCAGAAAGCCAAGAGACATATAAAAACATGCTGAAAGTCACTAATCATCTGAGAGATGCAAATCAAAACAACAATGAGGTACCATCTCACACCTGTCAGACTGGCTATCATCAACAAATCAACAAATGACAAATGCTGGTGAGGATGTGGAGAAAAAGGAACCCTTGTTCACTGCTGGTGGGAATGCAGACTGGTGCAGCCACTATGGAAGACAGTATGGAGTTTCCTTAAAAAACTGAAAATGGAACTCCCATTTGACCCTGTGATCCCACTTCTAGGAATATATCCCAAGAAACCAGAAACACCAATCAGAAAAGATATATGCACCCCTATGTTCATAGCAGCACAATTCACCATAGCTAAGATCTGGAAACAGCCTAAGTGTCCATCAGTAGATGAATGGATTAGAAAACGGTGGTACATCTACACGATGGAATACTATGCTGCTCTAAAAAGGAAGGAACTCTTACCATTTGCAACGTCATGGATGGAACTGGAGAGCATTATGCTAAGTGAAATAAGCCAGTCAATGAAGGAAACATGCCACATGATCTCACTCATTCATGGATAATAGAGACCATTATAAACTTTTGAACAATAATAGATACAGAGGCAGAGCTGCCTCAAACAGATTGTCAAACTGCAGCGGGAAGACCGGGGAGGGTTGGGGGGCAGGAGGTAGGGGGGTAAGAGATCAACTAAAGGACTTGTAGGCATGCATATAAGCATAACCAGTGGACATAAGACACTGGGGGATAGGGGAGGCTGGGGGACTGTCTAGGGCAGGGGAATAAAATGGACACATATGTAATACCCTTTGTAATACTTTAAGCAATAAAAAAATAAATAAATAAAAATAAAATAAAACAAATCCAAACAGGTAAAAAACAAAAACAAAAACAAAAAAAAAACAAAATCAGAAACAATAGAGGCGAAATAACAACAGACCCCACAGAAATACAAATGATTGTTAAAAAATACTATGGACAGCTCTACTCCAACAAACTAGACAACCTGGAGGAAATGGACAAATTCCTAGAAAAATACAACATTCCAAATCTCAATCAGGAAGAATCTAAAAATCTCAACAGGCCAATAACTATGGAAGAAATTGAAGCAGTCATCAAAAAGCTTCCAGCAAACAAAAGCCCAGGACCAGACGGCTTCACAGGGGAGTTTTACCAAACATTCAAGGAAGAACTAAAACCTATCCTCCTCAGACTACTACAAAAAATTCAAGAGGAAGGAACACTTCCAAGCTCATTCTATGAAGCCAGCATCACCCTAATACCAAAACCAGGTAAAGACAACACAATGAAAGAGAATTACAGGCCAATATCCCTCATGAACATAGATGCCAAAATCCTCAACAAAATCTTAGCAAGTCGGATTCAGCAGTACATCAGAAAGATCATACACCATGACCAAGTAGGATTTATCCCAGGGATGCAAGGATGGTACAATATCCGCAAATCAATAAACGTGATACATCACATAAACAAATTGAAAGAAAAAAACCACATGGTCATATCAATTGATGCAGAAAAAGCATTTGACAAAATTCAACACCCATTTTTGATAAAAGCTCTCAGCAAGGTGGGAGTAGAAGGATCATACCTCAACATAATAAAAGTCACATATGACAGGCCCACAGCCAACATCATACTCAATGGACAAAAACCAACACCATTTCCCCTAAGAACAGGAACAAGACAGGGATGCCCCCTCTCACCACTCCTGTTCAACATAGTACTGGAAGTGTTAGCCATTGCAATTCGGCAAGAAGAAGAAATAAAAGGCATCCAAATTGGAAAAGAGGAAGTAAAACTGTCCTTATTTGTAGACGACATGATATTATACATACAAAACCCTAGAGACTCCATCAAAAAGCTACTAGACTTAATACATGAATTTGGCAATGTAGCAGGATACAAAATTAACCCCAAGAATTCTGAGGCATTTCTATACACCACTAGTGAACTTTCAGAAAGAGAGATTATAAAAACAATCCCATTTACCATAGCACCAAAAAAATTAAGCTACCTAGGAATAAACTTAACTAAAGAGGTAAAAGACCTCTAGTAAGAAAACTACAGGACGTTAAAAAAAGATATAGAAGAAGACATAAACACATGGAAGAACATACCATGTTCATGGATTGGTAGAATCAACATCATTAAAATGTCCATACTACCCAAAGCAATCTATAAATTCAACGCACTTCCCATTAAAATACCAACAGCATACTTCAGAGATCTAGAATGAACTCTCCAAAAATTCATCTGGAATAAAAAAAGACCTCGAATAGCTGCAGCAATCCTGAAAAAGAACAAAGTAGGTGGGATCTCAATACCAGATATCAAGTTGTATTACAAAGCCACTGTTCTCAAAACTGCCTGGTACTGGCACAAGAATAGGCATATAGATCAATGGAATAGAGTAGAGAGCCCAGAAATCAGCCCCAACCAATATGCTCAATTAATATTTGACAAAGGAGGCAAGAACATACAATGGAGCCAAGATAGTCTCTTCAATAAATGGTGTTGGGAAAATTGGACAGATATATGCAAGAAAATGAAACTAGACCACCAACTTACACCATACACAAAAATAAACTCAAAATGGATAAAGGACTTAAATGTATGACAGGAAACCATAAAAATTCTAGAAGAATCCAAAGGCAACAAAATCTCAGACATATGCCGAAGCAATTTCTTCACTGATACAGCTCCTAGGGCACTTGAAACTAAAGAGAAAATGAACAAATGGGACTACATCAAAATAAAAAGCTTCTGCACAGCAAAAGAAACCATCAACAAAACAACGAGAAAACCCACTGTGTGGGAAAACATTTGCCAATGTCATATCTGATAAGGGCCTAATCTCCAAAACCTATAGGGAACTCATACAACTTAACAAAAGGAAGATAAACAATCCAATCAAAAAATGGGCAAAGGACCTAAATAGACACCTTTCAAAAGAGGACATTCAGAAAGCCAAGAGACATATAAAAACATGCTGAAAGTCACTAATCATCTGAGAGATGCAAATCAAAACAACAATGAGGTACCATCTCACACCTGTCAGACTGGCTATCATCAACAAATCAACAAATGACAAATGCTGGTGAGGATGTGGAGAAAAAGGAACCCTTGTTCACTGCTGGTGGGAATGCAGACTGGTGCAGCCACTATGGAAGACAGTATGGAGTTTCCTTAAAAAACTGAAAATGGAACTCCCATTTGACCCTGTGATCCCACTTCTAGGAATATATCCCAAGAAACCAGAAACACCAATCAGAAAAGATATATGCACCCCTATGTTCATAGCAGCACAATTCACCATAGCTAAGATCTGGAAACAGCCTAAGTGTCCATCAGTAGATGAATGGATTAGAAAACGGTGGTACATCTACACGATGGAATACTATGCTGCTCTAAAAAGGAAGGAACTCTTACCATTTGCAACGTCATGGATGGAACTGGAGAGCATTATGCTAAGTGAAATAAGCCAGTCAATGAAGGAAACATGCCACATGATCTCACTCATTCATGGATAATAGAGACCATTATAAACTTTTGAACAATAATAGATACAGAGGCAGAGCTGCCTCAAACAGATTGTCAAACTGCAGCGGGAAGACCGGGGAGGGTTGGGGGGCAGGAGGTAGGGGGGTAAGAGATCAACTAAAGGACTTGTAGGCATGCATATAAGCATAACCAGTGGACATAAGACACTGGGGGATAGGGGAGGCTGGGGGACTGTCTAGGGCAGGGGAATAAAATGGACACATATGTAATACCCTTTGTAATACTTTAAGCAATAAAAAAATAAATAAATAAAAATAAAATAAAACAAATCCAAACAGGTAAAAAACAAAAACAAAAACAAAAAAAAACAAAATCAGAAACAATAGAGGCGAAATAACAACAGACCCCACAGAAATACAAATGATTGTTAAAAAATACTATGGACAGCTCTACTCCAACAAACTAGACAACCTGGAGGAAATGGACAAATTCCTAGAAAAATACAACATTCCAAATCTCAATCAGGAAGAATCTAAAAATCTCAACAGGCCAATAACTATGGAAGAAATTGAAGCAGTCATCAAAAAGCTTCCAGCAAACAAAAGCCCAGGACCAGACGGCTTCACAGGGGAGTTTTACCAAACATTCAAGGAAGAACTAAAACCTATCCTCCTCAGACTACTACAAAAAATTCAAGAGGAAGGAACACTTCCAAGCTCATTCTATGAAGCCAGCATCACCCTAATACCAAAACCAGGTAAAGACAACACAATGAAAGAGAATTACAGGCCAATATCCCTCATGAACATAGATGCCAAAATCCTCAACAAAATCTTAGCAAGTCGGATTCAGCAGTACATCAGAAAGATCATACACCATGACCAAGTAGGATTTATCCCAGGGATGCAAGGATGGTACAATATCCGCAAATCAATAAACGTGATACATCACATAAACAAATTGAAAGAAAAAAACCACATGGTCATATCAATTGATGCAGAAAAAGCATTTGACAAAATTCAACACCCATTTTTGATAAAAGCTCTCAGCAAGGTGGGAGTAGAAGGATCATACCTCAACATAATAAAAGTCACATATGACAGGCCCACAGCCAACATCATACTCAATGGACAAAAACCAACACCATTTCCCCTAAGAACAGGAACAAGACAGGGATGCCCCCTCTCACCACTCCTGTTCAACATAGTACTGGAAGTGTTAGCCATTGCAATTCGGCAAGAAGAAGAAATAAAAGGCATCCAAATTGGAAAAGAGGAAGTAAAACTGTCCTTATTTGTAGACGACATGATATTATACATACAAAACCCTAGAGACTCCATCAAAAAGCTACTAGACTTAATACATGAATTTGGCAATGTAGCAGGATACAAAATTAACCCCAAGAATTCTGAGGCATTTCTATACACCACTAGTGAACTTTCAGAAAGAGAGATTATAAAAACAATCCCATTTACCATAGCACCAAAAAAATTAAGCTACCTAGGAATAAACTTAACTAAAGAGGTAAAAGACCTCTAGTAAGAAAACTACAGGACGTTAAAAAAAGATATAGAAGAAGACATAAACACATGGAAGAACATACCATGTTCATGGATTGGTAGAATCAACATCATTAAAATGTCCATACTACCCAAAGCAATCTATAAATTCAACGCACTTCCCATTAAAATACCAACAGCATACTTCAGAGATCTAGAATGAACTCTCCAAAAATTCATCTGGAATAAAAAAAGACCTCGAATAGCTGCAGCAATCCTGAAAAAGAACAAAGTAGGTGGGATCTCAATACCAGATATCAAGTTGTATTACAAAGCCACTGTTCTCAAAACTGCCTGGTACTGGCACAAGAATAGGCATATAGATCAATGGAATAGAGTAGAGAGCCCAGAAATCAGCCCCAACCAATATGCTCAATTAATATTTGACAAAGGAGGCAAGAACATACAATGGAGCCAAGATAGTCTCTTCAATAAATGGTGTTGGGAAAATTGGACAGATATATGCAAGAAAATGAAACTAGACCACCAACTTACACCATACACAAAAATAAACTCAAAATGGATAAAGGACTTAAATGTATGACAGGAAACCATAAAAATTCTAGAAGAATCCAAAGGCAACAAAATCTCAGACATATGCCGAAGCAATTTCTTCACTGATACAGCTCCTAGGGCACTTGAAACTAAAGAGAAAATGAACAAATGGGACTACATCAAAATAAAAAGCTTCTGCACAGCAAAAGAAACCATCAACAAAACAACGAGAAAACCCACTGTGTGGGAAAACATTTGCCAATGTCATATCTGATAAGGGCCTAATCTCCAAAACCTATAGGGAACTCATACAACTTAACAAAAGGAAGATAAACAATCCAATCAAAAAATGGGCAAAGGACCTAAATAGACACCTTTCAAAAGAGGACATTCAGAAAGCCAAGAGACATATAAAAACATGCTGAAAGTCACTAATCATCTGAGAGATGCAAATCAAAACAACAATGAGGTACCATCTCACACCTGTCAGACTGGCTATCATCAACAAATCAACAAATGACAAATGCTGGTGAGGATGTGGAGAAAAAGGAACCCTTGTTCACTGCTGGTGGGAATGCAGACTGGTGCAGCCACTATGGAAGACAGTATGGAGTTTCCTTAAAAAACTGAAAATGGAACTCCCATTTGACCCTGTGATCCCACTTCTAGGAATATATCCCAAGAAACCAGAAACACCAATCAGAAAAGATATATGCACCCCTATGTTCATAGCAGCACAATTCACCATAGCTAAGATCTGGAAACAGCCTAAGTGTCCATCAGTAGATGAATGGATTAGAAAACGGTGGTACATCTACACGATGGAATACTATGCTGCTCTAAAAAGGAAGGAACTCTTACCATTTGCAACGTCATGGATGGAACTGGAGAGCATTATGCTAAGTGAAATAAGCCAGTCAATGAAGGAAACATGCCACATGATCTCACTCATTCATGGATAATAGAGACCATTATAAACTTTTGAACAATAATAGATACAGAGGCAGAGCTGCCTCAAACAGATTGTCAAACTGCAGCGGGAAGACCGGGGAGGGTTGGGGGGCAGGAGGTAGGGGGGTAAGAGATCAACTAAAGGACTTGTAGGCATGCATATAAGCATAACCAGTGGACATAAGACACTGGGGGATAGGGGAGGCTGGGGGACTGTCTAGGGCAGGGGAATAAAATGGACACATATGTAATACCCTTTGTAATACTTTAAGCAATAAAAAAATAAATAAATAAAAATAAAATAAAACAAATCCAAACAGGTAAAAAACAAAAACAAAAACAAAAAAAAACAAAATCAGAAACAATAGAGGCGAAATAACAACAGACCCCACAGAAATACAAATGATTGTTAAAAAATACTATGGACAGCTCTACTCCAACAAACTAGACAACCTGGAGGAAATGGACAAATTCCTAGAAAAATACAACATTCCAAATCTCAATCAGGAAGAATCTAAAAATCTCAACAGGCCAATAACTATGGAAGAAATTGAAGCAGTCATCAAAAAGCTTCCAGCAAACAAAAGCCCAGGACCAGACGGCTTCACAGGGGAGTTTTACCAAACATTCAAGGAAGAACTAAAACCTATCCTCCTCAGACTACTACAAAAAATTCAAGAGGAAGGAACACTTCCAAGCTCATTCTATGAAGCCAGCATCACCCTAATACCAAAACCAGGTAAAGACAACACAATGAAAGAGAATTACAGGCCAATATCCCTCATGAACATAGATGCCAAAATCCTCAACAAAATCTTAGCAAGTCGGATTCAGCAGTACATCAGAAAGATCATACACCATGACCAAGTAGGATTTATCCCAGGGATGCAAGGATGGTACAATATCCGCAAATCAATAAACGTGATACATCACATAAACAAATTGAAAGAAAAAAACCACATGGTCATATCAATTGATGCAGAAAAAGCATTTGACAAAATTCAACACCCATTTTTGATAAAAGCTCTCAGCAAGGTGGGAGTAGAAGGATCATACCTCAACATAATAAAAGTCACATATGACAGGCCCACAGCCAACATCATACTCAATGGACAAAAACCAACACCATTTCCCCTAAGAACAGGAACAAGACAGGGATGCCCCCTCTCACCACTCCTGTTCAACATAGTACTGGAAGTGTTAGCCATTGCAATTCGGCAAGAAGAAGAAATAAAAGGCATCCAAATTGGAAAAGAGGAAGTAAAACTGTCCTTATTTGTAGACGACATGATATTATACATACAAAACCCTAGAGACTCCATCAAAAAGCTACTAGACTTAATACATGAATTTGGCAATGTAGCAGGATACAAAATTAACCCCAAGAATTCTGAGGCATTTCTATACACCACTAGTGAACTTTCAGAAAGAGAGATTATAAAAACAATCCCATTTACCATAGCACCAAAAAAATTAAGCTACCTAGGAATAAACTTAACTAAAGAGGTAAAAGACCTCTAGTAAGAAAACTACAGGACGTTAAAAAAAGATATAGAAGAAGACATAAACACATGGAAGAACATACCATGTTCATGGATTGGTAGAATCAACATCATTAAAATGTCCATACTACCCAAAGCAATCTATAAATTCAACGCACTTCCCATTAAAATACCAACAGCATACTTCAGAGATCTAGAATGAACTCTCCAAAAATTCATCTGGAATAAAAAAAGACCTCGAATAGCTGCAGCAATCCTGAAAAAGAACAAAGTAGGTGGGATCTCAATACCAGATATCAAGTTGTATTACAAAGCCACTGTTCTCAAAACTGCCTGGTACTGGCACAAGAATAGGCATATAGATCAATGGAATAGAGTAGAGAGCCCAGAAATCAGCCCCAACCAATATGCTCAATTAATATTTGACAAAGGAGGCAAGAACATACAATGGAGCCAAGATAGTCTCTTCAATAAATGGTGTTGGGAAAATTGGACAGATATATGCAAGAAAATGAAACTAGACCACCAACTTACACCATACACAAAAATAAACTCAAAATGGATAAAGGACTTAAATGTATGACAGGAAACCATAAAAATTCTAGAAGAATCCAAAGGCAACAAAATCTCAGACATATGCCGAAGCAATTTCTTCACTGATACAGCTCCTAGGGCACTTGAAACTAAAGAGAAAATGAACAAATGGGACTACATCAAAATAAAAAGCTTCTGCACAGCAAAAGAAACCATCAACAAAACAACGAGAAAACCCACTGTGTGGGAAAACATTTGCCAATGTCATATCTGATAAGGGCCTAATCTCCAAAACCTATAGGGAACTCATACAACTTAACAAAAGGAAGATAAACAATCCAATCAAAAAATGGGCAAAGGACCTAAATAGACACCTTTCAAAAGAGGACATTCAGAAAGCCAAGAGACATATAAAAACATGCTGAAAGTCACTAATCATCTGAGAGATGCAAATCAAAACAACAATGAGGTACCATCTCACACCTGTCAGACTGGCTATCATCAACAAATCAACAAATGACAAATGCTGGTGAGGATGTGGAGAAAAAGGAACCCTTGTTCACTGCTGGTGGGAATGCAGACTGGTGCAGCCACTATGGAAGACAGTATGGAGTTTCCTTAAAAAACTGAAAATGGAACTCCCATTTGACCCTGTGATCCCACTTCTAGGAATATATCCCAAGAAACCAGAAACACCAATCAGAAAAGATATATGCACCCCTATGTTCATAGCAGCACAATTCACCATAGCTAAGATCTGGAAACAGCCTAAGTGTCCATCAGTAGATGAATGGATTAGAAAACGGTGGTACATCTACACGATGGAATACTATGCTGCTCTAAAAAGGAAGGAACTCTTACCATTTGCAACGTCATGGATGGAACTGGAGAGCATTATGCTAAGTGAAATAAGCCAGTCAATGAAGGAAACATGCCACATGATCTCACTCATTCATGGATAATAGAGACCATTATAAACTTTTGAACAATAATAGATACAGAGGCAGAGCTGCCTCAAACAGATTGTCAAACTGCAGCGGGAAGACCGGGGAGGGTTGGGGGGCAGGAGGTAGGGGGGTAAGAGATCAACTAAAGGACTTGTAGGCATGCATATAAGCATAACCAGTGGACATAAGACACTGGGGGATAGGGGAGGCTGGGGGACTGTCTAGGGCAGGGGAATAAAATGGACACATATGTAATACCCTTTGTAATACTTTAAGCAATAAAAAAATAAATAAATAAAAATAAAATAAAACAAATCCAAACAGGTAAAAAACAAAAACAAAAACAAAAAAAAACAAAATCAGAAACAATAGAGGCGAAATAACAACAGACCCCACAGAAATACAAATGATTGTTAAAAAATACTATGGACAGCTCTACTCCAACAAACTAGACAACCTGGAGGAAATGGACAAATTCCTAGAAAAATACAACATTCCAAATCTCAATCAGGAAGAATCTAAAAATCTCAACAGGCCAATAACTATGGAAGAAATTGAAGCAGTCATCAAAAAGCTTCCAGCAAACAAAAGCCCAGGACCAGACGGCTTCACAGGGGAGTTTTACCAAACATTCAAGGAAGAACTAAAACCTATCCTCCTCAGACTACTACAAAAAATTCAAGAGGAAGGAACACTTCCAAGCTCATTCTATGAAGCCAGCATCACCCTAATACCAAAACCAGGTAAAGACAACACAATGAAAGAGAATTACAGGCCAATATCCCTCATGAACATAGATGCCAAAATCCTCAACAAAATCTTAGCAAGTCGGATTCAGCAGTACATCAGAAAGATCATACACCATGACCAAGTAGGATTTATCCCAGGGATGCAAGGATGGTACAATATCCGCAAATCAATAAACGTGATACATCACATAAACAAATTGAAAGAAAAAAACCACATGGTCATATCAATTGATGCAGAAAAAGCATTTGACAAAATTCAACACCCATTTTTGATAAAAGCTCTCAGCAAGGTGGGAGTAGAAGGATCATACCTCAACATAATAAAAGTCACATATGACAGGCCCACAGCCAACATCATACTCAATGGACAAAAACCAACACCATTTCCCCTAAGAACAGGAACAAGACAGGGATGCCCCCTCTCACCACTCCTGTTCAACATAGTACTGGAAGTGTTAGCCATTGCAATTCGGCAAGAAGAAGAAATAAAAGGCATCCAAATTGGAAAAGAGGAAGTAAAACTGTCCTTATTTGTAGACGACATGATATTATACATACAAAACCCTAGAGACTCCATCAAAAAGCTACTAGACTTAATACATGAATTTGGCAATGTAGCAGGATACAAAATTAACCCCAAGAATTCTGAGGCATTTCTATACACCACTAGTGAACTTTCAGAAAGAGAGATTATAAAAACAATCCCATTTACCATAGCACCAAAAAAATTAAGCTACCTAGGAATAAACTTAACTAAAGAGGTAAAAGACCTCTAGTAAGAAAACTACAGGACGTTAAAAAAAGATATAGAAGAAGACATAAACACATGGAAGAACATACCATGTTCATGGATTGGTAGAATCAACATCATTAAAATGTCCATACTACCCAAAGCAATCTATAAATTCAACGCACTTCCCATTAAAATACCAACAGCATACTTCAGAGATCTAGAATGAACTCTCCAAAAATTCATCTGGAATAAAAAAAGACCTCGAATAGCTGCAGCAATCCTGAAAAAGAACAAAGTAGGTGGGATCTCAATACCAGATATCAAGTTGTATTACAAAGCCACTGTTCTCAAAACTGCCTGGTACTGGCACAAGAATAGGCATATAGATCAATGGAATAGAGTAGAGAGCCCAGAAATCAGCCCCAACCAATATGCTCAATTAATATTTGACAAAGGAGGCAAGAACATACAATGGAGCCAAGATAGTCTCTTCAATAAATGGTGTTGGGAAAATTGGACAGATATATGCAAGAAAATGAAACTAGACCACCAACTTACACCATACACAAAAATAAACTCAAAATGGATAAAGGACTTAAATGTATGACAGGAAACCATAAAAATTCTAGAAGAATCCAAAGGCAACAAAATCTCAGACATATGCCGAAGCAATTTCTTCACTGATACAGCTCCTAGGGCACTTGAAACTAAAGAGAAAATGAACAAATGGGACTACATCAAAATAAAAAGCTTCTGCACAGCAAAAGAAACCATCAACAAAACAACGAGAAAACCCACTGTGTGGGAAAACATTTGCCAATGTCATATCTGATAAGGGCCTAATCTCCAAAACCTATAGGGAACTCATACAACTTAACAAAAGGAAGATAAACAATCCAATCAAAAAATGGGCAAAGGACCTAAATAGACACCTTTCAAAAGAGGACATTCAGAAAGCCAAGAGACATATAAAAACATGCTGAAAGTCACTAATCATCTGAGAGATGCAAATCAAAACAACAATGAGGTACCATCTCACACCTGTCAGACTGGCTATCATCAACAAATCAACAAATGACAAATGCTGGTGAGGATGTGGAGAAAAAGGAACCCTTGTTCACTGCTGGTGGGAATGCAGACTGGTGCAGCCACTATGGAAGACAGTATGGAGTTTCCTTAAAAAACTGAAAATGGAACTCCCATTTGACCCTGTGATCCCACTTCTAGGAATATATCCCAAGAAACCAGAAACACCAATCAGAAAAGATATATGCACCCCTATGTTCATAGCAGCACAATTCACCATAGCTAAGATCTGGAAACAGCCTAAGTGTCCATCAGTAGATGAATGGATTAGAAAACGGTGGTACATCTACACGATGGAATACTATGCTGCTCTAAAAAGGAAGGAACTCTTACCATTTGCAACGTCATGGATGGAACTGGAGAGCATTATGCTAAGTGAAATAAGCCAGTCAATGAAGGAAACATGCCACATGATCTCACTCATTCATGGATAATAGAGACCATTATAAACTTTTGAACAATAATAGATACAGAGGCAGAGCTGCCTCAAACAGATTGTCAAACTGCAGCGGGAAGACCGGGGAGGGTTGGGGGGCAGGAGGTAGGGGGGTAAGAGATCAACTAAAGGACTTGTAGGCATGCATATAAGCATAACCAGTGGACATAAGACACTGGGGGATAGGGGAGGCTGGGGGACTGTCTAGGGCAGGGGAATAAAATGGACACATATGTAATACCCTTTGTAATACTTTAAGCAATAAAAAAATAAATAAATAAAAATAAAATAAAACAAATCCAAACAGGTAAAAAACAAAAACAAAAACAAAAAAAAAAAAATCAGAAACAATAGAGGCGAAATAACAACAGACCCCACAGAAATACAAATGATTGTTAAAAAATACTATGGACAGCTCTACTCCAACAAACTAGACAACCTGGAGGAAATGGACAAATTCCTAGAAAAATACAACATTCCAAATCTCAATCAGGAAGAATCTAAAAATCTCAACAGGCCAATAACTATGGAAGAAATTGAAGCAGTCATCAAAAAGCTTCCAGCAAACAAAAGCCCAGGACCAGACGGCTTCACAGGGGAGTTTTACCAAACATTCAAGGAAGAACTAAAACCTATCCTCCTCAGACTACTACAAAAAATTCAAGAGGAAGGAACACTTCCAAGCTCATTCTATGAAGCCAGCATCACCCTAATACCAAAACCAGGTAAAGACAACACAATGAAAGAGAATTACAGGCCAATATCCCTCATGAACATAGATGCCAAAATCCTCAACAAAATCTTAGCAAGTCGGATTCAGCAGTACATCAGAAAGATCATACACCATGACCAAGTAGGATTTATCCCAGGGATGCAAGGATGGTACAATATCCGCAAATCAATAAACGTGATACATCACATAAACAAATTGAAAGAAAAAAACCACATGGTCATATCAATTGATGCAGAAAAAGCATTTGACAAAATTCAACACCCATTTTTGATAAAAGCTCTCAGCAAGGTGGGAGTAGAAGGATCATACCTCAACATAATAAAAGTCACATATGACAGGCCCACAGCCAACATCATACTCAATGGACAAAAACCAACACCATTTCCCCTAAGAACAGGAACAAGACAGGGATGCCCCCTCTCACCACTCCTGTTCAACATAGTACTGGAAGTGTTAGCCATTGCAATTCGGCAAGAAGAAGAAATAAAAGGCATCCAAATTGGAAAAGAGGAAGTAAAACTGTCCTTATTTGTAGACGACATGATATTATACATACAAAACCCTAGAGACTCCATCAAAAAGCTACTAGACTTAATACATGAATTTGGCAATGTAGCAGGATACAAAATTAACCCCAAGAATTCTGAGGCATTTCTATACACCACTAGTGAACTTTCAGAAAGAGAGATTATAAAAACAATCCCATTTACCATAGCACCAAAAAAATTAAGCTACCTAGGAATAAACTTAACTAAAGAGGTAAAAGACCTCTAGTAAGAAAACTACAGGACGTTAAAAAAAGATATAGAAGAAGACATAAACACATGGAAGAACATACCATGTTCATGGATTGGTAGAATCAACATCATTAAAATGTCCATACTACCCAAAGCAATCTATAAATTCAACGCACTTCCCATTAAAATACCAACAGCATACTTCAGAGATCTAGAATGAACTCTCCAAAAATTCATCTGGAATAAAAAAAGACCTCGAATAGCTGCAGCAATCCTGAAAAAGAACAAAGTAGGTGGGATCTCAATACCAGATATCAAGTTGTATTACAAAGCCACTGTTCTCAAAACTGCCTGGTACTGGCACAAGAATAGGCATATAGATCAATGGAATAGAGTAGAGAGCCCAGAAATCAGCCCCAACCAATATGCTCAATTAATATTTGACAAAGGAGGCAAGAACATACAATGGAGCCAAGATAGTCTCTTCAATAAATGGTGTTGGGAAAATTGGACAGATATATGCAAGAAAATGAAACTAGACCACCAACTTACACCATACACAAAAATAAACTCAAAATGGATAAAGGACTTAAATGTATGACAGGAAACCATAAAAATTCTAGAAGAATCCAAAGGCAACAAAATCTCAGACATATGCCGAAGCAATTTCTTCACTGATACAGCTCCTAGGGCACTTGAAACTAAAGAGAAAATGAACAAATGGGACTACATCAAAATAAAAAGCTTCTGCACAGCAAAAGAAACCATCAACAAAACAACGAGAAAACCCACTGTGTGGGAAAACATTTGCCAATGTCATATCTGATAAGGGCCTAATCTCCAAAACCTATAGGGAACTCATACAACTTAACAAAAGGAAGATAAACAATCCAATCAAAAAATGGGCAAAGGACCTAAATAGACACCTTTCAAAAGAGGACATTCAGAAAGCCAAGAGACATATAAAAACATGCTGAAAGTCACTAATCATCTGAGAGATGCAAATCAAAACAACAATGAGGTACCATCTCACACCTGTCAGACTGGCTATCATCAACAAATCAACAAATGACAAATGCTGGTGAGGATGTGGAGAAAAAGGAACCCTTGTTCACTGCTGGTGGGAATGCAGACTGGTGCAGCCACTATGGAAGACAGTATGGAGTTTCCTTAAAAAACTGAAAATGGAACTCCCATTTGACCCTGTGATCCCACTTCTAGGAATATATCCCAAGAAACCAGAAACACCAATCAGAAAAGATATATGCACCCCTATGTTCATAGCAGCACAATTCACCATAGCTAAGATCTGGAAACAGCCTAAGTGTCCATCAGTAGATGAATGGATTAGAAAACGGTGGTACATCTACACGATGGAATACTATGCTGCTCTAAAAAGGAAGGAACTCTTACCATTTGCAACGTCATGGATGGAACTGGAGAGCATTATGCTAAGTGAAATAAGCCAGTCAATGAAGGAAACATGCCACATGATCTCACTCATTCATGGATAATAGAGACCATTATAAACTTTTGAACAATAATAGATACAGAGGCAGAGCTGCCTCAAACAGATTGTCAAACTGCAGCGGGAAGACCGGGGAGGGTTGGGGGGCAGGAGGTAGGGGGGTAAGAGATCAACTAAAGGACTTGTAGGCATGCATATAAGCATAACCAGTGGACATAAGACACTGGGGGATAGGGGAGGCTGGGGGACTGTCTAGGGCAGGGGAATAAAATGGACACATATGTAATACCCTTTGTAATACTTTAAGCAATAAAAAAATAAATAAATAAAAATAAAATAAAACAAATCCAAACAGGTAAAAAACAAAAACAAAAACAAAAAAAAACAAAATCAGAAACAATAGAGGCGAAATAACAACAGACCCCACAGAAATACAAATGATTGTTAAAAAATACTATGGACAGCTCTACTCCAACAAACTAGACAACCTGGAGGAAATGGACAAATTCCTAGAAAAATACAACATTCCAAATCTCAATCAGGAAGAATCTAAAAATCTCAACAGGCCAATAACTATGGAAGAAATTGAAGCAGTCATCAAAAAGCTTCCAGCAAACAAAAGCCCAGGACCAGACGGCTTCACAGGGGAGTTTTACCAAACATTCAAGGAAGAACTAAAACCTATCCTCCTCAGACTACTACAAAAAATTCAAGAGGAAGGAACACTTCCAAGCTCATTCTATGAAGCCAGCATCACCCTAATACCAAAACCAGGTAAAGACAACACAATGAAAGAGAATTACAGGCCAATATCCCTCATGAACATAGATGCCAAAATCCTCAACAAAATCTTAGCAAGTCGGATTCAGCAGTACATCAGAAAGATCATACACCATGACCAAGTAGGATTTATCCCAGGGATGCAAGGATGGTACAATATCCGCAAATCAATAAACGTGATACATCACATAAACAAATTGAAAGAAAAAAACCACATGGTCATATCAATTGATGCAGAAAAAGCATTTGACAAAATTCAACACCCATTTTTGATAAAAGCTCTCAGCAAGGTGGGAGTAGAAGGATCATACCTCAACATAATAAAAGTCACATATGACAGGCCCACAGCCAACATCATACTCAATGGACAAAAACCAACACCATTTCCCCTAAGAACAGGAACAAGACAGGGATGCCCCCTCTCACCACTCCTGTTCAACATAGTACTGGAAGTGTTAGCCATTGCAATTCGGCAAGAAGAAGAAATAAAAGGCATCCAAATTGGAAAAGAGGAAGTAAAACTGTCCTTATTTGTAGACGACATGATATTATACATACAAAACCCTAGAGACTCCATCAAAAAGCTACTAGACTTAATACATGAATTTGGCAATGTAGCAGGATACAAAATTAACCCCAAGAATTCTGAGGCATTTCTATACACCACTAGTGAACTTTCAGAAAGAGAGATTATAAAAACAATCCCATTTACCATAGCACCAAAAAAATTAAGCTACCTAGGAATAAACTTAACTAAAGAGGTAAAAGACCTCTAGTAAGAAAACTACAGGACGTTAAAAAAAGATATAGAAGAAGACATAAACACATGGAAGAACATACCATGTTCATGGATTGGTAGAATCAACATCATTAAAATGTCCATACTACCCAAAGCAATCTATAAATTCAACGCACTTCCCATTAAAATACCAACAGCATACTTCAGAGATCTAGAATGAACTCTCCAAAAATTCATCTGGAATAAAAAAAGACCTCGAATAGCTGCAGCAATCCTGAAAAAGAACAAAGTAGGTGGGATCTCAATACCAGATATCAAGTTGTATTACAAAGCCACTGTTCTCAAAACTGCCTGGTACTGGCACAAGAATAGGCATATAGATCAATGGAATAGAGTAGAGAGCCCAGAAATCAGCCCCAACCAATATGCTCAATTAATATTTGACAAAGGAGGCAAGAACATACAATGGAGCCAAGATAGTCTCTTCAATAAATGGTGTTGGGAAAATTGGACAGATATATGCAAGAAAATGAAACTAGACCACCAACTTACACCATACACAAAAATAAACTCAAAATGGATAAAGGACTTAAATGTATGACAGGAAACCATAAAAATTCTAGAAGAATCCAAAGGCAACAAAATCTCAGACATATGCCGAAGCAATTTCTTCACTGATACAGCTCCTAGGGCACTTGAAACTAAAGAGAAAATGAACAAATGGGACTACATCAAAATAAAAAGCTTCTGCACAGCAAAAGAAACCATCAACAAAACAACGAGAAAACCCACTGTGTGGGAAAACATTTGCCAATGTCATATCTGATAAGGGCCTAATCTCCAAAACCTATAGGGAACTCATACAACTTAACAAAAGGAAGATAAACAATCCAATCAAAAAATGGGCAAAGGACCTAAATAGACACCTTTCAAAAGAGGACATTCAGAAAGCCAAGAGACATATAAAAACATGCTGAAAGTCACTAATCATCTGAGAGATGCAAATCAAAACAACAATGAGGTACCATCTCACACCTGTCAGACTGGCTATCATCAACAAATCAACAAATGACAAATGCTGGTGAGGATGTGGAGAAAAAGGAACCCTTGTTCACTGCTGGTGGGAATGCAGACTGGTGCAGCCACTATGGAAGACAGTATGGAGTTTCCTTAAAAAACTGAAAATGGAACTCCCATTTGACCCTGTGATCCCACTTCTAGGAATATATCCCAAGAAACCAGAAACACCAATCAGAAAAGATATATGCACCCCTATGTTCATAGCAGCACAATTCACCATAGCTAAGATCTGGAAACAGCCTAAGTGTCCATCAGTAGATGAATGGATTAGAAAACGGTGGTACATCTACACGATGGAATACTATGCTGCTCTAAAAAGGAAGGAACTCTTACCATTTGCAACGTCATGGATGGAACTGGAGAGCATTATGCTAAGTGAAATAAGCCAGTCAATGAAGGAAACATGCCACATGATCTCACTCATTCATGGATAATAGAGACCATTATAAACTTTTGAACAATAATAGATACAGAGGCAGAGCTGCCTCAAACAGATTGTCAAACTGCAGCGGGAAGACCGGGGAGGGTTGGGGGGCAGGAGGTAGGGGGGTAAGAGATCAACTAAAGGACTTGTAGGCATGCATATAAGCATAACCAGTGGACATAAGACACTGGGGGATAGGGGAGGCTGGGGGACTGTCTAGGGCAGGGGAATAAAATGGACACATATGTAATACCCTTTGTAATACTTTAAGCAATAAAAAAATAAATAAATAAAAATAAAATAAAACAAATCCAAACAGGTAAAAAACAAAAACAAAAACAAAAAAAAACAAAATCAGAAACAATAGAGGCGAAATAACAACAGACCCCACAGAAATACAAATGATTGTTAAAAAATACTATGGACAGCTCTACTCCAACAAACTAGACAACCTGGAGGAAATGGACAAATTCCTAGAAAAATACAACATTCCAAATCTCAATCAGGAAGAATCTAAAAATCTCAACAGGCCAATAACTATGGAAGAAATTGAAGCAGTCATCAAAAAGCTTCCAGCAAACAAAAGCCCAGGACCAGACGGCTTCACAGGGGAGTTTTACCAAACATTCAAGGAAGAACTAAAACCTATCCTCCTCAGACTACTACAAAAAATTCAAGAGGAAGGAACACTTCCAAGCTCATTCTATGAAGCCAGCATCACCCTAATACCAAAACCAGGTAAAGACAACACAATGAAAGAGAATTACAGGCCAATATCCCTCATGA
Organism: Myotis nattereri; assembly: GCF_964212035.1. NCBI lineage: Eukaryota > Metazoa > Chordata > Mammalia > Chiroptera > Vespertilionidae > Myotis > Myotis nattereri. The sequence goes on from NC_138078.1 coordinate 91,272,123, forward strand.
ACATAGATGCCAAAATCCTCAACAAAATCTTAGCAAGTCGGATTCAGCAGTACATCAGAAAGATCATACACCATGACCAAGTAGGATTTATCCCAGGGATGCAAGGATGGTACAATATCCGCAAATCAATAAACGTGATACATCACATAAACAAATTGAAAGAAAAAAACCACATGGTCATATCAATTGATGCAGAAAAAGCATTTGACAAAATTCAACACCCATTTTTGATAAAAGCTCTCAGCAAGGTGGGAGTAGAAGGATCATACCTCAACATAATAAAAGTCACATATGACAGGCCCACAGCCAACATCATACTCAATGGACAAAAACCAACACCATTTCCCCTAAGAACAGGAACAAGACAGGGATGCCCCCTCTCACCACTCCTGTTCAACATAGTACTGGAAGTGTTAGCCATTGCAATTCGGCAAGAAGAAGAAATAAAAGGCATCCAAATTGGAAAAGAGGAAGTAAAACTGTCCTTATTTGTAGACGACATGATATTATACATACAAAACCCTAGAGACTCCATCAAAAAGCTACTAGACTTAATACATGAATTTGGCAATGTAGCAGGATACAAAATTAACCCCAAGAATTCTGAGGCATTTCTATACACCACTAGTGAACTTTCAGAAAGAGAGATTATAAAAACAATCCCATTTACCATAGCACCAAAAAAATTAAGCTACCTAGGAATAAACTTAACTAAAGAGGTAAAAGACCTCTAGTAAGAAAACTACAGGACGTTAAAAAAAGATATAGAAGAAGACATAAACACATGGAAGAACATACCATGTTCATGGATTGGTAGAATCAACATCATTAAAATGTCCATACTACCCAAAGCAATCTATAAATTCAACGCACTTCCCATTAAAATACCAACAGCATACTTCAGAGATCTAGAATGAACTCTCCAAAAATTCATCTGGAATAAAAAAAGACCTCGAATAGCTGCAGCAATCCTGAAAAAGAACAAAGTAGGTGGGATCTCAATACCAGATATCAAGTTGTATTACAAAGCCACTGTTCTCAAAACTGCCTGGTACTGGCACAAGAATAGGCATATAGATCAATGGAATAGAGTAGAGAGCCCAGAAATCAGCCCCAACCAATATGCTCAATTAATATTTGACAAAGGAGGCAAGAACATACAATGGAGCCAAGATAGTCTCTTCAATAAATGGTGTTGGGAAAATTGGACAGATATATGCAAGAAAATGAAACTAGACCACCAACTTACACCATACACAAAAATAAACTCAAAATGGATAAAGGACTTAAATGTATGACAGGAAACCATAAAAATTCTAGAAGAATCCAAAGGCAACAAAATCTCAGACATATGCCGAAGCAATTTCTTCACTGATACAGCTCCTAGGGCACTTGAAACTAAAGAGAAAATGAACAAATGGGACTACATCAAAATAAAAAGCTTCTGCACAGCAAAAGAAACCATCAACAAAACAACGAGAAAACCCACTGTGTGGGAAAACATTTGCCAATGTCATATCTGATAAGGGCCTAATCTCCAAAACCTATAGGGAACTCATACAACTTAACAAAAGGAAGATAAACAATCCAATCAAAAAATGGGCAAAGGACCTAAATAGACACCTTTCAAAAGAGGACATTCAGAAAGCCAAGAGACATATAAAAACATGCTGAAAGTCACTAATCATCTGAGAGATGCAAATCAAAACAACAATGAGGTACCATCTCACACCTGTCAGACTGGCTATCATCAACAAATCAACAAATGACAAATGCTGGTGAGGATGTGGAGAAAAAGGAACCCTTGTTCACTGCTGGTGGGAATGCAGACTGGTGCAGCCACTATGGAAGACAGTATGGAGTTTCCTTAAAAAACTGAAAATGGAACTCCCATTTGACCCTGTGATCCCACTTCTAGGAATATATCCCAAGAAACCAGAAACACCAATCAGAAAAGATATATGCACCCCTATGTTCATAGCAGCACAATTCACCATAGCTAAGATCTGGAAACAGCCTAAGTGTCCATCAGTAGATGAATGGATTAGAAAACGGTGGTACATCTACACGATGGAATACTATGCTGCTCTAAAAAGGAAGGAACTCTTACCATTTGCAACGTCATGGATGGAACTGGAGAGCATTATGCTAAGTGAAATAAGCCAGTCAATGAAGGAAACATGCCACATGATCTCACTCATTCATGGATAATAGAGACCATTATAAACTTTTGAACAATAATAGATACAGAGGCAGAGCTGCCTCAAACAGATTGTCAAACTGCAGCGGGAAGACCGGGGAGGGTTGGGGGGCAGGAGGTAGGGGGGTAAGAGATCAACTAAAGGACTTGTAGGCATGCATATAAGCATAACCAGTGGACATAAGACACTGGGGGATAGGGGAGGCTGGGGGACTGTCTAGGGCAGGGGAATAAAATGGACACATATGTAATACCCTTTGTAATACTTTAAGCAATAAAAAAATAAATAAATAAAAATAAAATAAAACAAATCCAAACAGGTAAAAAACAAAAACAAAAACAAAAAAAAACAAAATCAGAAACAATAGAGGCGAAATAACAACAGACCCCACAGAAATACAAATGATTGTTAAAAAATACTATGGACAGCTCTACTCCAACAAACTAGACAACCTGGAGGAAATGGACAAATTCCTAGAAAAATACAACATTCCAAATCTCAATCAGGAAGAATCTAAAAATCTCAACAGGCCAATAACTATGGAAGAAATTGAAGCAGTCATCAAAAAGCTTCCAGCAAACAAAAGCCCAGGACCAGACGGCTTCACAGGGGAGTTTTACCAAACATTCAAGGAAGAACTAAAACCTATCCTCCTCAGACTACTACAAAAAATTCAAGAGGAAGGAACACTTCCAAGCTCATTCTATGAAGCCAGCATCACCCTAATACCAAAACCAGGTAAAGACAACACAATGAAAGAGAATTACAGGCCAATATCCCTCATGAACATAGATGCCAAAATCCTCAACAAAATCTTAGCAAGTCGGATTCAGCAGTACATCAGAAAGATCATACACCATGACCAAGTAGGATTTATCCCAGGGATGCAAGGATGGTACAATATCCGCAAATCAATAAACGTGATACATCACATAAACAAATTGAAAGAAAAAAACCACATGGTCATATCAATTGATGCAGAAAAAGCATTTGACAAAATTCAACACCCATTTTTGATAAAAGCTCTCAGCAAGGTGGGAGTAGAAGGATCATACCTCAACATAATAAAAGTCACATATGACAGGCCCACAGCCAACATCATACTCAATGGACAAAAACCAACACCATTTCCCCTAAGAACAGGAACAAGACAGGGATGCCCCCTCTCACCACTCCTGTTCAACATAGTACTGGAAGTGTTAGCCATTGCAATTCGGCAAGAAGAAGAAATAAAAGGCATCCAAATTGGAAAAGAGGAAGTAAAACTGTCCTTATTTGTAGACGACATGATATTATACATACAAAACCCTAGAGACTCCATCAAAAAGCTACTAGACTTAATACATGAATTTGGCAATGTAGCAGGATACAAAATTAACCCCAAGAATTCTGAGGCATTTCTATACACCACTAGTGAACTTTCAGAAAGAGAGATTATAAAAACAATCCCATTTACCATAGCACCAAAAAAATTAAGCTACCTAGGAATAAACTTAACTAAAGAGGTAAAAGACCTCTAGTAAGAAAACTACAGGACGTTAAAAAAAGATATAGAAGAAGACATAAACACATGGAAGAACATACCATGTTCATGGATTGGTAGAATCAACATCATTAAAATGTCCATACTACCCAAAGCAATCTATAAATTCAACGCACTTCCCATTAAAATACCAACAGCATACTTCAGAGATCTAGAATGAACTCTCCAAAAATTCATCTGGAATAAAAAAAGACCTCGAATAGCTGCAGCAATCCTGAAAAAGAACAAAGTAGGTGGGATCTCAATACCAGATATCAAGTTGTATTACAAAGCCACTGTTCTCAAAACTGCCTGGTACTGGCACAAGAATAGGCATATAGATCAATGGAATAGAGTAGAGAGCCCAGAAATCAGCCCCAACCAATATGCTCAATTAATATTTGACAAAGGAGGCAAGAACATACAATGGAGCCAAGATAGTCTCTTCAATAAATGGTGTTGGGAAAATTGGACAGATATATGCAAGAAAATGAAACTAGACCACCAACTTACACCATACACAAAAATAAACTCAAAATGGATAAAGGACTTAAATGTATGACAGGAAACCATAAAAATTCTAGAAGAATCCAAAGGCAACAAAATCTCAGACATATGCCGAAGCAATTTCTTCACTGATACAGCTCCTAGGGCACTTGAAACTAAAGAGAAAATGAACAAATGGGACTACATCAAAATAAAAAGCTTCTGCACAGCAAAAGAAACCATCAACAAAACAACGAGAAAACCCACTGTGTGGGAAAACATTTGCCAATGTCATATCTGATAAGGGCCTAATCTCCAAAACCTATAGGGAACTCATACAACTTAACAAAAGGAAGATAAACAATCCAATCAAAAAATGGGCAAAGGACCTAAATAGACACCTTTCAAAAGAGGACATTCAGAAAGCCAAGAGACATATAAAAACATGCTGAAAGTCACTAATCATCTGAGAGATGCAAATCAAAACAACAATGAGGTACCATCTCACACCTGTCAGACTGGCTATCATCAACAAATCAACAAATGACAAATGCTGGTGAGGATGTGGAGAAAAAGGAACCCTTGTTCACTGCTGGTGGGAATGCAGACTGGTGCAGCCACTATGGAAGACAGTATGGAGTTTCCTTAAAAAACTGAAAATGGAACTCCCATTTGACCCTGTGATCCCACTTCTAGGAATATATCCCAAGAAACCAGAAACACCAATCAGAAAAGATATATGCACCCCTATGTTCATAGCAGCACAATTCACCATAGCTAAGATCTGGAAACAGCCTAAGTGTCCATCAGTAGATGAATGGATTAGAAAACGGTGGTACATCTACACGATGGAATACTATGCTGCTCTAAAAAGGAAGGAACTCTTACCATTTGCAACGTCATGGATGGAACTGGAGAGCATTATGCTAAGTGAAATAAGCCAGTCAATGAAGGAAACATGCCACATGATCTCACTCATTCATGGATAATAGAGACCATTATAAACTTTTGAACAATAATAGATACAGAGGCAGAGCTGCCTCAAACAGATTGTCAAACTGCAGCGGGAAGACCGGGGAGGGTTGGGGGGCAGGAGGTAGGGGGGTAAGAGATCAACTAAAGGACTTGTAGGCATGCATATAAGCATAACCAGTGGACATAAGACACTGGGGGATAGGGGAGGCTGGGGGACTGTCTAGGGCAGGGGAATAAAATGGACACATATGTAATACCCTTTGTAATACTTTAAGCAATAAAAAAATAAATAAATAAAAATAAAATAAAACAAATCCAAACAGGTAAAAAACAAAAACAAAAACAAAAAAAAACAAAATCAGAAACAATAGAGGCGAAATAACAACAGACCCCACAGAAATACAAATGATTGTTAAAAAATACTATGGACAGCTCTACTCCAACAAACTAGACAACCTGGAGGAAATGGACAAATTCCTAGAAAAATACAACATTCCAAATCTCAATCAGGAAGAATCTAAAAATCTCAACAGGCCAATAACTATGGAAGAAATTGAAGCAGTCATCAAAAAGCTTCCAGCAAACAAAAGCCCAGGACCAGACGGCTTCACAGGGGAGTTTTACCAAACATTCAAGGAAGAACTAAAACCTATCCTCCTCAGACTACTACAAAAAATTCAAGAGGAAGGAACACTTCCAAGCTCATTCTATGAAGCCAGCATCACCCTAATACCAAAACCAGGTAAAGACAACACAATGAAAGAGAATTACAGGCCAATATCCCTCATGAACATAGATGCCAAAATCCTCAACAAAATCTTAGCAAGTCGGATTCAGCAGTACATCAGAAAGATCATACACCATGACCAAGTAGGATTTATCCCAGGGATGCAAGGATGGTACAATATCCGCAAATCAATAAACGTGATACATCACATAAACAAATTGAAAGAAAAAAACCACATGGTCATATCAATTGATGCAGAAAAAGCATTTGACAAAATTCAACACCCATTTTTGATAAAAGCTCTCAGCAAGGTGGGAGTAGAAGGATCATACCTCAACATAATAAAAGTCACATATGACAGGCCCACAGCCAACATCATACTCAATGGACAAAAACCAACACCATTTCCCCTAAGAACAGGAACAAGACAGGGATGCCCCCTCTCACCACTCCTGTTCAACATAGTACTGGAAGTGTTAGCCATTGCAATTCGGCAAGAAGAAGAAATAAAAGGCATCCAAATTGGAAAAGAGGAAGTAAAACTGTCCTTATTTGTAGACGACATGATATTATACATACAAAACCCTAGAGACTCCATCAAAAAGCTACTAGACTTAATACATGAATTTGGCAATGTAGCAGGATACAAAATTAACCCCAAGAATTCTGAGGCATTTCTATACACCACTAGTGAACTTTCAGAAAGAGAGATTATAAAAACAATCCCATTTACCATAGCACCAAAAAAATTAAGCTACCTAGGAATAAACTTAACTAAAGAGGTAAAAGACCTCTAGTAAGAAAACTACAGGACGTTAAAAAAAGATATAGAAGAAGACATAAACACATGGAAGAACATACCATGTTCATGGATTGGTAGAATCAACATCATTAAAATGTCCATACTACCCAAAGCAATCTATAAATTCAACGCACTTCCCATTAAAATACCAACAGCATACTTCAGAGATCTAGAATGAACTCTCCAAAAATTCATCTGGAATAAAAAAAGACCTCGAATAGCTGCAGCAATCCTGAAAAAGAACAAAGTAGGTGGGATCTCAATACCAGATATCAAGTTGTATTACAAAGCCACTGTTCTCAAAACTGCCTGGTACTGGCACAAGAATAGGCATATAGATCAATGGAATAGAGTAGAGAGCCCAGAAATCAGCCCCAACCAATATGCTCAATTAATATTTGACAAAGGAGGCAAGAACATACAATGGAGCCAAGATAGTCTCTTCAATAAATGGTGTTGGGAAAATTGGACAGATATATGCAAGAAAATGAAACTAGACCACCAACTTACACCATACACAAAAATAAACTCAAAATGGATAAAGGACTTAAATGTATGACAGGAAACCATAAAAATTCTAGAAGAATCCAAAGGCAACAAAATCTCAGACATATGCCGAAGCAATTTCTTCACTGATACAGCTCCTAGGGCACTTGAAACTAAAGAGAAAATGAACAAATGGGACTACATCAAAATAAAAAGCTTCTGCACAGCAAAAGAAACCATCAACAAAACAACGAGAAAACCCACTGTGTGGGAAAACATTTGCCAATGTCATATCTGATAAGGGCCTAATCTCCAAAACCTATAGGGAACTCATACAACTTAACAAAAGGAAGATAAACAATCCAATCAAAAAATGGGCAAAGGACCTAAATAGACACCTTTCAAAAGAGGACATTCAGAAAGCCAAGAGACATATAAAAACATGCTGAAAGTCACTAATCATCTGAGAGATGCAAATCAAAACAACAATGAGGTACCATCTCACACCTGTCAGACTGGCTATCATCAACAAATCAACAAATGACAAATGCTGGTGAGGATGTGGAGAAAAAGGAACCCTTGTTCACTGCTGGTGGGAATGCAGACTGGTGCAGCCACTATGGAAGACAGTATGGAGTTTCCTTAAAAAACTGAAAATGGAACTCCCATTTGACCCTGTGATCCCACTTCTAGGAATATATCCCAAGAAACCAGAAACACCAATCAGAAAAGATATATGCACCCCTATGTTCATAGCAGCACAATTCACCATAGCTAAGATCTGGAAACAGCCTAAGTGTCCATCAGTAGATGAATGGATTAGAAAACGGTGGTACATCTACACGATGGAATACTATGCTGCTCTAAAAAGGAAGGAACTCTTACCATTTGCAACGTCATGGATGGAACTGGAGAGCATTATGCTAAGTGAAATAAGCCAGTCAATGAAGGAAACATGCCACATGATCTCACTCATTCATGGATAATAGAGACCATTATAAACTTTTGAACAATAATAGATACAGAGGCAGAGCTGCCTCAAACAGATTGTCAAACTGCAGCGGGAAGACCGGGGAGGGTTGGGGGGCAGGAGGTAGGGGGGTAAGAGATCAACTAAAGGACTTGTAGGCATGCATATAAGCATAACCAGTGGACATAAGACACTGGGGGATAGGGGAGGCTGGGGGACTGTCTAGGGCAGGGGAATAAAATGGACACATATGTAATACCCTTTGTAATACTTTAAGCAATAAAAAAATAAATAAATAAAAATAAAATAAAACAAATCCAAACAGGTAAAAAACAAAAACAAAAACAAAAAAAAACAAAATCAGAAACAATAGAGGCGAAATAACAACAGACCCCACAGAAATACAAATGATTGTTAAAAAATACTATGGACAGCTCTACTCCAACAAACTAGACAACCTGGAGGAAATGGACAAATTCCTAGAAAAATACAACATTCCAAAACTCAATCAGGAAGAATCTAAAAATCTCAACAGGCCAATAACTATGGAAGAAATTGAAGCAGTCATCAAAAAGCTTCCAGCAAACAAAAGCCCAGGACCAGACGGCTTCACAGGGGAGTTTTACCAAACATTCAAGGAAGAACTAAAACCTATCCTCCTCAGACTACTACAAAAAATTCAAGAGGAAGGAACACTTCCAAGCTCATTCTATGAAGCCAGCATCACCCTAATACCAAAACCAGGTAAAGACAACACAATGAAAGAGAATTACAGGCCAATATCCCTCATGAACATAGATGCCAAAATCCTCAACAAAATCTTAGCAAGTCGGATTCAGCAGTACATCAGAAAGATCATACACCATGACCAAGTAGGATTTATCCCAGGGATGCAAGGATGGTACAATATCCGCAAATCAATAAACGTGATACATCACATAAACAAATTGAAAGAAAAAAACCACATGGTCATATCAATTGATGCAGAAAAAGCATTTGACAAAATTCAACACCCATTTTTGATAAAAGCTCTCAGCAAGGTGGGAGTAGAAGGATCATACCTCAACATAATAAAAGTCACATATGACAGGCCCACAGCCAACATCATACTCAATGGACAAAAACCAACACCATTTCCCCTAAGAACAGGAACAAGACAGGGATGCCCCCTCTCACCACTCCTGTTCAACATAGTACTGGAAGTGTTAGCCATTGCAATTCGGCAAGAAGAAGAAATAAAAGGCATCCAAATTGGAAAAGAGGAAGTAAAACTGTCCTTATTTGTAGACGACATGATATTATACATACAAAACCCTAGAGACTCCATCAAAAAGCTACTAGACTTAATACATGAATTTGGCAATGTAGCAGGATACAAAATTAACCCCAAGAATTCTGAGGCATTTCTATACACCACTAGTGAACTTTCAGAAAGAGAGATTATAAAAACAATCCCATTTACCATAGCACCAAAAAAATTAAGCTACCTAGGAATAAACTTAACTAAAGAGGTAAAAGACCTCTACTAAGAAAACTACAGGACGTTAAAAAAAGATATAGAAGAAGACATAAACACATGGAAGAACATACCATGTTCATGGATTGGTAGAATCAACATCATTAAAATGTCCATACTACCCAAAGCAATCTATAAATTCAACGCACTTCCCATTAAAATACCAACAGCATACTTCAGAGATCTAGAATGAACTCTCCAAAAATTCATCTGGAATAAAAAAAGACCTCGAATAGCTGCAGCAATCCTGAAAAAGAACAAAGTAGGTGGGATCTCAATACCAGATATCAAGTTGTATTACAAAGCCACTGTTCTCAAAACTGCCTGGTACTGGCACAAGAATAGGCATATAGATCAATGGAATAGAGTAGAGAGCCCAGAAATCAGCCCCAACCAATATGCTCAATTAATATTTGACAAAGGAGGCAAGAACATACAATGGAGCCAAGATAGTCTCTTCAATAAATGGTGTTGGGAAAATTGGTCAGATATATGCAAGAAAATGAAACTAGATCACCAACTTACACCACACACAAAATAAACTCAAAATGGATAAAGGACTTAAATGTACGACAGGAAACCATAAAAATTCTAGAAGAATCCAAAGGCAACAAAATCTCAGACATATGCCGAAGCAATTTCTTCACTGATACAGCTCCTAGGGCACTTGAAACTAAAGAGAAAATGAACAAATGGGACTACATCAAAATAAAAAGTTTCTGCACAGCAAAAGAAACCATCAACAAAACAAGGAGAAAACCCACTGTGTGGGAAAACATATTTGCCAATGTCATATCTGATAAGGGCCTAATCTCCCAAATTTCTAGGGAACTCATACAACTTAACAAAAGGAAGATAAACAATCCAATCAAAAATGGGCAAAGGACCTAAATAGACACCTTTCAAAAGAGGACATTCAGAAAGCCAAGAGACATATGAAATCATGCTCAAAGTCACTAATCATCCGAGAGATGCAAATCAAAACAACAATGAGGTACCATCTCACACCTGTCAGACTGGCTATCATCAACAAATCAACAAACGACAAGTGCTGGAGAGGATGTGGAGAAAAAGGAACCCTTGTTCACTGCTGGTGGGAATGCAGACTGGTGCAGCCACTATGGAAGACAGTATGGAGTTTCCTTAAAAAACTGAAAATGGAACTCCCATTTGACCCTGTGATCCCACTTCTAGGAATATATCCCAAGAAACCAGAAACACCAATCAGAAAGGATATATGCACCCCTATGTTCATAGCAGCACAATTCACCATAGCTAAGATCTGGAAACAGCCTAAGTGCCCATCAGTAGATGAATGGATTAGAAAACGGTGGTACATCTACACGATGGAATACTATGCTGCTCTAAAAAGGAAGGAACTCTTACCATTTGCAACGTCATGGATGGAACTGGAGAGCATTATGCTAAGTGAAATAAGCCAGTCAATAAAGGAAAAATACCACATGATCTCACTCATTCATGGATAATAGAGACCATTATAAACTTTTGAACAATAATAGATACAGAGGCAGAGCTGCCTCAAACAGATTGTCAAACTGCAGCGGGAAGACCGGGGAGGGTTGGGGGGCAGGAGGTAGGGGGGTAAGAGATCAACTAAAGGACTTGTATGCATGCATATAAACATAACCAATGGACAAAAGACACTGGCTGATAGGGGAGGCTAGGGGACTGTCTAGGGTGGGGGGATAAAATGGACACATATGTAATACCCTTTGTAATACTTTAAGCAATAAATAAATAAAAATATATATATATATATATATATATATTTAAATTTTCCATTCTTTCATTTTCTCACTATTGTTATCTGGTTCACCTTCCTCAGATCTGCTGAGTGAACTAATCTCTTCACCATTTGTTTTCCAGCTTTCAAAATATTATCTATTTACTCTTTTTTTTTTACCATTTTTTTTATTGCTTAAAGTATTACAAAGAGTATTACATATGTCTCCCCCTTTTTTTCCCCCCGCCCTTGACAATCTCCTGGCCTTCGATTCACTCTTATTTCCTATTCTCTTGGTTCTTGTGGGTTATGCCTTTTTAAAAATCCATTTACTGTCATTTTTACATATTATACACACATATTCTGGATACCAATCTTTTTAGCTTTGTTGCTATTTTTCAATTCTTGGAGGTTTTCTTTCAGTGCCATTAAAATGGGGCTCAGTGAAGAAGCAAAAACAAATTCATGTGTTCAATTTGCTATCTATACATAGAACCATGCATTGCTTTTATTATTTAAAATATATATTTTCATATATGAGTGAAATTTTCCAGAAGAATAAAAGATTAGGGGAAAACATCTTTTGGGCTCTGGAGTGTTCCTAGAACCCTTTGGATTGCATTTTGTAGATCACCACTGAAATATCAAGTCAGCTCTGGAGAAAAGTTTTAGTGAGCTGTAAGTACCCCACATGTGCCATGACTAGAAATAAGTGACATGCTATTGTGAAAGTTTTCCATTATATCAAAAAATTATTTCAAAGCTTATAGCTCAGAAAGATGGCAGCTGGCAGGATGGAGGTGAGGGATAGGAAGTGAATGAGTGAGGGGATGAAAGGAGAGTGTGTGGATGTGTGTGCGGTGTGTGTGAGTGAGTGAGGGACAGTTAAATCCGGCAGGAGCAGCAGAGGCTGACAGACCAGGCTCTCTGGGACAGGGAGAGACTACCACCGCTGTGGCCCTCCCCAGACTGCGGGACTCGGGTATGGAGCCCACACCATCTTGAAGGGGAGAGCAGCCTCTTCTAGGAACTCAGCACCACCACCACCCAGACAGGCCTTGGACACTGCCCATGACCCGGCAGCCTCTCCAGCCAAAATCCTGCAGCCACACCCGCAGACTCTGGGACTCTGCGCCAAAGGAACAAGGCAGCAGTAAGTGAAGCCTCCCCCTCCCCAGCGGCAGACCTCCCACATTGTGTGCGGGCACGTTGGCGCATCTCCAGCGCGCAGGTCTCCGAGGCACACCACTCCATAGACTTCTCTTAGGAGTCACTGGGAGACTCAACTGGGTGTGATTTTGTACAGACACAGGCTCACTGCCACACAGTAGAAATTCTGAATTCCCTCTGCCTGAATAACTGCCCACACACCCAGCTGCGCAACTTAAGCACCAGGGCCCCTCAGCGCCAGGGTCCCTCAGAGTGCATCAGAGCTCAGCGCCAGGGAACTGCGCCTGCGAACTGCACCGCCACAGTTGCTCATTCCCCCTCAGCCCATCTATCCACAGGGCACTTTGGGGAAGCCTTGGTGAGCCTCTGCTGGGTCCGATCTTGGACTAATAGGGACGCACTCCCCTGGGCAGTGGAAATTCGGAATTCACCCATACTGGATAGCTGCCTAAAGCATGCCAGGGCCCTTCAGAGTGCTTCAGTGAGCCTGCACTAGTAAACTCACTGCGGGTGCTCCTGTGTGCCGCTATGGGGAATGCTAGCCTATCCACCACAAGTGCATCAGCAAAATCTGAGTTTCCCCACCCCACAGCTGCAGAACTCTGGACACTACAGGTGCATGCTTTTCCAGCGTGCAGGTCTCCCAAGACCGCCGCTCCACAGGCAGTCCTGGGGCTTCGCTGCAAGGCCTGCTGATCTTGCACTTAAACAAACAGGGGTGCACTGCTGGGCTGTAGAAACGCTGAATTCCCTCTTCTGGGATACCTGCCCACAGACACTGCAATCCAGTGGCTTCAGTGCCAGGGCCCTTCAGAGTGTATCAGTACATCCTGCTGGCAAACACACCACAGGTGCCTCTGTGAGCTGCTGCTGGGATCGCGTGTATCCAACCACGGAGGCAGCAGCAAAAGCTGAGTCTGCCCACCCCACAACGACAGAACTCTGAACACCACAGTCATGCTTTGCCAGAACGCAGGCTTCCTGAGCCCCACCACCCCAACAGACGGTTCCTGGGTGCCACAGTGAGTCCCTGCGGGGCACGCGTGATTTCAATCAAGGGCATGAGACAGCAAAAATTGGAACACCCCCTCCACGGCTGCTGACTTCTAGACACCTCAGTTGCGCCTTTCCAGCTCACAGGCCTACATCAAGAGAACCCAAAAGCCCAAGTAGGGAGCTACACTAGACTACCAAACCCAGGAGACCTGAGAGGTCACACCAATAGCACCACACCCTAAAGAAACTGGGTAGCAAAGCAATCAGAGCTACAATTAAAACATTACGGCGAAACATGGGAAGAAAAAAAAGCAATCCACAAAGGGAAGAAAAAGAGGAATCACCAGAAAGGGAGTTAAATGAAATTGAGGCTACTAACTTATCAGAGAAAGAATTCAGAGTAATGGTTATAAGGATGCTCAAACAGCTGTATGACAAATGCATACAACTCAATGAGAATTATAAGGAGCTGAATGATAATGACACCAACATGAAGAGGAACCAAAAGGCAATGAAGAATGACATAGCTGCAATAAAGAACACAATGGAAGGCTTAAACAGCAAACTAGAAGAGGCTGAGGACCACATCAGTGAATTAGAAGACAAGGTAGGAAAAAACAGACAAACACAGGAGCAACTGGAAAAAAAACTTAAAAAGCAAGAGGAGAGCCTAAGGGAGCTTTGGGATAATGCAAAACGAAACAACATTCACTTAATAGGGATACCAGAAGGAGAGGAGGAGAAGCAAGAAATAGAAAACCTGTTTGAAGAAATAATGACAGAAAACTTCCCTGATACTGGGAAGAAAAAAACTACAAAGTCCAAGAAGCACATAGAGTGCCAAACAAGATGAACCCCAAAAGACAAACACCAAGACACATCATAATTAAATTGGCAAACACCAATGACAAAGTAAGAATCTTAAAGGCTGCCAGTGAGAGACAGAAAGTTACCTACAAGAGATCTCCTATTAGAATATCAGCTGACTTCTCAACAGAAACACACCAGGTAAGAAGGGAATGGAATGAAATATACAAAGTGATGCAAAGCAAGAGAATGAATCCAAGAATACTATACCCAGCAAGGCTATCATTCAAAATTGCAGGTGGAATCAGGAGCTTCACAGACAAAAAAGGGCTAAGAGAGTTTATTACTACCAAGCCAACAAGAAATGCTAAAGGGCCTGCTGTAAAAAGAAGAAACAGAAAGACAAGAAGAAACACAAACATTAAGAATAAAAATGACCACAAACAAGTACTTTTCAATAATAACATTAAATGTAAATGGATTAAATGCTCCAATAAAAAGACACAGGGTAGCTGAATGGATAAGAAAACATGACCCATATATTTGCTGTCTGCAAGAGACTCACCTCAGAACAAAGGATTCCCACAGACTGAGAGTGAAGGGATGGAAAAAAATTTTTCAGGCAAATGGAAATGAGAAAAAAGCTGGGGTTGTGATACTTATATCTGACAAAATAGACCTCAAAGTAAAGGCCATAACAAGAGATAAGGAAGGCCACTACATAATACTAAAGGGAGCAATTCAACAAGAAGATATAACTCTGGTAAACATATATGCACCCAATACAAGAGCACACAAATACATAAAACAGCTTCTGGAAGATATCAAGGGAGAGATCAATAGCAATACAGTCATAGTAGGGGACTTTAATACCCCACTGACACCACTGGATAAATCCTCTAAACAAAAAATCAGTTAGAGACAGAACCTAGACACAGAACCTACACAGAACCTAGAGACAGAACCTAGTGAGAGAACATGGCATGAGACAGCAAAAGATCCTGGACAGAAACTGGCCACAGAACCTAGAGACAGAACCTAGAGACAGAACCTGGCTGAAGAACCTAGAGACAGAACCTGCCTGAAGAACCTAGAAACAGAACCTGCCTACAGAACCTGGATAGAACATGACAAGAGAACCTGACTAGAACCCAGAGACAGAACTTGGCTGGAGAACCTGGACAGAACCTGGCTGGAGAACCTAGCGAGGGAACATGGCTACAGAACCTGGCTGGAGAACCTGGAGAACCTGGCTGGAGAACCTAGCGAGGGAACATGGACACAGAACCTGGCTGGAGATCCTAACCAGAACTTCGCTGGAGATCCTGACCAGAACTTGGCTAGAGATCCTGGCTAGGCTGTTGATCAACTGAACGCTGTCTCCGTGTCATTCCTTCTTCGCCAACTCTGTCCACACCTTTGGGGACCCCTGGACCTGCTGGGGCTGGACCCCAGCACTTCAGTGTCTCTGGCTCTATTTTGCTCATCAGTTTATTTTGTTCATTAGAGTCCACATATAAATGACATTATGTGATTAAAAAAATCAGCAAAGAAACAGCAATCCTAAATGACTCACTAGATCAGATGGACTTAATTGACATCTTCAGAATATTTCACCCCAAAGCTACAGAATATATATTCTTCTCCAGTGCACATGGGACATTTTCAAAGATAGACCATATATTAGGACACAGGCAAAGTCTCTTCAAATTCAAGAGAATAGAAATTGTAACAAGCATCTTCTCAGGTCACAATGGCATAAAACTAGAAATTAACTACAATAAAAACATTGAAAAAAAATCAAACACTTGGAGGCTAAATAGCATGCTATTAAGCAATGACTGGGTTACCAGAGAGATCAAAGAAGAAATTAAAAGCATCCTGGAAGCAAATGACAATGAAAACACAACAATCCAAAATCTATGGGACACAATGAAGCAGTCCTGAGAGGGAAGTTCATAGCTCTACAGGCCTACCTCAAAAAACAAGAAAAACTGGCAATAATGATCTAACCCTACAACTCAAAGAGTTAGAAACAGAGCAACAAGAAAAGCCAACAGTATCCAGAAGGAAGGAAATAATAAAGATCAGAGCAGAAATAAACAATGTAGAGACCAATAAAACAATACAAAAGATCAATGAAACCAAGACCTGGTTCTTTGAAAGGATTAACAAGATTGATGAACCTCTAGCCAGGCTCACCAAGAAACAAAGAGAGAGGACCCAAATAAACAAAATCAGAAATGAAAGAGGTGAAGTAACAACTGCCCTTTCTGATATACAAAGGATTGTCAAAAAATACTACAAACAACTCTACTCCAACAAACTGGACAACCTCAATGAAATGGACACATTCCTAGAAAAATCCAAGCTTCCAAAACTCAACCAGGAAGAATCAAAAAACCTGAATAGGCCAATAACTACTGATGAAATTGAAACAGTAATCAAAAAGCTTCCAGCAAACAAAAGCCCTGGACCAGACGGCTTCACAGGGGAGTTTTACCAAACATTCAAAGAAGAACTAAAGCCAATCCTTCTCAGACTATTCCAAAAAATTCAAGAGGTAGGCACACTTCCAAGCTTTCTATGAAGCCAGCATTACCCTAATCCCAAAACCAGATAAAGACACCACAAAGAAAGAGAATTACAGGACAATATCCCTGATCAACATAGATGCTAAAATCCTCAACAAAATTCTAGCAAACCGGATCCAGCATTACATTAGAAAGATCATACACCATGACCAAGTGGGATTTATTCCAAGAATGCGAAGTTGGTACAATATCTGCCAATCAATAAATGTGATACATCACATAAACAAGTTGAGAGACAAAAATCACATAATCATATCAATTGATGCAGAAAAGGCATTTGACAAAGTCCAACATCCTTTTCTATAAAAATGCTCAGCAAAGTGGGAATAGAGTGATCATACCTCAACATAATAAAAGCCTTATATGAAAAACCTACAGCCAACATCATACTCAATGGGCAAAAACTATAACCATTTCCCTTAAGAACAGGAATAAGACAGGGATGCCCACTTTCACCACTCCTGTTCGACCTAGTACTGGAAGTGCTAGCCAAAGCGATAAGATAAGAAGAAGAAATAAAAGGCATCCAGATTGGAAAAGATGAAGTAAAATTTTCATTATTTGCAGATGACATGATACTGTACTTAGAAAACCCTAAAGACTCCATCAAAAAATTATTAGATGTAATAAATGAATTTGGCAATGTAGCAGGATACAAATTAATGCCAAGAAACCTATGGCATTTTTATATGCCAACAGTGAACTTACAGAAAGAGAAATTATAAAACAATCCCATTTACCATTGCACAAAAATAATTAAGATACCTAGGAATAAACTTAACCAAGGAAGTAAAAGACCTCTACCCAGAAAACTATAGGACATTGAAAAAAGAGATAGAGGAAGACATAAACCGATGGAAGAACATACCGTGCTCATGGATTGGTAGAATCAACATCATTAAAATGTCCATACTACCCAAAGCAATCTATAGATTCAATGCACTCCCCATTAAAATACCAACAGCATATTTCACAGATCTAGAAAGAACGCTCCAAAAATTCATCTGGAATTAAAAAAAAAAACACCCAAATAGCTGCTGCAATCCTGAGAAAGAAGAACAAAGTAGGAGGGATCTCAATACCAGATATCAAGCTGTATTTCAAAGCCACTGTTCTCAAAACTGCGTGGTACTGGCACAAGAACAGACATTTAGACCAATGGAATAGAATAGAGAACCCAGAAATCGACCCAAACCACTATGCTCAATTAATATTTGACAAAGGAGGCCAGAACATACAATGGAGTCAAGACAGTCTTTTCAATAAATGGTGCTGGGAAATGTGGTCAGACACATGCAAAAAAATGAAACAACACCACCAACTTACACCATACACAAAAATAAACTCAAAATGGATAAAGGACTTAAACGTAAGACAGGAAACCATAAGATTATTAGAGGAATCCACACGTAGCAAAATCTCAGATATATGCCGAAGGAATTTTTTCACTGACACAGCTCATAGGGCAATGGAAACTAAAGGGAAAATAAACAAATGGGACTATATCAAAATAAAAAGCTTCTGCACAGCAAAAGAAACCATCAACAAAACAACAAGAAAACCCACTGTGTGGGAGAACATATTTGCCAATGATATCTCTGATAAAGGTTTAATCTCCAACATTTATAGGGAACTCATACAACTTAACAAAAGGAAGATAAACAACCCAATCAAGAAATGGGCAACGAACCTAAATAGACACTTTTCAAAAGAGGACATTCAGAAAGCCAAGAGACACATGAAAACATGCTCAAAGTCACTAATCATCGGAGAGATGCAAATCAAAACAACAATGAGGTACCATCTCACACCTGTTAGAGTGGCTGTCATCAACAAATCAACAAATGACAAATGCTGGCGAGGATGCAGAGGAAAAGGAACCCTTGTTCACTGCTGGTGGGAATGCAAACTGGTGCAGCCACTGTGGAGAACAGTATGGAGTTTCCTCAAAAAACTAAAAATGGAACTTCCATTTGACCCAGTGATCCCACTTCTAGGAATATATCCCAAGAAACCAGAAACACCAATCAGAAAGGATATATGCACCCCTATGTTCATAGCAGCACAATTTACAATAGCTAAGATTTGGAATCAGCCTAAGTGCCCATCAGCAGATGAATGGATTAAAAAACTTTGGCACATCTACATAATGGAATACTATGCTGCTGTAAAAAGGAAGGAACTCCTACCATTTGCAACAGCATGGATGGAGCTGGAGAGCATTATGCTAAGTGAAGTAAGTCAGTCAGAGAAAGATAAATATCACATGCTCTCAGTCATTTGTGGATTATAATGAACAACATAAACCAATGAACAAAAACAGATGTAGAGACAGAGAAGCATCGATCAGATGCTCAAAACTCAGAGGGAAAGCAGGGGAGGGTGCGGGTGAGGGGGAAAGATCAACCAAAGGACTTATATGCATGCATATAAGCATAAGTGATGGATGTGGACAACAGGGGGTGAAGGTGAGGGCAGGATTGGGGGGACAAGGGGATATTGGGGGGATAAGGACACATTTGTAATATCTTATTCAATAAAGGGGAAAAAATTCAAAAAAATTATTTCAGCTCTTCTCTCAGCTTGCTGTGGCACAGTCTTAGAAAAGGCTGAGGAGATGATGCTTGTATGGCATGATTTCAGAAAAGATCTCATTCTTAGGTTTGAACCAACTCCCCCCTCCATTCTGCCATTTTTACCTTCCCTGAAATTCTTTTAGCCAAAGATAGATTCTATTTTCTCAGCCAGAGGACAAAATCTCTGTGAGAAGAACATCATGGCATGTTATTGCAAGAACCTGTTAGGGTGCAGAGACCATGAAGGCTCTGAGAATATAAGATCAGAGAGAGAGCCCTAACTGGTTTTGCTCAGTGGATAGAGCATCAGCCTGCGGACTGAAGGGTCCCAGGTTCGATTCCGGTCAAGGGCATGTACCTTGTTTGCGGGCACATCCCCATTGGGAGGTGTGCAGGAGGCAGCTGATGGATGTTTCTCTCTCATCGATGTTTCTAACTCTCTATACCTCTCCTTCCTCTCTGTAAAAAATCAATAAAATATAGTTCTTTTTTAAAAAAAAGATCAGAGAGAGAGCATCTTGAAAAAGCAGTGGAAGCATAAAAATGAGGGGAGTTCTAAAAAAATCTTGGAACTGGCAGTGAATATTTCTTCTTTCACAGTGTTTCCAAAGGTGGCAGGCAGAACCTGAGCCTGTAACATTTTATAAAACACTTTATTCACACTTATGAAAAGTTAACATTAAAGTTCTTAAGTCTGCTGACTTGCCACAGGATGTCAAGAGCTCCAAGGAAACACTTGGAGAAGCAGGGAATGGAAGTGAAAGCAAGTGCTACTGATGAAAGAAGTATGAACAATCAGAACTAGCTGAACCTATTGTAATAATCATTTCACAATACATGTAAATGAAACTATCATGCGGTTCCCCTTAAACTCATACAATGATGTAAGTCAATATTTTCTCAATAAAACGGGGGGGGGGGGGGAACGACAAAAACAATGATGTGTTAACTTCCAGCCAAGATGGCGGCATAGGTAAACATGGTACTCCTATCTTGCCACCATCATATCAAAATTACAACTGGTCCTAGCCAATTTTGCTCAGTGGGTAGAGCATCAGCTTATGGACTGAAGGGTTCCAGGTTCCAGGTTTGATTCTGGTCAAGGGCAAGTACCTTAGTTGCAGGCTTGATCCCCAGCACTGGTTAGAGTGCATACGGCAGGCAACCAAGCAATGTCTCTCTCAAATTGATGTTTATCTCTACCCCTCCTTTCCACTCTCTAAAAATCAATGGAAAAATATCCTCAGGTGAGGATTAACAAAAACAAAGAAAATTATAACTAAATGCACTGGCCGGTGTGGTTCAGTTGGTTGGAGCATCACCCCATGCACCAAAGGTCACAGGTTCGATTCTGGTCAGGGCACATACTTAGGTTTTGGGTTCAATACCTGGTCAGGGTGCATATGAGAGGCAACATATTGATGTATCTCCCTCACATTGGCATTTCTCTCTCTCTCTCCTTCCCTCCCTCCCCCTCTAAAATTTATCAAAGAAAAAAATAGAGTCACATCCTTTATAAACTACAGAACAACTACCAAACAAAACTACCTGAAATCTGACTGAATGAAAGTCCTACAACTAGGGAATTAAGAAGAAGCCGCATTGAGATGTAGGGGGAGTGGAGACGTGGAACAGGCTGGTAACAAGGTGTGGCAGATAAAAAGTGGGAGGGATATCTTAGCTGCAGAGGTCCTACCTGAGGAGTGAGGGGTCCCAGCATTCCAGTGCTGGGAAGAGAAGGCCCTATAACTTCTAACTGTAAAAACCAGTGGGGATTGTAGCTGAGGGAGGTGGAAGGCTGCTGGAGTCCTAGATAGCTCCTCTTGAAGGGCCCACACACAAAATTACTCAGAGTCACTCCCTCTGAGTTCTGGCACTGGGGCAGCAGCTTGAAAGGCACCATAGACATGCAGTGAGAAACTGAATAGTCCAGCATCAGGGTAATAGCTGGAGGGTCAGCTTTCTCCCTGACAGAGTGCTGGCAGAGGCCATTGTTCCTTTGATGAACCCTTCCCCCACAGAGCCGGCGGGGGGGGGGGGGAGGGTGCCATATCTGAAACTCCATCACCTGGCTCACACTTTTTGCCCAGCCTGTGGTTACCTAAGGCCCCGTTCTACAACTTTTGGGCCCAACCAAGCTGTTTCCAGTGGCTTTTCCCAATAAGTGGCCTGTATTGGTTCATGCTTCAGGTTTCCCTAAAAATCTGTCTAACAAGCAACATCTGGCCTCAGCATCCCCCGTAACTCTCACTAAGTGGCCCCAGGCCTGTCACTAGCAGCAGCCAGCCTTGATTCACAGCTTGCTTGGCCTTGCCTGGGCAACTCCAAGCCCAGCACAAGTAGAAGCCCGCTGCAGATTGTTTTGTAGTTCATGCCTGGTGGCCCCAGAACCAGTGCACCAAGTAGACAGCTTCAGACCATGTCAAAGCACTACCACTCAACCACTGCCACAAGCAACACACTCAAGGGACAGACCCAGTGGGCACCAGAGCCCCACTGAGGTAGGTAAGTTCTGTTCTGTGGAGTGGGCCTCTGAACAGTTGATTCTTCATGGTAGTCATTGGTTACAGCCAGTGCTTGAAGCTTATTGGCTTGGGGGTAAATCCCTCCCATTGATGTGCCAACAGCAATCAAGGCTCAACTACAAGAGGAGGATGTACACAGCCCACACAGTAGAGGGGCCCCACCTCAAGGGCTCAGCTTGTGTGATTGGAGAGGTTGTGTCACTGGGCCCTACAGAATACCTACTACATTAGGCCACTCTACCAAGCCTGGGATACATAGCAGCTCTACATAATACATAGAAACAGACATGGAGAGGCTGCCAAAATGATGAGATGAAGAAACATATCCCAAATGAAAGAACAGAACAAAACTCCAGAAAAAGAACTAAACAAATGGAGACAAGCAATCTACTAGATGCAGAGGTCAAAATACTGGTTATAAGGATGCTCCATGAACTTAGTGAGAACTTCAACATCATGAAAAAGGACCAGTCAGAAATGAAGGACAAATTAACTGAAATGAAGAATAATTTACAGCGCCCAGCCAGTGTTGCTCAGTGGTTGAGTGTCGACCTATGAACCAGGAGGTCACAGTTCGATTCCTGGTCATGGCACATGTTCATGTTGCAGGCTTGATCCCCAGTAGGGGGCATGAAGGAAGCAGCTGAAAAATGATTCTCTCTCATCATTAATGTTTCTATCTCTCTCTCCCTCTCCCTTCCTCTCTGAAATCAATAAAAATATTTTTTAAAAGAATAATTTACAGGGAATCAACAGTAGAGTAGATGACGCTGAGAACTGTATCAGTGATTTGGAATACAAGGAAGCAAAAAAACACCCAAGTAGAGCATCAAAAAGAAAAAAAATCCAAAAAAATGAGGATAGTGTAAGGAGCCTCTGGGACAACTTCAAGTGTACCAACATTGACATCATGAAGGTGCCAGAAAGTGAAGAGAGAGAGCAAGAAATTTACCTACATGAAAAAATGACAGAAAACTTTCCTAACTTGATGAAGGAAATAAATATACAAATCCAGGAAGTACAGAGAGTCCCAAACAAGATGAACCCAAAGAGGCCCACACTAAGACACATCATAATTAAAATGCAAAAGGTGAATCTTAAAGTCAGCAATAGAAAAGCAGTTGGTTTCATACAAGGGCGCTCTCATAAGACTGTCAGCTGATTTCTCAACAGAAACTGTATAGGCCAAAAGGGATGGGCAAGAAATATTCAAAGTGATCAAAATCAAGGACCTATATCCAAGATTATTCTACCCAACAAAGTTATCATTTAGAATCAAAGGACATATAAAGAACTTCACAAACAAGGAAAAGCTAAAGGAGTTCACCACCACCAAACCACTATTATATAAAATGTTAAAAGTTTTCTTTAAGAAAAAGACCTTCATCATACTATTGTCTGTGTCCATGGGTTATGCACATATATGCAAGGGGTGGGCTAGAAGAGATCAATGGGGGAGATGGGACATATGTAATACTTTCAACAATAAATATTAAAAAATAAAAGTTAAAAAAATAAAAGTTAAAAAAGAAGAAAAAATAAAAATATGAACAATAAAATGTCAATAAATACATATCTATCAACAATTAAATTAAAAAAAAAACAGAGTAAATGAACAAGTAGAACAGAAACAGACTCACAGCCAGCCTTAGTTCATAGCTTGGCCTTGCCTGATACAGAGAACATTTTGACAGTTGCCAGATAGGAAGGGATATGGGTAAATATGTAAAGGGATTAAGTACAAATTGGTTGTTACAGAATAGTCACGGGGATGTAAAGTACAGCATAGGGAATATAGTCAATAATATTCTATTATCTATGTATGGTGTCAGATGGGTGTGAGACTTATCAAGATGATCACTTAATAAGTTATGTAATGTCTAATCACTGGGGTGTACACCTGAAACTAGTATAATAATGTATGTAAACTATAATTGAAAAATAACAATGATTTTTAAAAAACAATGATGTGTTAACAGAAAGTAATACAAAATAATATTGAATGTAATCTGTAATTGAAAAATAAAATTTTTTGAAAGGAGATAAAAAGCAAAGATGTGCTTGTCTTTGGGAGCCTTCAATGTGTGTATTTCAAAGTTAATAATAATAAACAGTAAACAGTTACTTCAGGGAAGTACAAAGATGCATGTGTAATGCTCCTTTCTGCCCTGTGTGTACTAGGCCATGCCTTATGTTTACAGGGGCATAGGCAAGATCACATGGTTGGTATAGGCAACAATGTGGACTCTTTTGAAATCAGGCAGTCAGGGCTGTTAAACATGATTCAGAAACCTTCCTCAGCCACAGGCAGCTTGAGAAGAGGCTCATAACAAGCCAAGGCTTGCCACATTACTTCATTCCTCATTACTTCTGAGCAACCTATTTGTTTTTAACACAGCGTATGTAATAGGAAAGATAATAAGCTTCAAGCTCTGGTATATACTTGGGGGATGAGTAGTAAAGGAGGCAAATTCTCCCATGCTATGAAGGCCAGAGTTAGCAAATTGATCCACACTGGCTCTGTAGAGAGATGTAAAGAGTTCTTAAGTCTCATATATTGCTGGTGGGAATGCAAAATAGTATAGTGCCTATGGAAAGCAATTTTCTGCTACCTAGTAAAATTACACATGCATACAGTAAAGCAACCTCACTTCCTAGAATGTGTTCCAAAGACATACTGGAAAAAATGCAAAATGAGATATGTCTGATGCTATTCACTGGAACATTATTTATAACTAGAGGCCTGGTGCACAAAGGTTGGCCAGCTGGCTAGGAGGAGGGGCCACAGCAGTTTGGTTGGCCGGCCAGGGGGAGGGGCCGCAGGAGGCTGGCCAGCCGGACCCCACATTGGGGCTGATCTGGGGTCCGGCTGGCCAAGGGGAGGGGCCGCAGGAGGTTGGCCAGTGGGCCAGGTTGGGGGAACAACCGTGGGAGGTTGGCCAACAGGGGGGAAGGGTCACAAGAGATTGGCTGGCCAGGGGGAGGGGCCATGGGAGGTTGGCTGTGAGAGTGCACTGACCACCAGGGGGCAGATCCTGCTTTGATCATCTGCCCCCTGGTGGTCAGTACACATCATAGCGACTGGTCGACCAGTCATTCCAGTTGTCCAGTTGTAATGGTTGCTTAGGCTTTAATAATCCTATCTAATAAAAGAGAAACATGCAAATTGGTGTCACTCCGTTATCCTTCCAATTGGCTAATCAGGGCGATATGCAAATTAACTGCCAGCCAAGATGGCGGCCGGCAGCCAGGCAGCTTGAAGCAAACATGAGGCTTGCTTGCTTCAGTGATGGAGGACTCCTATGTTCCCTGCCTGCAGCTGCCGGCCTCTGAGCTTGCAGTTTGAAACATTGTTACAAATATAGAAGCTAAACAAAACCCCAGAAACCTGCTTTCAGCCCGCTGAGATCTCAGAGCTGGAGTTGAAACAGTGTTTCGATTATAGAACCCAAACAAACCAGATACCTGCTTTCAGCAGCAGAGGCCTCAGAGCTGGAGCCAAGCCTCAGAGCTAAAGCTGGCCCAGAATAAAAAAAAAAGAAAAAAAGGAGCGGTTGGGAGCTTCAGTCACCCGCCAGCCTGAAAACAGCCCTCAGCACCTCATCCAGGCTGGCCAGGCACCACAGTGGGGACCCCCAACCTGAAGGGTGTGTGACCGGCTGCAAACAGCCATCATCCCCTCATCCAGGCTGGCAGGGAACCCAGTGGGGACTCCCACCCTGATCCAGGACACCCTTCAGGGCAAACCAGCTGGCCCCCACCCGTGCACCAGGCCTCTATCCTATATAGTAAAAGGGTAACATGCCTCCCAGCATCAGGATCAGTGGAGCTGCGAGGCCTCCTGGCACCGAGATCAGTGTGACAGCAGACAGCGCCCAAACCCCCTGATTGCCCTGCGGCTCTGTGTATGACAGGGAGCGGGGACACAACATCCCTATCCGCCCTGCTCTGTTCATGACAGGGGAAGGCACCCCAACCCCCTGATCAGCCCTGCTCTGTGCCTGATAGGAGGGAGCTCCCCAATCCCCTGATCGCCCTGCGGCTCTGTGTGTGACAGGGTGCGGCGCCCCAACCCCCTGATCGGCCCAGCTCTGTGTGTGACAGGGTGCGGCCGCCCAACCCCCCCAACCCCGGCCCTGCTCTGTGTGTGACGGGGTAGAGCCATAACTTCCCCATCAGCCCTGCCCTGAGTGTGACAGGGTGCGGCGCCCCAACCCCCTGATCCGCCCTGCTCTGTGTGTGACAGGGGGCGGTGCCCTAACTCCCCTATCGGCCCTACTCTGTGAGTGACAGGGGTGAGCTCCCCAACCCCCTGATTGTCCCTGCTCTGTGCATGACAGGAGGGAGCTCCCGAACCCCCTGATGGGTCCTGCTCTGTGTGTGACAGGGGGTGGGGCCGCAACCTCCCCATTGACCCTGCCTTGAGTTTGACAGGGGGCAGTGCCCCAACCCCCCTATTGGCCCTACCCTGAGCGTGACTGTGGGTGGCATCGCAACCTCCCGATCCGCCCTGCTCTGTGCATGAGGGGCGGCACCCCAACTCTCCAATCAGCCCTCCTCTGAGCCCGACCAGGCACTGCACCTAGGGATTGGGCCTGACCTCTGCCACCCGGGAGCAGGCCTAAGCCAGCAGGTTGTTATCTCCCGAGGGGTCCCAGACTTCGAGAGGTCACAGGCTGGGCTGAGGGCCTCCCCCTCCCCCTGAGTGCACAAATTTTTGTGCACCGGGCCTCTAGTATATATATCCTATCTAATAAAAGATAAACATGGTAATTAGCATACATCCGCTACCCTTCCCATTGGCTAATCAGGGAGATATGCAAATTAACTGCCAGCCAAGATGGCGGCCGGCAGCCAGGCAGCTTGAAACTAACATGAGGCTTGCTTGCTTCAGTGACAGAGGAAACCAATGTTCCCCGCCTGCCTTGCTGGCCTCTAAGCTTGCAGTTTGAAACATAGTTACAAATATAGAAGCTAAACAAAACCCCAGGAACCTTCTTTCAGTGAGTCAGGATCTCGAAGCTGGAGTTGATACAGTGTTTCGATTATAGAACACAAACAAACCAGATACCTGCTTTCAGCCGCAGAGGCCTCAGAGCTGGGGTCAGAGCTAAAGCTGGCCCAGAATAAAAAAGAAAAAGAAAAAAAGGAGCAGTTGGGAGCTTCAGTCACCCGCCCGCCTGAAAACAGCCCTCAGCCCCTCACCCAGACTGGCAGGGCAACCCAGTGGGGACCCCAACCCTGAAGTGTGTGTGACCAGCTGGAAACAGCCATCAGCCCCTCACCCAGACTGGCCAGGCACCCCATTCAGACCCCCACCCTGAAGGGTGTGTGACCAGCTGCAAACAGCCATCATCCCCTCACCAAGGCTGGCCAGGCACCCCATTCAGACCCCCACCCTGAAGGGTGTGTGACCAGCTGCAAACAGCCATCATCCCCTCATCCAGGCTGGCCAGGCACCCAAGTGGGGACCCCCACCCTGATCCAGGACACCCTTCAGGGCAAACCAGCCAGCCCCCACCCATGCACCAGGCCTCTATCCTATGTAGTAAAAGGGTAATATGCCTCCCAGCACCAGGATCAGGAGAGCCGCGAGGCCTCCTGGCACCAGGATCAGGGTGACAGGGGGCAGCGACCAAACCCCCTGATCGCCCTGCTGCTCTGTGTGTGACGGGGGGCGGGGCCACAACCTTCCTATCCGCCCTGCTCTGTTCGTGACAGGGGAAGGCGCCCCAACTCCCTGATCAGCCCTGCTCTGTGCCTGATAGGGGGGAGCTTCTCAACCAACTGATTGGCCCTGCTCTGTGTGTGACAGGGTGCGGTGCCCCAACCCCCCCCCCATGGGCCCTGCTCTGTGTGTGACAGGGGCAGCTCCCCAACCCCCTGATCGGCCCTGCTCTGTGTTTGACAGGGTGCGGCGCCCCAACCACCCTACCCCACGGGCCCTGCTCTGTGTGTGATGGGGTAGAGCCATAACCTCCATACCGGCCCTGCCCTGAGTGTGAGAGTGGCGGTGCCCCAACCCCCTGATCGGCCCTGCTCTCTGGGTGATAGAGGGCAGCGCCCCAACCCCCTGATCCGCCCTGCTCTGTGTGTGACAGGGGGCGGTGCCCTAACTCCCCTATCGGCCCTACTCTGTGAGTGACAGGGGTGAGCTCCCCAACCCCCTGATTGTCCCTGCTCTGTGCGTGACAGGGGGGAGCTCCTCAACCCCCTGATGGGCCCTGCTCTGTGAGTGACAGGGGGTGGCGCGGCAACCTCCCCATCGACCCTGCCTTGAGTGTGACAGGGGGCGGTGCCCCAACCCCCCAATCAGCCCTACCCTGAGTGTGACTGAGGGTGGCACCGCAACCTCCCAATCCACCCTGCTCTGTGCATGACAGAGGGCGGTGCCCCAACTCCCCAATCGGCCCTGCTCTGAGCCCGACCAGGGGCTGCACCTAGGGATTGGGCCTGACCTCTGCCACTCGGGAGCAGGCCTAAGCCAGCAGGTTGTTATCTCCCGAGGGGTCCCAGACTGTGAGAGGGCACAGGCCAGGCTGAGGGACCCCCCATTCCCCCCGAGTGCACAAATTTTTTTGCATGGGGCCTCTAGTATATATATATATATATATATATATATATATATATATATATATATATATAGAGAGAGAGAGAGAGAGAGAGAGAGAGAGAGAGAGAGAGAGACATATAGATATATAGATATATATATATAGACACTAGAGGCCCAGTGTACAAAAATTTGTGCACTCTGGGGGTCCCTCAGCCCCACCTATGCCCTCTTGCAGTCTGGAACCCATCGGAGGATGTCAACCTGCTGGCTTAGGCCCGCTCCCTGGGGGATCAGGCCCAAGCTGGCAGTCAGACATCCCTCTGGCAGTCCGGCAGCTCTCAGAGGATATCCACTTTCCAGCAGGGAGCAGACCTAAGCTGCAGTCAGACATCCTTAGAGCTGCTGAGGAAGTAGGAGAGGCTCCCACCACCACTGCTGTACTGGCAGCCATCAGCCTGGCTTGTGGCTGAGCAGAGCTCCCCCTGTTGGGGCGCACTGACCACCAGGGGCAGCTCCTGCATTGAGCATCTGCCCCCTGGTGGTCAGTGTGTGTCATAGTGACCAGTCATTCCCAGTCAGTCTTCTGTGAGGGTCAATCTGCATATTACCCTTTTATTATATAGAATAGAGGCCTGGTGCATGGGTGGGGGCCAACTGGTTTGCCCTGAAGGGTGTCCTGGATCAGGCTGGGGGTCCCGCTGGGGTGCCTGGCCAGTCTGGGTGAGGGGCTGATGGCTGTTTTCAGGCTGGTCAAGCCCCCCAGTGGGGACCCTCACCCCATGGGGATTTGGCCAGCCTGGGTGAGGGGCTGATGGCTGTTTTCAGGCTGGCCACAGCCCCTTCAGGGTAGGCGTCCCCGCTAGGGTGCCTGGCCAGTCTGGGTGAGAGGCTGAAGGCCGTTTTTAGGCTGCCCAAACCCCCTTCAGGGTGGGGGTTCCCACTGGGGTGCCTGGCCAGCCTGGGTGAGGGGCTGATGGCTGTTTTCAGACTGACCAAGCCCTCCCAGCAACCAAAGCTCCCAGCCTTTACTTTTTTTGTTTTGTTTTTTATTCGCTCCAGCTCCGTGACCATGGCGGCTAGAAGCAGGTATCTGGGGTTTATTTACCTTCTATAATTGAAACTTTGTTGCCTTGAGAGGAGGCAGCAGCCGGCCTGGAAGCTTGGCTTCTTCCATTGCAGAGGCAAGCAAGCCTCCCGCTCGCAACAGCCTCTTGGCTGCCAGCCGCCATCTTGGTTGGGTTAATTTGCATATAGTCGCTCTGATTGGCTGGTGGGCTTGGCATGGGGCATAGTGAAGGTACGGTTAATTTGCTTGTCTATTATTAGGTGAGATTACTGAGATTCTGTCAAAAGGACTAAGAGCCATTTTGAAGGGGATTCCATTTGCCAATGATAAGATGATTTGTGCATAAAAAAATAATGGGTGGAGCGCTAACCAGTTTGGCTCAGTGGATAGAGCATCGGCCTGCAGACTCAAGGGTCCCAGGTTCGATTCTGGTCAAGGGCATGTACCTTGGTTGCGGGCACATCCCCAGTAGGGTGTGTGCAGGAGGCAGCTGATCGATGTTTCTCTCTCATCGATGTTTCTAACTCTCTGTCCCTCTCCCTTCCTCTCTGTACAAAATCAATAAAATATACTTTAAAAAATAATAATGGGTGTACATCTGCCTTTAGCTCATGCATATTAAGAGCTCAGAAGTGGCATTGTTATCCTTACAAAAAACAACAACAAAAAACTGAGGTCACCAAAAATGGTGGAATAGGTACTTCCAGGGCTCTGTCCCTCCATAAAAACAACTCATAATGTGGCAAACTGTCAGAATCAACTTCCCAGGAACTCTGGAACCTAGTCAAAAACTTACACCAAACAAGGGAGAGCTTAATTAAGAAAAAAGCTGCTGTAATTATAGTAAGAGAAGATTTGGGGTGTTTGAAATTGCTTTCTAACCCCCGTTTACCAAATTGGTGGCAGCTGTGAAGATGCCAGCCTACACTCCTGGTACAGGATGCTTGTGCCAGAGGAAATAACATTGACCTTATTCTTAAAGAATTGGGCATGTGTACTTTGACCTGTCTGGTGGTACCTTAAAGAGAGGTCATAGGGCTTGTTTGTTTTGTCCAACTTCGTGTTCCAAGGGCTGAGGCAGCTTACAAGGTGGTTTGCTAAAAGCATTTCAAGGTAAAGGTATTGGTCACTGCACCCTACATCAAAGGATATCAGTTGGAACAAGCACTAAGTAGGCTGAAATATATGGGAAGAATGAGTTTGGGAAAGGAGATACAAGAGGGAATAAGGGATTTTAAAAGTTCCTGGGTATACCAAGAGAATAAAGCCATGCACATGCCCAGGGCTGAACACATGTTCTGAAAAGGCCTGAGAGAATACTGAGTTTTCACCATTGATTGATCTTCAAGACTCCAGGCAAGCAGGAAGTGAAGGTCAAAGTACATTGTGAACAGCCTGGCTAAACATTGAAGGACTATCCCAGAAAAGAGCCAAAATTTGGGAGAATATTACTTTCTTTTTCTTTTCTGGGCCCCCAGCATTTAAAGGAAAGCCCTGTCTGGCCAGTGTGTCTCAGTGGTTGAGCGTCAACCTATGAACTAGGAGGTCACAGTTTGATTCCTGGTCAGGGCATAGTCCTGGGTTATGGGCTCAATCCCTGGTGGGAGTCGTGCAGGAGGCAGCCAATCAAAGATTCTCTCTCCTCATTGATGTTTCTATCCCTCTCCCTTTCCCTTCCTCTCTGAAATCAGTTACATATATATGGAAAGCCCTGTTAAAACACTAGTTGACCACTAAGATAATGGAACACAGACTTCAGTAGCCAAATATGACATAGGATACAGACTTTAAACATATAGCTTAGAAAAATCACTAAACAAACAATAATTCACAACAAGCAACAATAACAAATCCTGGAGAAGATCTGGACTTTCGGAATTTCAACTTATTCAGGATATCCAGTTTTCAACAAAAAATTATGAATTGTTCAAAAAAACAAGAAAATATGATCCATATACAGGAAATATTCTACCTATTTTCAAGGCATCAGGGAGCGGGAGGGGAAGCAGGAAGAGAGAAAACAGGGCTTTTGGAAATGTATAATATTATAAAGAAAAAAATTGTCACTGCTAAATCTACCCACTATGCAGCAATTACAAAGATCTTGACATGTCTTCTCGACATTTTTCTATGAATATATATATACTAGAGGCCCGGTGCACAAAAATTTGTACACTTGGGGCGGGGGAGAGAGGGTCTCTCAGCCCAGCCTGTGCCCTCTCGCAGTCTGGGACCCCTCGGGAGATAACGACCTGCTGGCTTAGGCTCGCTCCCAGGTGGCAGAGGGCAGGCCCAATCCCTAGGTGCAGCCCCTGAGCGTCAACCTATGAACTAGGAGGTCACAGTTGGAGCAGGGCCGATTGGGGAGTTGGGGCGCCATCCCCTGTCATGCACAGAGCAGGGCCCATCAAGGGGGTTGGGGCTCTGTACCCTGTCACACACAGAGCAGGGCCGATCAGGGGGTTGAGGAGCTCCCCGCTGTCACTCACAGAGTAGGGCCAATCAGGGGGTTGGGAAAATCCCCCCTGTCACTCACAGAGCAGGGCCGATAGGGGAGTTGGGGCACCGCCCCCTGTCACACACAGAGCAGGTCGGATCAGGGGGTTGGGGCGCCGCCAGTGTCACACTCAGGGCAGGGACGATGGGGGAGGGTTGGGGCGCTGCACCCTGTCACACACAGAGCCACAGGGCGATCAGGGTTTTGGGAAACTCCCCCCGTCACACACAGAGCAGGGCCGATCAGGGGTTTGAGGAGCTCCCCCCTCTCACGAACAGAGCAGGGCGGATAGGGAGGTTGTGGCCCCACCCCCTGTCACACACAGAGCTGCAGGGCAATCAGGGGGTTTGATGGCTGCCTCCTGTCACGCTGATCCCAGTGCTGGGAGGCCTTGCTGCTCCGCTGATCCCGGTGCTGGGAGGCATATTACCCTTTTACTATATAGGATAGAAGCCTGGTGCATGGGTGGGGGCCGGCTGGTTTGCCCTGAACGGTGTCCTGGATCAGGGTGGGGGTCCCCACTTGGGTGCCTGGCCAGCCTGGGTGAGGGGATGATGGCTGTTTGCATCTGGTCACACCCCCTTTAGGGTGGGGGTCGCCACTGGGGTTCCTGGCCAGCCTGGGTGAGGGGCTGAGGGCCGTTTTCAGGCTGGTGGGCGACTGAAGCTCCCAACCTGTCCTTTTTTCCTTTTTTTAAAATTCTGGGCTATCTTTAGCTCTGAGGCTAGGCTCCAGCTGAGACCTCGCTGCTGAAATCAGGTTTCTGGCCTTTGTTTACCTTCTGTTTTTGAAACATTGTTGCAGTCCTGCTGGCTGAAGCCCAGGGTTTTGTTTAGCTTCTATATTTGTTACAATGTTGCTTAGACTGCAGCTGAGAGGCTGGCAAGGCAGGCGGGGAAGCTTGGCTTCCTCCGTCACTGAAGCAAGCAAGCCTCCCTGTTCGCATCAGCTGCCTGGCTGCCGGCCGC
Organism: Myotis nattereri; assembly: GCF_964212035.1. Taxonomy (NCBI): domain Eukaryota; kingdom Metazoa; phylum Chordata; class Mammalia; order Chiroptera; family Vespertilionidae; genus Myotis; species Myotis nattereri. The sequence goes on from NC_138078.1 coordinate 91,305,304, forward strand.
CATCTTGTCTGGCAGTTAATTTGCATATCACCCTGATTAGCCAATGGGAAGGGTAGCGGTCATACGCTAATTACCATGTTTCTCTTTTATTAGATAGGATATATATATATATATATATATATATATATATATATACTATGTTTTTTAATCTCCACCTGAGAATATGTTTTTATTGATTTTTCAAGAGAAGGGAAGGTAGAGAGGAAGAGAAAGAAACATCGATGTGAGAGAGAAACATTGATCTGTTGCCTCCTATACATACTTTGACCAGGAATTGAACTCGAAACCTAGATATGTGGCCTAACCGGGAATCGAACCCACAACGTTTTGGTGTATGGAATGACACTCCAACCAACTGAGCCACTCAGCCAAGGCCATATACAATTTTATAAAAAAATAAAATTTGAACTATACTGTATGTGTTATTCTGTGGCCTGATATTTTTGTTAGTTTGTTTTTTTGTCTCTCTGTGCATTGTTATAATCCTTGGGGTAATCATTCAAAAGTTTATCAAAACATTATAGATGTGTAAACATGACCTAGTTTAGTTTATCTTCTTGGCATAGCTGTTCCATTAACTACAATCAGCCCTTTTATGACTATATACCATATGTGCCAAAGGAATGGTCATCTCTGGTTTGAACTTTGGCAGTTGGTCTTCTGTATTTAGTTTTACCCTCATCTAATCTTTCTTTCACACAAACATGAAAGTGATCCTCCTGAAATAGCCCTAACAATGTGACTCCTCTGCTACAAAATCTTCAATGCAAGAGATTATAGTAGTATGATTCCATTTATATGGCATTCTCAAAAAGACAAAATTATAAGGGCAAAGAAAAGATCAATGGTTGCCAGGGGTTAGGGATGTTGGGGAGGGTGTGACTATAAAGAGGTACTACTCCCGGCCAGCATGGCTCAGTGATTGAGCATCGACCTATGAACCAGGAGGTCATGGCTCAATTCCCGGTCAGGGCACATGCCTGGGTTGCGGACTTGATCCCCAGTAGGGGCCATGCAGGAGGCAACCCTTACGGGATTCTCTCTCATCATTGATGTTTCTAACTCTTTCCCTCTCCCTTCCTCTCTCTGAAATCAATAAAAAGTAGATGTACTATGAGAAAATATTGTGGTGTATTGGAATTGTTCTGTGTCCTGATTGAAGTGGTGGTTAGACAAATCTATAAATGTGCTAAAATTCATGCATTACCCCAAAAGATCAATTTTTCTGTAATTTTTAAAATTCTTTATTGTTTGAAGTATTACATATAGTATTACATGTCTCCTTTTTCCCCCAATTGACCTCTCCCCGGCCACCCCGCCCCCCCCCCCCACGCATGCCTTCATCCCCCTAGTGTCTGTGTCCATTGGTTATGCTTATATGCATGCATACAAGTCCTTTGGTTGATCTCTTACTCCCCCCCGCCCCCGCCCCCCGCCTTCCCTCTGAAGTTTGATGGTATGTTCAATGCTTCTCTTTCCCTGGATCTATTTATGTTCATTAGTTTATGTTGCTTATTATATTCCACAAATGAGTGAGATCATGTGACATTTATCTTTCTCCAACTGGCTTATTTCTCTTAGCATATAATGCTCTCCATGTCCATCCATGCTGTTGCAAATAGTAAGAGTTCTTTCTTTTTTACAGCAGCGTAGTATTCCATTGTGTAGATGCACCAGAATACTACACTGCTGTAAAAAATTTTTCTGTAATTTTTGAAAAAGCCTTCAATGGCTCCTTATTGCCTATAGATTCAAATTCAGGATTCTTGGCTAATTACAGAAAGCCCTCCACAATTTCCCCACCTCCCTGTGTACCTTTCTAAATTCATCTCACATGAAGCCTCACCCCAAATATATGCTATATTCCAGCCACACTGTAGCTATTTGCTGTTCAGTGAACATATGTCACATACCCTGACACCTCTGTGTCTTTGCTTGTAATATTCCCTCTGCTAAAATGCACCCTTACCCACCACCAATAGCAATTCTGTTTATCCTTCGAGGCTTAGTTCAAACTTCACATCTTCTGCAGACCTCAGCTCCTCAGTCAGAATTGAATCTCTTTCCTTAGTGCTCCACAGAACTCTGCTTTTATCTCATTGACTGACACTATTGGGTATTATAGGACAAGCCCAAGCAGAAGCAAGCTTCAATAATCTATACTAATAAAAGCCTAGGTGTCATCTCGCCCTCGCGTCATCCCAAGATGGCCGCCCCCATGTTGTCACAAGATGGCCACCCCATGTTGTCACAATATGGCCAACACAAGATGGCCACACACTCATGTCATCACAAGATGTCCGCCCCACATCATCACAAGATGGCTGCCACAAGATGGCCAACAGGGGAGGGCAGTTGTGAGCAACCAGGCCAGCAGGGGAGGGCAGTTGGGAGCGACTGGGCCAGCAGGGGAGGGCAGTTGGGGTCAAGATTAGGCTGGCAGGGGAGCAGTTAGGCATCAATCAGGCTGGCAGGGGAGTGGTTGGCAGAAGCAGTTAGGGGCAATCAGACAGGAAGGCAGGCAAGTGGTTAGGAGCCAGCAGTCCTGGATTGTGAGAGAGATGTCCAACTGCCGGTTTAGGCCTGATCCCACAGGGCCTAAACCGGCAGTCGGACATCCCCTGAGGGGTCCCAGATTAGAAAGGGTGCAGGCAGGGCTAAGGGACACCCCCCCCCCCACCCATGAATTTCATGCACCGGGCCTCTAGTTATGCAATAAAACCCCTAAACCCACTCAGAAGTATTCACTTAGCGCCAAGCATTTGCAATCCTTCTGTTCCTGTCTCAACACCCAATGCACCACTGGCTTCCAGGACAGGCTATACCTGTAGACTTTAAATTTGCCCTGTTATTTGTCTTCCCATCCTTCAAACCCCAGCTTCAACTTCATTCTCAATTAAATAAATTCCAGCTTTTCTGCTCTAGCACTGAATTCCTGACTTGGCCCCCTACGCATGATTCTTCCATGCCACTCCCAGGGACACTCTAGTTTTCTGACCTGGCTATGCCTGTTCAATCCCACGCTCTTGGCTGGAAGACAAGGGAGCTTACCTAGCAGGTGTGGGTATGTGGGGCTGAGGCTCGCAGGAGGAATGTGTCATTGGCAAGTGAGCCAATCCAATGAAGAAGACCAAATTGAAAGTCAAGTGTGGCAGGCAGAAGGTGGTAAACAAGAGAAGCGGAGCCAAGTAGGTCAAGTAAACAAGGAGGAACTAGAGCCCAAAGCCAAGAATATGAGCACATGGAGAGCAGAGAACCATTTAAAACAGGCTAAGCCATAGGTTTTTGGGGGGTAAATATGAGTGGTGGGTCCATTTTCTATTCCCCTCTGTGTTATGTGTGCATCAGCCTGTCCCATTAAGAAAGCCAAAGATGAGTATAAAATACCCACTGACTTCAGTCCTACTCAGTCCAGACTATGGGAGGCAGCATGGTAGAATGGGGAGAATATGAACTTTGGACTCAGAAATACCAGGATTTAAATTCTGGCTCTTTTCCTTAATAGTTTTGTGATCTTGGGCAATTCACTCTCAGATTCCACTTCATCATATGAGAAATAGAGATAGATAGCAATCTACCTCTGAGAATTACTGTGATACTGAAGTGAAATTACATAAACAATCCAACATGGACGTTGGTATCTAATAAGCACTCAGTAGATGAGAAGCCCCTTTCTTCAAGGGCACCTATCATAATTTGACTTATATTTGTATATCTGCAATACATGTCTCTCCCTAACCAAATCTTAAACTTGTTGAGGGCAGACCCTGTGTGAATCATTTTCACATATATTTACTTAAAAAACATTTTTATTTTTCAATTACAGTTGACATTCAGTATTATGTTAGTTTCAGGTGCTCAGCATAGCACCTGAAATTGGTAGACAATTATTTAATGTACAAAGTGATCCCCCCCATAAGTCCAGTACCCACCTGGCACCATACATAGTTATTATAATAATTAATAATATTGTAATATTATTTCTATGTTGTACTTTATATCTCCGTGACTATTTTACAACTGCCAATTTGCACTTCTTTTTTTAAAATTTTTGTTTTATTGCTTAAAGTATTACAAAGAGTATTACATAGGTCTCCTTTTTTTCTCCCCTTGACCTTCCCCTGGCCTCCCCTACCCCCCCCCCCCAGTGTCTTGTGTCCATTGGTTATGCTTATACAATTTGCACTTCTTAATCCCATCACCTTTTTCACTTAGCACCTCAACTGCCCTCCCCTATGGCAACCATCAATTGTTCTCTGTACCTATGAGCCTGTTTCTGTTTTGTTTGTTTGTTTTATTTATTAGGTTTCACATATAAGTAAAATCATATGGTATTTCTCTTTCTCTGAGTTATTTCACAGAGCATAATCCCCTTTAGGTTCATCCATGCTGTCACAAATGGTAAGATTTAATTCTTTTTTTATGTCCAGTAATAGTCCATTGTATAAAGGGTGTCCCAAAATTCACGCAAGAAGTAATTTTGATAGAAAACACAGGTTTATAGTTAAAAATTGTAAATTTTTTTTATTGATTCATAAAGGATACAGTATAGGGTTATGTATGGAATAGCATATCAGGTAAATGGCCTCCATGGCTTTGTTGGCATATATGCACTCTATTTTTGAAATTTTCCATGACCGTTTTGCATAAATGTGGCTGAATTTTGTTGATACAGCACTCAATTTCCTCCTTCAAGGCATGGGTGGTCATGGGCTTGTTGGCATAAACCTTAGACTTCAAAAAACCCCAAAGAAAAAAGTCCAATGGTGTTAAATCGCATGATCTGGGTGGTCAATTCTGATCACCAAAATGGGAAATTACACGAACAGGAAATGACTCATGCAGTAATTGAATTGTTTCTTGGGCTGTATGGCATGTGGCACCGTCTTGTTGAAACCACATGTTGTCCACATCCATATCTTGCAATTTAGGCACAAAAAACTGAATTATCATGTCGCGATAGCGAGCACCATTAACTGTTATTGCCTGAGCAGCCGCACTTTCGAAGAAGAATGGTCCGATGATGCCTCCAGCCCAAAATCCGCACCAAACAGTGACACGTTGTGGATGCACTTGTTTCCTTAACAATCACTCGTGGATTTTCTGAACCCCAAATGCGACAATTTTGTCGATTAACCAAGCCATCAAGATGAAAATGAGCCTCATCGCTGAAGATGATTTTGTTTGAAAAATCAGCATCCACTTGTTGTTGTTCCATAATCCATTCAACGAACTCTATTCACTGTGCGTGGTCAGTAGGCTTCAGTTCTTGAATCAATTGAACTTTGTAAGCATGAAGATGCAAATCTTTCGTGAGAATATGCTGTAGAGAGCTTCTCGAAATGTCCAATTCTTGACCACGGTGCCGAATTGATGTCCCTCGACTCTCAGCAACACTCTCACGAACTGCTTCGATGTTTTGTGTTGAACGACTTGTTGAAGGACGGCCAGAGTGTTTAAGATCACTAATTGATCCAGTCTCCCTAAATTTTTTAATTAATCTCTTCACAGTTGATAAAGTTAAATCACTATTCCGACCATATTTTGTATGAAAATTGTGAACTGTAGCTGCCAAACCTTTATTATTTTTAAAATATTGCTCAACAATGAAAACACGTTGTTCTTTCATGTAGCACACCATTTTTCATAACCTTGAACTGTCAGCTGTCATGCTATCTTTTTTTGTTGTTGTTGGCAACACTTTACAGCACAAATGGCGTAAAATTCAAATCTTGCGTGAATTTTGGGACATCCTTTATATGTACCATATTTTTATCCATTCATCTTTTATTTATTTTTTAAAAAATATATTTTATTGATTTTTTACAGAGAGGAAGGGAGAGAGATAGAGAGTTAGAAACATTGATGAGAGAGAAACATGGATCACCTGCCTCCTGCACATCCCCCACTGGGGATGTGCCCTCAACCCAGGTACATGCCCTTGACCGGAATCGAACCTGGGACCCTTCAGTCCGCAGGCTGACGCTCTATCCACTGAGCCAAACCGGTTTGGGCCATTCATCTTTTAATTGGAGCACTTACTTCATTTAAATTTAAAGTAATTATTAATAAGTATGTACTTATTGCCATTTTACTGTTTTCTGATTGTTTTTATAATTCTTCCCTGTTCCTTTTGTATTCTCTTGTTCTATTCTCTTATATGTTGATGACTTTCTGTAATGTTGTTTTTGGATTCCTTTATCTTTATTTCTTGTCTTTCTCTTGTAGATTTTTGGGTTGTGGTTACCATGTGCTTCATATATGCCAAACAAGCTATGGTTATAGCAGTCTATTTTAAGTTGATGGTCACTCAAGTTTGAACACATTTTAAAATCACTACCATTTTTATTCAGTCCTCCATGTTTATGTTTTGTCATTATTTTTTACTTCTTTTGTGTGTGTTTGTGTATACCCTGTAATTTACTGTTGTAATTACACAGTCTTCCTTCTTTTGCCTTTTAACCTTTGTACTAACTTTATACTTGTTTGATCCACTGCTTTTATTATCTGTTGGCCTTTGTGAGAATTTCTTTCCTTTGCAATATTTTCTTATTTTTTATCTTTTAAAAGTCTCTTTAACATTCCTTGTAATACTGATGGTGGTGATGAAATTCTTCAACTTTTTCTTTTTGGGGAAACTCTTTACCTCTCCTTCAATTCTAAATGATAGCTTTGCTAGGTAGAGTAATCTTCGTTGTAGGTCCTTGCTTTTCATCACTTTGAATATTTTTTACCACTCCATTCTGGCCTGCAAAGTTTCTGTTGAGAAATCAGCTGACAGTCTTATGAGAGTTTCTTTGTATGTAACTAACTGCTTTTCTCTTACTGCTTTTAAGATTCACCTTTTGAATTTTAATTATGATGTGTCTTGATGTGGGTCTCTTTGGGTTCATCTTGTTTGGGACTCTCTGCACTTTCTGGACTTGTATGTATATTTCCTTCATAGGTTAGGAAAGTTTTTAGTCATTTCTTTAAATACATTTTCAATTTCTTGCTCTCTTTCTCTCTTCTTATTCTGGTATCCCAATTACGTGAATGTTGTTATGCTTGATATTTTCCCAGAGGTGCCTTAAATTACCCTCATTTTAAAAATTATTTTTCTTTTTTGTTGATGTGATTGGGTTTTTTCCATTACATTGGTTTCCAAATCACTGATTCAATCCTCTGCTTCATCTAATCTGCTTTGATTCCATCTTATGTATTCTCCATTTCAGTTATAGTAATATTCATTTCTGACTGCTTTATGTTTCCTATCTCCTTTTTCACTTTTCTAAATCTCTTTGTTGAAGTGCTCACTGAGATAATCTATGCTTCCCCTAAGTTCATTGATGAGACTTATAACCAATGTTTTGAACTCTATATCTGGTAGACTGCTGGTCTCCATTTGCTTAGTTCTTTTCCTAAAATATTGTTCTGTTCTCCCATTTGGGACAGGTTTCTTTGTCTTCCTATTTTGCTGCCTCTCTGTGTTTGTGTCTATATATTAAGTAGATCTGCTACATCTCTCCCAGTCTTGGTAGGGTGGCCTTATGTAACAGGTATCTTGTGGGGCCCAGTGGTGCAGCCTCCCTTGTCACCTGAATTGTGAGCTCCAGAGGTGTACATAGTGTGGGTTGTATGTGCCCCCCCTGCTGTAGTTGAGCACATTGGTGGGTGAGATTGACCCTCAGGCTGACTGTCTGTGAGAACTGGCCATGACTACAGTGGGCAAGCTCTTGTGCAGGGGCTGACCCCATGGAGTGGGATTCACTTTCACTAGGCTATAGTGCCTGCTGAGTCTGCACTTTGAGTGTGTGTGGCACTAATTAAGTGGTGCTCTGGTGTGGTCTGAAACTAGATACCAGGTGTGTTGGTTCTGGGGCCTCTTGGGAGGGGCTTCAGTGTAGGAGCAGGTCAGCCACTGTCTGTGTCCAGCCTAGGACCACCTGGTAGGAGCTACAACTTTATCTGTGGTTGGTAGCTGCCTATGCTGGGCTTGGAGGTACCTGGGGGTGGTTATGCTATGAACCAAGGCTGGCTGCCACTACTGCCTGGCTTGGGGTTGCTTAGCAAGAGGTATAGAGCATGCCAAGGCCAACTGCTGCTTGATTGGGGTTTGTGAACTTTTGAGAGATTTTAGGAAAGTCAGCAGTGTGGGCCAACATCAGCAGCTTGTATAGATTACCCTCTATTATTGTGATGTACTATTTCAATTCATCTTATTATTGTCCCCAAATAAGGCATTACTATTTTTATTTTTTACTGTCAATGTTTGTTTCTACATTCATTTACTTTTTAAATTTTTATTAAATTTGTAGTTTATTGTGGTGACATTGGTTAATAAATGATATAGGTCTCAAGCGTACAATTATAAAATACATCATCTGTACATTGTATTGTGTATTCACCACCCAAACTCAAGTCTTCTTTCATCACCATTTATCCCCCCTTTATCCTCTTCTACTTCTTCCCACGCCCTTTTCCCTCTGATAATCACCATACTGTTGCCCCTGTGTGTGTGTGTGTGTGTATATATATATATATATATATATATATATATATATATATATATTTGCTTAATCCTTTCACCTTTTTCACCCAGATTCCCAAACCGCCTCTACTCTGACAACTGTCAGTCTGTTCTTTTTATCTATGAATCTGTTTATATTTTGTTCATTAGATTATACATATGAGTGCAATGATATGGTATTTGTCTTTCTCTAACTGGCTTATTTTATTTGAATATATTTACTTTTTGGAGTAGTATTATTTTCTGATTACAAATATGTAACATTACACCAAATTCAAATATTGTAAAATACTTAACACCAAAGATATCCCTAATAATCTCCCCCATCCCCAACCAGAGAACTGCTATAAAGACTTTGGAGCATTCTTTGCCAGCTCCCTTCACCATCATATTGTTGTTTTTATAAATGTGGGTCATTATTAAAGTATGATTCTCTAAATGGTTGTTGTTGTTGTTTCATTTCATACAAATAGAGTGAGCACGTGTCAAAATTTAATTTAACTCATGAAGGAGGAAACCAGCAGGGTGGCAAAATTAACTCAAAAGAGAATATGAGAACTGGAATTTTATAGTAAGTTAAAAACAAAAGCAATGCTAAAATAATATTGTTAAGTTAAAATCAAAGCTGATTAATGTTGTCTAAGGTAACAAGAACCGAAATGGTGGTGTCTTCTTTAGGGGGAAAGAAAATAGTATAATTGCATCTTATCAGTTTTACAGAATTGTAAAATGACTGGACCTTAAAGAATTGTGCTAAATTATAATTCTCTAAACCTAGAGAATCAGATGACTTTTGGACAGGCCTGTTAGAGAATGTTCTTAATGGGACATTAAAGCATTAGGTAATCATCTTTTCCCTTTGTATTAATGTCCCAGCACTGCTATAATAAATTTCCATATACTAGTTGGTTTTTAAAAAACATTTTCTAACAGTTCTGGAGGTCAGAAGTCCAAAACCAGTTTCACTGAGACAAAAATCAAGTTGTCAGTAGTGTTCTGCTTCTTTTGGAGGCTCTATGGGAGAATCTATTTCCTTGCTTCTTACAGCTTTCTAGAGCTGCATTTCTGGCTTGTGACCCTTTCCTCCATCTTGAAAGCCAACAGTGTAATATTTTTAAATATTTTCCTTCTATCTTTATATCACCTTCTCTCTTATAAGGACCTTTATGGTTACATCTAGCACACCTGGATAATCCAGGGTAACTCCCCATTTCAAGGTCAACTAATTAGTCATCTCAATCCCTCCCTCAACGCTCCCTTAACATGTAACATAACATATCCATAGGTTCTGAGGATCAGGGTGTGGGAGATATTTGGAAGAGTACATTATTCTTCCTGTAAAACCCGTATTTCCAAATTTTGAGTAATTCTTCCTAACCTCATCCTAAACATTTTTTCTCTTGTTTTTTCACCTGTCCTTTCATTTAGTAATGCTGTACACATATACATCATTCTTTTTTAAATATATAGTTTTATTGATTTCAGAGAGGAAGGGAGTAGGAGAGATAAGAACATCAATGATGAGAGAGAATCATTGATCAGTTGCCTCCTGCACACCCCACACACTGGGGATTGAGCTCACAACCTGGGCATGTATCCAGACCAGGAATTGAATCGTGACCTCCTGGTTCATAGGTTGATCCTCAACTACTGACCACACTGGCTGGGCTACCCCATTCTTCTTAATGACTAAACAGCATTCCAATTTTAGAGTTGCCAGAATTTAATTATTTCCCTATAGATGGAAATTTAAGTATTTACCATTACAAAATGCTGCAATGAACATTCCTATACATATCTCTTTGCACAATGGTAGCTATGTTTCCAGAAGAAAAATTCTTAGGGGTTAAAATTCCAAGACAAAAAGTATATCCATTTTTTAAAATTTTGACAAATACTGACAAATTGCCTTCCAAAAATGTGTGCCAATACTTTACTCTCATACCAGTAATGAGAGTGCCTGTTTATTTATCTCCATCACTTATGCTCAATACTTGGTATTTCCTTTAAGTCTTTGAGTCTCTATAAAGCACTTTGAGATATTCACAGAGGTTTTCCTGGCATAAAATAACAATTTAATAATTGTTTGATGACTTGAAGGTTAGTACAATGCAAATCCACTTGTAGAACTCAGAAGACTTATCCTAACAACGATATAACAGTAACAGAGCTAATATATGTAAATGTGCCCTTTAATATTATGCAGTGCTATTCAGATATTACTTCCATACACAGAAATGTGTTTTCACCCTTAGTTCTCATCCCTCACTCAGGTTGGCCTTACTACTTGCCAGTTTCACATGCTATATGCTTTGTTTCTAGGGCTCATGAGGTAACTTTCATTGGGAACCCCAGAGGCTCTAAGGACCAAAGTGTGTGACTGATGGTGCCAGTCCTTCAGGAGGAAAAGCATAAGATAATGGGCATATGTTTCCCCTGAAGACAGTAATAAAGTCCAACAGCAAAGACTCCAGAGAACGAGGATTCCCACTTTGAGATTGGTAATATTATGGAGGGTCCACTGATTTTGTAATAAAGGCCTTCTCAGAGACAAAGCCCCATGGGTTCAGATGGGATGCCCTGGTGAGTACCTTGTCATACAGCTGCCCATCCACCTCCACACTGTGAAATAGCAATCACCTCTGTAATGCTAAGGATCATGACATTTGTGAGGTGCAGGCTTGAGGGAGCTAGCTTAAAGCACACTGAAGTTTGACCTAGGCTCTCAGGACTGTAATAGCTCAGGGGAGGGGTACTATTCTCTACCACTCACATTCTGTGGTCTGCTCTAAGGACTAGAAGTCAGCTTCTCAGTGAGAGTAAGGGCAATGTTGGCAAGAGGAAGTCTAAAAGAATGGGTTTCAGCCCAGCTGGTGTTGTTCAGTGGTTGAGCATTGACCCATGAACCAATAGGTCACCGGTTCCATTCCCTGTCAGGGCACATGCCTGGGTTGTGGGCTTGATCCCTGGTGAGGGGGCATGCAGGAAGCAGCCGATCAATGTTTCTCTCTCATCAATGTTTCTATCTCTCTTCCCCTTCCCTTCTTCCCTCTAAAATCAATAAAGACATATTTTTTAATATTTTTATTGATTTCAGAGAGGAAGGAAGAGGGAGAGATAGAAACATCAATGATGAGAGAGAATCATTGATCAGCTGCCTCTTGCATGCCCCCCACTGGGGATCGAGCCTGCAACCCCAGCATGTGCCCCTGACCGGAATCCAACCTGGGACCCCTCAGTCTGCAGGATGATGCTCTATCCACTGAGCCAATCAGCTAGGGTAAGACATATTTAAAAAAACAAACAAAGAAAGAATGGGCTTCAGCACTGCCTTGATCTGATAGGTTTTTTCTGGAGGAAGAATTCATATAAATCTGCATGAAAATTGCTCCCTCCATTTTTATTCCCACAACCAGGGTCTGGTAAAAGTGTGTTTAAGAACATACAAGAGGCAAAATCCTGAAACTAGAAAGGAAATGGGTCCCTTTACCATACTCCTCCACCCTATCTCCACTCCTGTACCAACCTACAAGTACATGTGAACACACACTCGGTTTTTATCCCAGGCCTTTTAAGTTTTGACTCCTCTCTCTAGAGTGAATTGAGTCATGTCCTTTGATAAGGAGTGTTTGTGAGAAAGAATGTTTGATATGAATTCAGCCATAGCCCAGAAAATATTCCTGAAATCAATAACCTATTAAAATAATCTCACAAAGACCTAGGGAGGATTTAGAGGCTTGTATCATGATTAAGAGTGTAAGCTCTGGAGCCTTAGTAAGATTGAATCCTGGCTCTGACACTAGCTGTGACCTTGGGCAGTTCACTTCACTGTTCTATGCCTTTGAATCTTTATCTGCAAAATGTGGGATAATATCAGTACCTATCCCATAAGGATTGAATGAAATAATTAATGTATAGCACAATGCTAGACATATAGTAAGTGCTCATTAATATTAGCTATTATTTAATTCTACTACAGTGCCTCACAGTTCTATGCCCATAGTATTTAAAGCATTTGTGGAGCAAATAAAATTGATAACAATTAGTATTTACCAGTGATTTTCAACCTTTTTTATCTCATGGCACATATAAACAAATTACTGAAATTCTGTGGCACAATGATCTAATAAAAAATAGGTATAATTTTGATTCATTCACAGTGTATGGCTATTGTTGTGTTGGTTGTTGTCGTTTTTTTTATTTGACAATCTAAAAGAAAAGAGGTCAGTGTCCCCGACTAAATAGTCAGGCATTACATGTTTTAAAAATTATTGTGGCACGATGGTTGAAAAATCTATGGTTTATATAATACCAGTACATTTCTTTACCATATTCATTTGTCCACACGTGGCCCACCAAATTTCCAATATGAGAAAAGTTGTTGTTATAAAAGCCTATTTCCTCTCCCCCAACTTCATGGTTCTGCCTTCCTCTTCCAAGACCAATTTTCTGGCCCAGTCTCTACCTCCTCTCCCACTCAGTCAGACCAGTACCCTGTGTTGCTTGAAGATTTCAGAGGTAAAAAGAGAATAGTCAATTAAAGAAGTGTTTGCAGGTGAGAGGAGGCATTTCCCCTGCCCCACCATCATATTCCACAATTCCATCTTCTGTGTATCTAGAAGACTGCTGTAGGACAGAAAGGCCACCACCTATAGGAGATACTGAAGATTCATTAACATAATGTATCACTAGAGTCTCTTCTCCTTGGGTAAAGGCAGCAGGTTTTTCAGGTGAGAAGTTGCTCCACACCCTTCACCCTAAACTTCCTACATTCCCGGGATATTAAGTCACTGAGGCTAGGGAGGATACCTTGGGAAAATATTCCTGGTTCAGTACCAAGACATGCTTTTCCACCCTGTGTATCGCCTCTCTAGCTCTAATTGGCCTGCCTAGCCCATTGTCTCTCTCTCTCTCTATGTTCCCACAGCACACACCCTTTAAGTAGTTGATTCACATGGCTTTTATGGAGCAAATTACAGTTTCACACTGCTTCTGCTTTTAATATAGGACATATTAATCACTGGGTAGAAATTCTTGTTAGAATACCAAAAAGGCAGTATGTTCTTCTAGAGGTCTGATAGATTATTTCTTTCAAATTCACCTTAAATCACATAGTTAGAAGACAGCAGTGCAAGCTTTTTATGACCATCTAAGTTTCTTCTTCATCATGAAAGATGGACTGAGGGAGTTGGGTTGAAAAAGGAAATCTCCACTGCTCCAAAGCAAGTCACTTCAGTCCCCCCAAATTAAGTACTTTCCAATCCTTTTAGCCACCAACAGTGGTTGAAGATGTGAAAACTACACTAGCTATTCCAGAAAATAGGACAATTCTGACTAACAGCTCTGCTACTTATTTAAAAGAGGGAGCTCCTGCAACATGTCCTGACTGAATAAGAGGAAGGGAAATGGTTAAAGTTAAATTCTTAGCACAATCCCAAGAGTAAAATTAGATGGGAATGAGAAGTCTTAGGTTGGAATATTCATAGCTCCTCACAGCAATTGTGGTACTACTACATGCTACTAGTGAGTTCTCACCTTTCTGGTCTGTGAGGGGCAAGCATTAGTTAGGTAACTGTTGGGATTCTTAGTCCCAATAGGCAGTAGATATAGTAACCTCAATTCCTTCATTACCTTAGAGGCATCCAGGTGACATCCTCATCAAAATATCCAAATGATTTGAGATGTAAGCATTGAGATACACGAGAATGGGAGACTTGCATTCATCCATTAGGGGTATGGGAATGATAAACATATGCTCCAAATTAGAAAATAAAATCCCATGTCACATGATTTACTGTGATCTTATTTCTCTCCTCTGCCTTCACTCTACCTTAGGGTGTCAGCCACCATCTCAACCCCAAACAACATGAAGGTGATATCCAAGCTATTCTCTCTCCCTTAAGAAAACAAATCAACAAAATACTCAAGACAGTAGAAGACACAATGAAATCTTCATTTCTTACACACATTAGAAACATTTTTAATTACAGTTCACCTTCCCTGAGGTTCATATCAAGTAGTAAAATGCCAGAAGCACAGAAAAGCCGGGTTGGAGGGAATCCCTGATAATGAGCTACAAAGTGAGAGATTTTACTCAACCACTCCACTGTACGTACAAGCTGCAGGCCTATGCAGGTCCCTGAGAAAAAGTCATTCTGGCATATGCCCTGAAGGAATCCTACTCTCCACTCCCTCCTCAGAGTGTGCCTACAATAGGCTGCTGAAAAGAGAGGTCCTTGATGAATGATCATTAGTAAAATCCTAATGGAAAGCTAACTCATTTCGGGGGGCAGCTCTTTTAATAGTAGGGTTTTTTCTTCTTAACCAGAGTTTCTCATTGGAATTAAAGACTCCAGCTACACTTACATGTTCCACATTAGTCAGAATTTTTCCTGAAGTATAAACATAGTAAGTGGTCACATCCTCTGATCAGTCAGGATATATTCTAGTCTGATTCTGGGCTTTCAGCTTAGCCTCGGGAAAGCTCAGTAATGCACCTCAAGCAAATGAGCAGAGCTAGAAGGTCACTGAGAGCCTAAGGTGCATGGAGGTAAGTTATCCCATAGGGAGACGAGACAGCTGACCTGAGTGGGAGGAGTGTAAATGCTATCTCGGACCCTTCTGAATATATGGTGGCAATCTTGGTGTCCAAACATAGCAGTTGATCTTAAGGAAATAAAACCTATTTGAGGGCTGCTCTTTCTTCTGAAAAGCTTACCAGAAAACTCAGGAAAAAATTCTGGTGGGTATTCAGCTATGAGCCTCATCCCCTCCTTAAATTTCACAGTTGTTCTTGGCCACCCCAAACCCATCCCCAAATACCCAGGAGACAGAATTAGACAACACTTTGCCTTGCTTCAGCATCAAATGATGGCTCCAAGTTCTCAACCCTGCCCCGAGGGTGCCGGTGGCAACAGACACAGTGGAGGTAGTCCACTATGTTGTGGGTGAAGAGTGAGCGCAATGGATGCAAGTACTGAAAGAAAAGGAGCATGAAACCAATGGAAATCAGGTAAGCAATAATGAGCTGCAAGGCAATCAAGGAATGGCAGTAATTCAATAGCACTTTCACTCCAAAGAACTTAAAAACCAGGACCATGATCACATTCTCTACCAATCTCACACTATAGTGCAGGCCCATATGTCCCCAGTTCTGACCTTTTTCAACAAGGTCCCTGTCTGCCAGCTTCAACTGCAATGCTGACCAGCAAGAGAAGTTGATGCCAGCATAGAGTACGGTAATGGAAATCAGCACCACAAGGGTGCCAACCTGGCTGAAATTTTTTTCAATGTTATTGGGCATCTGGGCACCACTCCTCCAGAATTTAACCCAAGGCTCAAAGAGGATAATCAGGAAGTTGAGCAATAAGAAGGGTACAGCCTTCAATTTCAAAGTGGCTGAGAAGAGCACCAAAATCAGGAGGCGGGAAGTAATTTCCAATGTCCTCCAGATGGTGATGCAGAGAACTTCTAGTGGCCCGAGGCGAATCTTGTATTCATCGTACTTGATCTGGATAGCCAACATATTGCAGAGGGTAGCCCCATAGGTGACAGATATCAGGGAAAAGACCATTAGCACAACTGTAAGGAGAAAAAACAAGAAAACAAAAAATAGGCATTAAGTCAATGTTGATGAAGTTTATATTCTGACCCAGAGGTCCAGAAAGATGATAGGGAGACTTGAAGGCCCCACCCAGTTAAGAGCAAACTCATGTATGAGCACAGCTATGTAAACAAATAGCAAACCCAGAAACAAAATGGAAAGAAATAAACTAATATATGTATTTTCATAAGGATTATATCAGTTTTTATAATATTTTTCTGTTTCTCTATTTTCTAAATTTCCCATGATGAACATATACTGTAATATTTTGATAAACATACAAACATACACAATGAACTTTTTAAAAAGAATTGATCTCAAAACTAGCATCAAGAGGTCACTAACACAAGAGGAGCACATATAAAGATAAAGGATAGTATCTACCTGATGAAACAGGCTTCTGAGCAAACAATGAAAAACGCAGAAAGAGCTCTTAGCTGAAAAATAATCCAGTCTTAGAAGATTCACAGAGAATGCCTTTGGTTATAGAAATTCCTTCCTTGATGTGGTTCTGCTTCAAGGAATTAATCTTGCTTGTGAGTGCTTCAAGAATGTGTCAAAATGTATACTGGAAATTCCATGAGGGCAGAAGGGACCATGTCTATTTTATTTACTGTTATATCCCCAGAGCCTAACATACTGCCTGGAACATAGTATGTGCTCAATAAATGTTTGTGGAACTAATGAAGAATTCTGAGTTTAGAGAGGCAGCTTAAAATACTTATGTTTAGAAGTTCTTGGTTCAGCTGTGTGGAAGCTTGTGAAAGTCACCGAGCAACTATGTACCTCAGTTCCCCCAATTCACTGAGATACTCTAGAGCAGCCGTGGGCAAACTACGGCCCGCGGGCCGGATCCGGCCCATCTGAAATGAATAAAACTAAAAAAAAAAAAAAACACAAAAAAAAGACCGTACCCTTTTATGTAATGATGTTTACTTTGAATTTATATTAGTTCACACAAACACTCCATCCATGCTTTTGTTCCAGCACTCCCGTCCAGTTTAAGAACCCATTGTGGCCCTCGAGTCAAAAAGTTTGCCCACCCCTGCTCTAGAGCAATGGTTCTCAACCTTCCTAATGCCGCGACCCTTTAATACAGTTCCTCGTGTTGTGGTGACCCCCAACCATAAAATTATTTTCGTTTCTACTTTATAACTGTAATTTTGCTACTGTTATGAATCGTAATGTGAATATCTAATATGCAGGATGTATTTTCATTGTTACAAATTGAACATAAAGCATAGTGATTAATCACAAAAACAATATGTAATTATATGTGTTTTCTGATGGTCTTAGGTGACCCCTGTGAAAGGGTCGTTCGACCCCCAAAGGGGTCGCGACCCACAGGTTGAGAACCGCTGCTCTAGAGTTACTTGTATCAATCATTATCGATGGCAATTTGTCGCCCCAATGTTTTGGTATACCTTAGAAATTGCCAAACTTCCAGGAGAGTGGTTTAAAATATAAAAACTCCATTTCCTAGCCTATAACATCCATACCACTGTATGTTAGAGTAGGGGCCTGAAGGATTAGAATACTTCCTAACCTGCTATACTAAATCTTAACTATAGATCACACCATGGCCCCTTTCTTTTATTCCTTTATAGCAAAGAATACTGATAACTAAGAAATGTCTAGTGCTCACAAGGAGACTGAGAGGCTCTGAAGGGTACTTATCCAAAAACCAAAACTACTTGAGCTTTATGTTCCCATGAAAACACTGCATCCAGGGAACTAGAGCAGTGAGATAATCTTCAAGAAAAGTGACCACATCCCCATGGAAATCCAAAAGGATTTGTTTGCTACATCTTTTTCAGCTCTAAGTAGAGGGTTGGAATCTCAAAGACTGGAATGAGAGACTTTCTTAAAGGTTCCATTCTTAGCTTTATTATTTTTATTTTTTCAATTTTTATTAAGATATAATTGATATATAACATTGTATTAGTTTAAGGTGTGCAACATAATTATGTGATATAGTCCTAGCTTTCTAAACCACTCTCAGTCCCATCCTAAAGACTTAATGCCTCAAGAGTTGGGAACGTCAAAGTGTACATACATCTATCCAAGTGTGGTGATGCTTTCCCTTTATTAGAACTCACTTACTCAGAGTAGTGTAGTAAAAGAAGGAAAGGCTGATGCTTCCAAATAAATGTAAAAACACCTTCTATCTGCATCCCTACAAATAGACTCATGCCGTAAGTGATCATAATACTGTGAATGAATTTGATCACCTATGCTAATCCAGATGCCTCCAAAAGAAAAGGGGATTAGAAAAGGGGTAGCAAGAAGAAGATGAGAGAAAAACTAAACCAAAAAGTTATTTATAAGATTGTATTGTCAGAAAGTTTTTTAAAAAGCTTCCTTTACATTCTTTGCATAGTAATATGTTAGAAACACAGGCTCTAAAGGCAGACACCCTGAATTCCAATCCAGTCTTTGCTACCTTTTACTTATGGAACCTTGGGAAATTTGCTTAACCTCTCAGCGCTTCTAATTCCTCATTTGTAAGATGGGGATAATAATAATAATTATCTCATAGGACTGTTGTGAATATTAAATGAAATAATTACATGTAAAGGGATTAGAGAAATGCCTGGAACATAGTAAATGCTATCTGCTAGCTACTATCATCATCATCATCATCATCATCATCACCATCATCATCCCCTATTTCCAAAAGTGTAGTGGGTGCATTTACTTTGGCACTACCAGGACACTTTGGAAATCAAGCAATTTTAAAACTGATAGAATATGTAGAAATAGCCTTACAAAAATGTGAATAACCTATAACAAGAAAATTATTCTTGCTATAGGACCTGTATACTTATGGCATAGATTGTGGTGAGATTTCATGGAGGTATACTTGTCTCCAAACTTATCAAGTTGTATACATTAAATAGATAGAGGTTTTCATTTATTAGTTGTATCTCCAACAGTGATTTAAAAATATTTAATGAAATGGAGAAATATATCATCTTCTAATATGAAATTGATTGATCCTGTAAAGATATAAATTCCTTCCAAAATAGCCTAAATAATTTCATGCAATCCCAATAACAGAGTCAATGAACTGTTATTTCATTTACCATTGTTATTGTTTGCTTTGCTTTGTTTTTTGGTGGGGGAGTTGACAAATTGATGGTGGAAAATCATCTATTTGGAAGATCAGGATAAATTGCTCTATCAGATATGAGTTGTGAAAGGCCTTTATTAAAAAGTCACAATATCTAAAAGCAATAAAAAATTTAAATACATAAACAATTAACCCTTCAAAATGCCAGAAGATACAAGTATAGTGTTGATTTTAGACATGTGTTGTGCATATGTGCTACATGTTACATGTATGACACATATAATGCACATTTAAAATATGTGTATAGCCCAGCTGGGGGTAGCTCAGCGGTTGAGCATTGACCCAGGAACCAAGAGGTCGCGGGTTCGATTCCTGGTCAGGGCATATGCCCAGGTTGCGGGTTCGATCCCCAGTGGGGGGTATGCAGGAGGCAGCCAATCAATGATTCTCTCTCATCATTGATGTTTCTATCTCTCTTTCCCTCTCCCTTCCTTTCTGACATCAATAAAAATATATTAAAAAATAAAATAAAATATGTGTATATACACAAAAAACATACACATGTACACATACATACTTATCCAGAGCAGATAAAAGATTAATAGCCAGAATATATAAATAGCTCTTATAAATTAATAAAAAGATAAACCACTAGAAAAAGTGACTAAAATATGTAAATAAGCAATTTAAAGAACATAATGACCAAACATGAAAAGATGTAGAGCTTCATTCATAATAAATAATGCAAATTATGTCTTAAAATAAGTTATTTTATAATTATACAACTAAATAATATTTAGCTTAAGATATGAAGAAACAAGCACATTCATATATTGTTGGTGAGAATATAAATGCATACAATCTTTTTTTTTGGGGGTGGGGTTATTTGGCAATACTGATAAAATTCTAAACATGCATATCCTTTTACCCAGAAATTCTACTGCTCAGGATTTTTCATACAAAGTTTCATTCCAGTACACAGATGTTCATGGGAGCATAATTTATAATTAGAAAAATATTTTGCATGAAAAATTAGAAACAAACTTCAATCCTACCAAAAGAAGACTGGGGAAATAAGAAAGAATGGTCCAATTCATATGAGGAAAATATATATTATATACTTATCGTTATTATTATTTTTAATAGATTGGGAGCATCTTTTTTAAGGGGTTTACCTTTTTTATTTTAAAATATATTTTATTGATTTTTTACAGAGAGTAAGGGAGAGGGACAAAGAGTTAGAAACATGGATGAGAGAGAAGCATCGATCAGCTGCCTCCTGCACACCCCCTACTGGGGATGCGCCCGCAACCAAGGTACACGCCCTTGACTGGACTCAAACCTGGGACCCTTCAGTCCGCAGGCCAACGTTCTATCCACTGAGCCACACTGGTCAGGGCATTATTATTATTATATGTGTATGTATAAATAATTGTTGAAGGAAAACATACTGGTTCACTTTTGAAAAAGACTCTGCTTAACAGAATGTTTAATGCAGTTCTTTTTTTGGCAAAAACATACATACATGAATATGTTGTACGTATGTTTATATTTACATTAGAGGCCTGATGCATGAAATTCATGCAAGAGTAGGCCTTCCTTTCCCCGGCTGCCAGCACTGGCTTCCCTCTGGCACCCGGGACCCGGGCTTCCCTTACAGCCCCTGCTTCGTCCAGAAGGTCATCCGGGAGGATGTCCAGAAGGACATCTGGTCTAATTAGCATATTATGCTTTTATTATTATAGATAATCAAATTAAGTCTGGAAGGATATATACTGAATGATTAACAGAGATTACCTTTTGGAAGTGAGATTACATCTCCTCTTTTATATATATTCTGTATGGTTTTGAGTCTTTACCTTATCAGATTTTTATAATTAAAAAATAAGGGTAAAAATAATATTACCTTAAAATTTTTTTAAAATAAGGACCCAAAATAATAAAACAAGATCATGATAACAATTTCAAACTATATACTAGTACAGTGGTTCTCAACCTGTGGGTCGCGACCCCTCTGGCAGTCGAACGACCTTTTCACAGGGGTCGCCTAAGACCATCCCGCATATCAGATATTTGCATTACGATTCATAACAGTAGCAACATTACAGTTATGAAGTAGCAACGAAAATAATTTTATGGTTGGGTCACAATATGAGGAACTGTATTTAAAGGGCCAGAAGGTTGAGAACCACTGTACTAGTAGAAGGGTATAAAGTAAAAAGTAAAAGTTGGCTGACTCATTTCCACTCCCCAGAGGTAAATTGTTTCTTGCATATCTTTCCATAAATTCTTCTTTGCATATACAATTATCTGGTCAATTGATTTGTGTGTGTGTTACTTTTGTAACATATACATATTTTAATTAGATGATTTGATAACCCTCAAAATTTTCAGGAAGAAAAGCATTATCATTCCTTTCTCCTCCCACTATTGTACATTCTACATGTGTGAAAAGCTTCAAGACCAATAGAACTTCGTGAACAATTCTTAATGGAGAAAAATATGAAAGAGGGAAATTTTTCTCCTTACAGTTATTTGAGACATGGGCTTTGGCAAGCAGGGTCAGTACCTAATAATAAGAAAATGATCCAAAATTATACCCACAGCTGTAGCAGCTCCAGCCCAAGCAGATGAAGCTAATCTCAGGCTATTAAAAGTCATTAACAGTACCTTATCTCAACTTTGAAAACATTAATTCATATTTCATCCTCTGCCAAAGTTCTTACTCATCTCAGGATCTCTCTTTTACAAATGGGGAATTAAGACAGGGACCTCTTTGGTAACTTCCTCCAAAGATCACAGAGAAGGTCAGAACTGGGATCAGGTGTGACTCTGAGCAGTATTCACTCCACACCCCATCTCTTTCTCCCCACTGGAGTTGGGAGAAGTAATTAAATCACTAGCTTCCAAATGTGTCTGATCAGACTCAACTGGCTACATTAAAAAATACAGATTCCTGCCCTGGCTGGTTTTGCTGAGTGGATAGTGTCGGCCTGCGGACTGAAGGGTCCTGGGTTCGATTCCAGTCAGGGGCACATGCCCAGGTTGTGGGCTCGGCCCCCAGTGGGGGACATGCAGGAGGCAGCCAATCGGTGATTCTCTCTCATCATTGATGTTTCTATGTCTCTCTCCCTCTCCATTCCTCCCTGAAATAAATAAAAATATATTTTTAAAAAATACAGCCCTAACTGGTTTGGCTCAGTGGATAGAGCGTCGGCCTGCGGACTGAAGGGTCCCAGGTTTGATTCCAATCAAGGGCATGTACCTTGGTTGTGGGCACATCCCCAGTGGGGAGTGTGCAGGAGGCAGCTGATCAATGTTTCTCTCTCATCAATGTTTCTAACTCTCTATCCCTCTCCCTTCCTCTCTGTAAAAAAATCAATAAAATACATTTTAAAAAATACAGATTCCTATTCTCCCCACACTCAGATTGATTCAGGTCTGAGTAGAAAATGTAACTGTAAAAAGGAATTTCATGATCAGTAATATTGGGGAAACTTTTATTTAAATATGGTCATCCCTAAAGAAACCAAACAAACAAACAAAAAATCCTCAGTATAATTTAAACACTCTAGGCTAGAGAAAATGTCCTACTGACTGCTGGGATTACTAGCTTCCTCTGAGAGCATTTATTACTAGCTCAGAGAGGGTTTATCTGTGGCATTATTAATCTAAATAGCTTACCTCAGTCTAAGAAATGTGGCAGGCCTGAGATGTCTGGATTCCCAAGTGCTTTGACTATCTACCAGTGCTACCCAGAACTTTCTACAATGATAGAAATGTCTGTCACATATGTGCTGTCCAGTAAGTGACCACTAGCCACACATAGCTATTGAACAATTGAAATATAACTAATACGTCTGAGAAAGTAATTTTTATGTAATTTTTTCATTTTAATAGCCACAGGAAGCTGTTGGCCAGTGTATTAGACAGCTCAGCTCTAGATTTCTAAGACCCTTGATTTAAGTGGAGCCCTCCCCAATCCTGACTCTACTCACCTCTACCCAGGGGGACCTCTGCAGAGATCAGGGTCACATAGAGCTGATAGGTCAGCTGGGGCACTGAACCCAGGAAGGCTTGGATCTGTGACATACGTTTGTAGGCATTGCGGTGCATAGCCAGGGTCCGGATGGAGTGGCCCACCTCCCATTCTATCAGCACCTCCTCGCCATTTATTAGCATCTTCTTTCGGGTGAGGCTGACATAGGGCTCCTCCTGCCCCTCTTTCTTCCACAGTGTGAGGTACTTAATCATGGCCTCCAAACATCTGCAGAGGTAAAGCATCATGGGAACTTAACTAAAGCTGTCTTGGAAAGGGAGGTTTTAGTGGGGGGCGGGGGATACCTCAGAGAGTTAGTGCTACTTTTTGCCATTCCTTCTCTCCCATTCTACACATTTCTTGTGAGTCAAAGAGTTGGTGGTGCCTTCTGCAAGTTACTTAAATCTAAATCCTTTTTGTTTCTTTTTCAGTCACCCACCACCTAAGAACACCATTTCAGAAGTGTCTCTTTGAGGAATTAAGGAATTGCTTTGCCTACTTAAGAATAAGCCCACAGGCAGGAAAGTGCCTTAAACATCAAGATATTAAGTAAACAATGTGTTGAGAGAGAATAATGATGTTCCAAAAGGCCCTGGTTGTCATAAAGCCTCAAGTTCCTGAGGTCAAGTGTTCCTTATTCAAAGCATTCAGCCCCATAATTGGCGCTTTTGCGTTCTGCTTTTTCAAGACAAAACTCACAACTATGAGTATCTCAGCTAAACAAGTCTTGACTGGGATCTAGAGAAAACCTGTCACATACATGGGAAAGCCATTTAGCAACGAAGGTACTTAAGAGACTTGACAACTTAGAACCTAATGTACTATATATCTAGGGCATCTCAAAAGATCTCTCTATGGGTTGCTTTTGGGGCCTATGGACCTGTTTGGGAACAGCAGCCTTTTAAATTCCATGATCTCTTTACAAAGAGGGAACCATACTTATGAGAGCCTACTGCCCTTGAAATAGTGATAAGACCACATTCCCTACTGTACCCCTTCCATCTCCCCCATATAAAGAAGTCATTCGAAGTTCTGATGTAATGAATAGAAGACAAGCAACTAGAACATCTTGTTTTGAAACACCTGAATTACCATTTCCTCTATTCACCCTGAAATGAATGGAAACTGTGGACTATTCCTTATAAGTAAGAGCAGTTGTGAAAATTAAGCCATCTTTTCTGATAGGCTGAGGGGAGGAGAGGGGTATATTTATCTTGCCCACTACCTTTATCACATAGTGGGTAATTGATAAATGGGTATTTGCTGAATAAGTGAAAGAGTGAGAAAGAAGTAGAGGAAACAAGGTGAGAAATAATGGGAGGAGAGGATAATAATAATAGCATAATTTAACAAAAAAATAGACCACAGACAAGCAGAGATGTATATGCTCCCTAGGCCTTTGGCTCCCAAGAGGAACATGTGCTAGCTGCCATTCTCCACGGGATCCCTTTGAGATGGGTGCTTGTAAGACAGCCTGAAGCATGTAGGTCGAAACACCCACTTTCTAGGGACAAACTCTAAAACCCAGGAGAGAAAAAGATAGGAGAGAACAGAGAAGAAAAAAAGCAACATTCTCTTCCTATTCAGGGAAAATGCCTAAGTGCATTTCTAACAAAATATTTTAGATTTTAATCCAAGCTTATCAATGCTATTGCTGAATAACATTTTGAGGGTGACAGCTGCATAAAGCATTCTCTTTTATGCTTCTAGTCTTAAGGATATTTACTGGTTTAAGTAAGGGTGTTTGCCTTGCTTATAAGCTTCAGTAAATTAGAGTATATTTTCATTTCCAGAAGTTATCTTTGCATTTATATAAGGGAGCCCAGCCCTGCAAGTGTGGCTCAGTTGGATGAGCACTGTCCCATGCACCAAGAGGTCAAAGGTTTGATTCCCAGACAGGGCTCCATCCCCAGTAGGGGATGTGCAGGAGGCAGCCAATCAATGTTTCTCTCTCTCATGCTCTCACCTCTCTCTGTCTCTGTCTCTCTCTCTCTCTCTCTCCCCCTTCATCTCTTTCTAAAATCAATAAAAAATATTTTTGAAAGGGAGCAGGGTCCTCCAAATACCTTCATGTGCCTAATAACACTAATCAAGTTCCTACCTACCTAAAAAGTCATTTGACTTGAAAATAATTGAGGATATAATTTATGAGCTTTTAATTGTTTTTTCTCCTGCTGTGGGGCTAACTGACTGATATTATAAATGCTTTCCAATCATTTCTAGTGGAAGCTAAATGACAAAACTAAAATATAGTATTCAACAGTCCATATGGTGGAGTCCAAATCAAAGATGGCTTGGGAGGCCACAAAGCAAAAAGGGGAAGTCAGAGCTGGGGGCTGGTATGAACTCGCTGACATTTGCATCTTGAAAGTGCTTGATCTATTAACTCAAAATCTTGCATTTGAAAAGGGAGAGAAGAATGGATTCCATGCTCCTCTAGTGACATCTCTAAATTTCTTGCTTCTAGGTTGATGAGGTCTTCCTTTTACAGCTTAACTTCAAAGAATTTAGAACTGAAAAGGACCTTTTTAGATTACTTAGTCCAAAGGTTAGATATAGGCCAGCTAAATCACGTCTGATCAATAGCTATGATTTGTTTGGCATACACCATGTTTTTATTTTATTAGTCATGTGCCAAAGTTTAAAATCATAGTATTTCATATCAAATTCTATTGTTGGGAGCTTCTCCTGAAAAGCTGGGGGATCTGGCAATACTGGGTCTGAATTTCAACAGGGAAACAATGGGTGGGAGCTCTAGAGTCTGCTTCAAAGGAGACAGATCATGTGGACTCCAATTGCCACAGTCATCACCACTCTCCATCATTTAACATGGAACTTTATTTTCATTTATAATCACACATAAAGCTACTGTTTTTTTTCATACATGGCCTGTTTTATTAATTTGTGATGCCTGCCTGGCCTCTGTAAGCATTTGAGAGCCATGATCTAGCCCATACAACACATTTATTTTACAGATGAAGAAACTGTGGGCCAAGGTATCTTCAGAGATTTTATCAAGGCCATGCAACTAGTCAGTGACACAGTTAGGACTAAATAACAGGTCTCCTGAATTCCAGGCCACTGTTTCTGTTTATATCTCATATTTGCTCTGATGGAGCCTAATCAATTCCTCCCTGTTTAAACATATATTGTTAAAATTTTAAAGGGGAAGTTCCATCCTTAATCAGCTTTGGACTGTGTTTATTTCCACAAGGATAACATATCTTCCCATTGAAATTACAACATCAGCACTCTGACCCATATTCCTCGGCTGACTGTAGGTTTCTGCCTCTCTTGCAATCAAGACAAACTTGGTCCATTCCTTTCTCCTGACTTCATAAGTTTTGCAACATCTCCCTATCTGGGTAATCCCATAGCGTCCAGATGAGACTGCTGACATAGATGCCTGTCTCCCTGGGATACGGCACATTCTTGTATCTTCAAGGCAATCAAATGGAAATACTTGATGCTACTACATTGTGCTACAGCATCCAGATGGACAAATGGACCATCTTTCTTTGCCCTTTTCTAACCATGTACCTTTACTTTAAAAAGATACAAAGAGATAATAAACAGGAAATATATGAACTAGCAGAGAAAAATGAATTACAGTGAACTGGGGTACCAGATGACCACAGATGGCTTAAAATATCCAGCCCAAGCAGTTCAGGATGAAGAAATTGAATGTGATATGGGATGTATGGGTTAGGAACTTTCATTCAATTTATAGAGCATCTAAAAGCCAGTCAAAATAACACACTCTTCAGTTAAGTATGGCCTATGTGCACAAGGTGACCATGTCAGTTGATCCCTACCAATTTTCCCAACCCAAATCCAGATAGCAAATATTGTTTAATCTAGTTGTATCAATGGTACTATACATAGTTTTGGAACACAGGTACATGTCACATGTTCATCTTGGTGGCATCTAAGACTTCAGATAAGATATTTTGGATGGTAGGCAGGGAAGCCAAGAGTAGGAGGAAATGAGAGAACCAGTTGGAGGCACAGTATCAGTCTCGTAAATATTAACTTCATCTTTCTCTGCACAAGTTCGGGGTAGTGGTGGGGGAAGGGGAAGAGGGGAGGTGGGAAGAGATCAAAAGGTTACTCACCTGATAACAGGTCCCAAAAGTATTAGATGCATAAACAATGAGAGTGGCTTGTCTTTGGCCAGATCTCTGTGGACAAAAATGAGTGTCAACTGGACCATAATGGATGAAAACATAAAGAAGGAAAAGGTGTATGCCATCCAGTAGGTTTCACTATTCTTTCGATAGATTCTAACCATGTACAAGGCAGAAGCAGCCTCCCCACAGTACAGGAAGGTAGAGAAAAGGATGCCAAATGGAAAGGTAAATCGGGGGTTGGCCCCACGGATGACATCTTCCTCCAGAGATGAAATCGGATCCACATTTGGCTCCTCAGGCATTTCATAAACTCGGTCCATTGTCAAGGTTCTGAGCGTTTTGGTCTGGTCTTCAGAGAGAACCCTTCCCAACCCCCCTAAGAGAACCCTGAAGCCACTGCAGTCCAAGTATTGGTGAGAAGAGCTGTCAAGTCCAATTCCAGAACGGAGATCTAATAGAGCAGGAGACCCCTCTCTTCTGGTCTCAAATTAGACTTGTTGAAGTCTGGGATGGAGAGCCCAGGAGTACCACCTTGAACTTGATTCTTGATTGGCTCAGGATTCCAATTGTCAACATACGTGCTCTGAAAGTTGGACGAGGCAAAAGCAAGCATTTTTGTGCCCGGTCCAGAATCCAGTTCCAGGCAGTTGAAGGGCCATGAGGACAGCTGTTTCCGTGTGGGCTCCTGCTTTCTCACCCCCACCCCCACCCCAGCTCCCCAGGCAGGAGGATAGCCGCTCTAACACTCAGCAGCTCCTCTCGAGGAGTCCTGACCAGCGTGCCCTCTCAAATCAGCCAAGTATGAGCCAGGGTAGTAGAGGGGGCGCAGCCTGAGTGGCTCTTAGTTTGCCTTCTCGTCCGGTCCTCTCTCAGGACCCACGCTTAGTCGAAGGTTCTCAGGATGGCTCCTCGGATTCCGCAAGCTCCGCCCCCAAGGCCGGAGCGAGGCCACAGCCCTGTCACTGAACGCAGTCTTCCGGAAGAGAAGCTGAGCGCGCGCGCTACAGGTTTAAGAGAAAGCTGGAGGGGCTTCTTTCCCACGAAAAAAGTTTGCTTGCGTGAAGCACGACGTGCGGGGCGCCAACCTGGCCCGGCAGATGTCGCCAAACTTGAGTGCCATATGCTGCCGGGGTCCTAGTTCAGCTGTCAGAGGACCGTGGCTTCAGGAACTGAGGCACTGATGACCGGGGCTGGCTAAAAGGCAGAAACAACTGGGGCCAAACAAAGCCCGTTTGGAGTTCCAGGGCGAGATGCTCAGTGTGGAGAGGCACGACAAAAAGGGGCTTGGACCAATCTTCAGAAGCACTTCTCGCCAGGACTCCGGACCCCAAAGAGAGCCACAGCTATTATCTTCCACGAAGCCGCAGACGCCTGCTTCTACTCCGCCCTCCCTAACTAGCTTGCTCCCACACTCGCTCAACCCACGCTTGGGCAGGTGTGTCTCTCTGGGCCTCGGGGTAGAACCTCCCTAGGTCCTATTGCCCTCCAGATAATATCACCGTGTAGTTGAGGGAAGACCTGAGAGGCAATTGGGCCATAGCATTTCCTTTCAAGGCAACTCTATGCAGCAAAGGGAAGATAGAAAATGATAGGGGACGGTCAAGACTCCAGGTTAGCCCACAGACACTGAAAGCTCATATTATATGCCTTGCTTTTTCCACTTGCAAAATGAGGCCAGTATAGGAACTTTAGAATGAACTTACAGGTTTTTGGCAGGAAGGTTCTGAAGAGGTTCCAGAATATAAATAAACTGGACAGGAGCCAAGAGAGCTGTTAATAAAAACTAAGAGGGGTATCTTAAAGAGCCCTGAAAATAGCCTGGATTCTTAAGAGCAATACTTCTCCACCTCACTGAGCTTTTGTTTTCATGCCTTCATTTGCATAATTCTAAACCACAGAGAAAACTTCTGCATCCTGATGGTAATATAAATGTAGCAGAGCCTGTGCCAATCTCATTTTGCTGCAGGAAGTTAGTAAAAAGAATCCATGTGAGGAGTGGCCAAGTAGCAGCCACCAAAATAATGAAAGACTTAGTCTTGTTTTCGTGTTGGTTTTTAAAATCCCTGCAATTGCTGCCTCCTTCTCCAAGGGCTGATTCAGAGACAAATCAACTGCTAAAGGGCGTTGCCTTTGAAACAGTTGCCCCATCTTGGTCTGCACCTGTGCTACCAGCTGGGCTAGCAGGCTGATCTTTCCTCTTTTCTGTTTCACAAGGTGGTTCAACACTATCTGAGAACACCCCACAGACAGTGTTGATTGTTTGGGACTTCCCAACTAGCATAGGTTCTCCACCAACAGTGTATGATGCAGAACTTCTTGGGAGCTTTTTAGGAACCTATTCTCAAGATGGAATTCAAGTAAGGTGACAAACTCATCTCAAGTTTGTTGAGATAGGATGAGTTGGTCACTCTACCACTGGAGATTGAAGCTAGGAAAAATGTGGAATCCCAATATTTTTCCTTTAGTCTGTTCTCCTTCCCTGTGCTTTCATCACTCCCCAAATACCTAAATCTACAAGGCTTTCCTACTTTGTTCCCAAACAATTCCTTTTGTCTGCCATTCAAGACTCTCTATAATCACCACACTAGTACTTGCCTCTCCAACTTTATTGCCCACTTTACCCTATCACACACCCGTTGCTCCAGTCCAGTAGGTTTTCTCATTTAATCATACCTGCCTTGTGCACTCCCACCTCTGTGCCTTATTAAGGTCATTTACACACTCCTTCACTCTTTTTTTCTATAGTCCAAACCTTTCCCTTCCTTTAAGGGTCAGCCCAAGTACAGGCATACTTCGTTTTGTTGTCCTTCACTTTATTGTGCTTGAAGGCAAGACCCTCCACCAGCAATAATATTACAAGTCACTTTACTGCAATGATCTGGAACTGAATCCACAAAATCTCCAAGATATGTCTGCACTACCTTCTCCAGGAAGCTGCCTCTCACTTCCCCAACCTTCACTTTTCCCTCTGTCTTTTTGCTACTGGCACATGCTATCTTGTACTAGTCCTTCAACAATTTCTGTGTTTGCCCTGCCTCTCCAGCAAATATGTATACCCAGGGAGAGATGCTCAACTAATGTTTACTGTAGTTCTTGTTGATAACAATAGTGATTGACAAATGGTGATGATGATGAAACTTCCTCCCCCATGCTTCCTCCAGGAAACTATGCAAAACTCAGGCATACTCATCTTTAAAAAATGTAGCCACTGTAGCCAGGGCACAACATCCCTTGGTACACACACTGCCTAAAGCCAGCCATTCAGCTCACAGAGGATGCCAACCTACATGATCTGTCCTTCTCAAAGTTCCTACAGTGCTTTTTTGTCAATACCAGTTTAGCAGCAAATTACAAATTATTTCAAGTGCATTAATTTTTACCCCACAACTAAATTATCATATGTTCCTTGAAGGCAGAGCCCCTGCTGTTACAGTTTTTCTGGGTTTCCCCATGGCTAGTATAGACCTGTGAGTTCCCTGCCATCTGATCCTCCTCACCCACCTGCTTCTCTATTTCCAGCCCCAGGACTCTCTAGCACTTTAGTTCACTAAATCCTCTGGTCTCTTATTTCCCTGTTCCTTTTGCTCTGCTGGGAGAAACTGAGAATTTGCCATATCTGTCCAACTCTCTTTCCTCTTTCAAGTATTCTCCAGACTTCAGCCCTTTACTCTTCATAGGACTAGAGACTGGAAATGTTGACAGTCAGGAGACTGCGGAGGCCCTGGGAACCTCTTCCGCATTAAAAGTACTGATCTCCCAAGGACTGGTCATCTGAGATGGTACCCCAGGCTGCCTGTTCCCTGACTGCTAGGTAGTGTTTGGGGATCAATTTCCTCTTCTTCATGCAGAACCAAAGTTCTGTAGGAAAGGGTTACCCAAATTTGACTCCTCACCCACCCCTACCTCCAACTCCCAACTCAGCAGGAGCAGAAAATGGGTCTAAAAGCTCTTGGCATCTTTATCAGGATTCAGAACCCCTCTGAATCATATAAGGGGATAGGTTTGAGCTTTCAAAGCCACTGCAACCAGAGCTGATGTATAAGAAGTAGCTGGCATTCCCAAGGGGAGAGGACGGAGAGAGATGTGCAGCAAGTGGATAATAGTCCAGTCACAGAACACTAGTTGGTGGGAAGTGATGTGCAAGGCCTGGAGAATCAGTAGCTAGGATGGAAGAATGGATTTCTTCTATAGAATGATGAGTTTGGACTATTAGAATCTTTAAAAGATACCCAACGCAAAATCATTCCTGTATGTTCTGGGCCTTCTCTTTTCCCTGAGGACAAAGACTTTTGCCTATCCTGTTCCAAGCTACTCCCTCATCAGTATCCTCCATAGGTGGCATCTGGGCCTAGAATCAAAACACAAGTGAGTTCCCTGAAGCCCTCACCCGTAGCATTTTTATTTTTTTAAATTTGTTAAAATGATCATCTCAGCATTGAAGGCAAGGAAATACTACCACAAAATGCAGCATGGAATTTGGGGGTGAAGGGTTTTGCCAGGCAGTTCTGGTGGAGGGAAGGGATGGGAGTGGTGGTTTATTTATTTAAGAGAAATGATTTATTCTATCAATAATGGCTGTGTTGAGATATAATTTACAGACCACACCATTCGCTCCTTTAAAGTGTACAATTCAGTGGTTTTAGTACAATGTTGTGCAGCCATTACCACTACCTAGTTCCAGAATATTTTCATCACCCCAAAAGGAAATCCAATATCCATTAAGCTTCCACTCGCCATTGTTGTCTCCCCCAGCCTAGAAAAATCACTAATCCAATTTCTATCTCTATGAATGTTTTCTATTCTGGACAGTCCATATAAATGTGATCATATAATATATGGCGTTTTGTGTGTCTGGCTCCTTTTACTTATCATAATGTTATCAAAGTTCATCCATGTTGTAGCATGTGTCAGTACTTCATTTCTTTTTATGGTGAATAATATTC
The DNA here is from genome assembly GCF_964212035.1 of Myotis nattereri. NCBI lineage: Eukaryota > Metazoa > Chordata > Mammalia > Chiroptera > Vespertilionidae > Myotis > Myotis nattereri. Next base: position 91,337,601 of record NC_138078.1, read on the forward strand.
CATTGCATGGATATACCACATTTTATTTATCTATTAATCTGTTGATGGAATAAGGGTTTGTATTAGTCAGAGCTTTTCAGAGAAACAGAATGAGGAGGGGAAGGGAGAGAGAGATTTAAGGATTCACACAGTTATGGGGCCTGGTTTGTAGACATGCCAGCAGGCTATAAATTCAGGAAAGAGGTGATGTTGCAGTCTTGAGTACAAAAGCTGGAAACAGGAAGAATTTCTATGTTGCAGTCTGGAAGCAGAATTCCTTCTTCTTCAGGGGGCCTCAGTCTTTGCTCCTAATCTGTTTTATTCAACATCTACTAATTTAAATGTCAATAATATTTAAAAAATACCTTCACAACACATCTAGATGCATTTGACCAAACAACTGGGCATCATAGCATAGCCAAGTTGGCACATAAAATTAACCATCATAGGGTTGTTTCTTCTTTTTGGCTATTATGAATAATGCAGCTAGGAATATTTGTGTACACGTTTTTGCATAAACATGTTTTCAATTCACTTGTGTATATGCCTACAAGTAAAAAGCTGGATCATGTGTCAACTACATGTAAAATTTTGAGGGATTGCCAGACTTTTCCAAAGTGGCTGCACTATTTTATATTTCCATCAGCAGTGTGTTTCTCTGTTTCCTCAACAACGCTTGTTATCTTTTTATTATAGCCACACAGTGGTTTTTGATTTGCATTTCTTGGATGGCTGAAGTGATTGATTGGTTGATTGATTAATTGATTGTGTGTGTGTAAGTCATTTGAAACCAGCTGGCCACACTCTTTCAATTATTTTAATAAACTTTTATTTGTAAATATTTGTAATAGCAACAAGCAAGACAAAGATCTCTACTCTCAGGGAGTATAGCATACATTTGTCCTTGAGGGTATTGCTTTCCAGCATTTTAACCCCTTTATTTGGGGAGGAGAATATAAGAATCTTGATAGGAAGCAGGTCCACCTTACAGTCGGGGCATAGGCATGTAACTTAAGCTCACTCAATCCAAGGATCCATCAGTTGAATTGGGAGCCAGTGACCCACAGAAGTGGACAATCTTCTCCAATTGAGACAGTCATGAAAATGTGCCTCTTGGTTCTTCCAATGTGGAGAGTGTAATTGACCTTTGCCCCAGCAGCTGTGCTCTCAGTTCACTCCAATATTTGCTGCTTTGCTCTGAGGCTACACTGCTCCCAGCCAATGACTGAGCACCACTGGGATACTAATTTCTGGGAGACACAGGGCTATGTCACCTGAGACTTTGGCAACAGGACATCCCATCAGCCTCACCAAACTTTATTAGCACTGCACTTCAGTCTGTGACTCTTCCTAGCCAATGTTCTTTCCTTCTCTCACCCATAAGGTCAGATTTACACTACAGTCAGACAGCTCTCCCAGTTTCCTCCAGCTTGCTCACTATTTTCTCTCACAAGCATTATCCCCAATAAATCTCTTCCATGTCTGATCCCAGCTTGGTATCTGCTCCTCCGAGGACTTGAGCTAACACACTAACAGTGCTAGCAGTGGCAGTGATAGTAACTATGGCAGCTGTGTAGCCCTGAGTCTGCTTTTCCAATCAAAGCTGTGATTTTGTGAGCTATTCAATTTGCTTTCAAGACAAACATTTTCTGCTTAAATTAGCCAGTAATTTTCTGTTGCGCTAAGAACGCTCTAGATTATATAAGGAAGGGACAAAACATTCAATTATGACACAGCATGATAAGAGTTATGATAGATTTATATAGTCTGTGGGAGGGCATAGGGGGCACCTAATTCAGTCTTTATGAAATCTCAAATGAAATAACTGGAATTGCTAGTCAGCTCTTGTCACTAATTTTATAGGCTACCCCAAATTCAAATCTCATGACCATCTTGCCAATTTACCATTCCTTGGGCAGTAGTTCTCATAGTTAAATTCACAGAATAATCATTTGGGGAGGAGGACTACTTGCAGATTCCAGGGTCTCATCCTTTGATCAATGCAGGTGCTCAGAGAATCATACTTTAAGAAAAACTATCCTAGGGACAGTTCTACAATCTGTCCCTAGAATGATTTTTATCTATTATCATAGTGTGCATTTTATAAGTATTGGCAGCAGTTGACCCCTCTGTGGCCTGGGCCAGAGCTAAGACAGATTTTAGAGTCATTCCATAAACAAGGGACTGTCCCTGACACCAAAACCCTTGATTTTCTAGGGCTGCCCACAACAAATATCACCTGTAGTTTTCTCCCTAGTAAAATTCAGTAAGAATTAAACTATCTGCACAACTTTCATATTCTTTCTTATGGGTCAAATTATGTATTTGTTGAACCTTGACATGCTCACCCTATGACCAGGGGAAGGAGATATTCTATCAGTGCCAAGAAGAGACAGGGACTCCCCTGTCTGTGCTGAATGCTGACTCAATGGATAAGCTAAGAGTAGAAAGCAATAGGCAAGATCGTTAATCATGTGGCATTACCAGATCAAATCCCCAGCATGCCTGCCTCTCCTACTTGGCTTTACTATTAAAGGGTCCCCAAATCATAAAAGATTTCAGCTCTAGTTTTTAAAAGATGGAGTTATTATTAGTGGGAAAAGTCAGAACAGCCAGGAAAGTAAGTTAAATTAGGTTGGCAAAGTCAGACTAAATCAGGTAAAGACAGGGTAGTGAGATCACAGCAAACCAGTTAATGCACAGTCTTCTCAGTTGAGACAGAGATCAGGCCATGCCGAAGAGTTTTGTTGTACACTGCAGTAAGAAAACAAACAAAACGAAAACAAACAAAAGAACAACCACTGTGGGTTTTGACCTTCTAAATCTCTGTGTGATTTTAGCCCTTTCTGGGATCTCTAAGATCCCTTGTGGCTTAACATCCTGTGACATCTGTGTAGTTAGGCATGTCTAGGCATCCTAGAATCTGATTCCATATGTAGTACTGTGGTTTTATAACCATCAATCAACTGAACAAGCCAATGATAGAAGTGTATTAAATGATTTCTCCTAGAGATATAGTCTCACATCTGAAACATAACATGTATAAGAATGATTTGTAATAGCCAAATATGGACATCCACGAACAAAGACTGCTTCAATAAATTCTGATACATCTTTAATAATTACAGAATACTGTGCAGCCATGTAACCATAAAGAAGCTTTGTATATACTGATATGAAACAGTATTCTATATATAAATTGAAACAAAGCAAGGTTTAGACTAGCACTTATGGTATGTTACAATTTGTATAAAACAGAAGGGTGTACATATACAGGTATGAATATAACATTTCTGGGGAGATACATAAGAAACTGGTAACAGTAATGAATCCAGGGAAGAGAAAGGAGCAACTATGAAGATGGTAGGGAAAGTATTAATCTGTTCAAAACATTGTAAAATAAAAGAACTTTAACCAGCCATATCACAGACCCATTTTTTTAAACCATGTGACAGAACCTAAGTGAACAAGTTAGGAGTGCCTTGTTTCTGAAAACAGAAAGAAGAGTCTAAGGCAGCCTTCATTTTTTGAAATGAATAAAACTAAAAAAAAAAAAAGAGACTGTACCCTTTTATGTAATGATGTTTACTTTGAATTTATATTAGTTCACACAAACACTCCATCCATGCTTTTGTTCCGGCCCTCCGGTCCAGTTTAAGAACCCATTGTGGCCCTCGAGTCAAAAAGTTTGCCCACCCCTGGTCTAAGGCAAGCTCTTGGTTTAGCATGTCTCAGAAGTGTCTAGGTGGCTAGCTTATTTCCTTCCCTGTCTGTCCTCAAGACTGGAAAGTACATCTTTAGTAAAGCCTCATGCAGCTGTCAAAGGAAACTGAAGAGGCCATGAGAAGCTTTTGTTCAGGTGAGACCTACATGAAGAGAGAAGCACCAGCCACCGAGTTAACAAACTACATACCAAGTTAGACACTGTGGACCCCGAGAAAGAACATACCTACTAAGGAGGACTTCTGGTGGCTAACTGGGATCATTTTTAAAAAACAGAGCCTAGCAACCATTTCTACACAGGGGCCTCTCATGAAAACTACACTTCAGGGAGGAGCTTGTACTGAATTACCTGTCTCTGCACTGAATTGCCTATCTGTGCTGTGTTTCTGCCATCTGAGCCAGCCCTTTTAAAGGAGGGTTTGGAATGCTATTTCAAGATAGGATGGAGGCTTTCCCCCATCCAATCAGAGCTGTGCAGCTATATCCCCATTACATCATCACCAACCAATCAGAGTAGCTCATTTCTGACCAATCAGGACAGTGCCTTTTGGACCAATCATACTGCAAGGATGTGAGTCCTCATTTGCATGAGAATGAGCCAATTAGGGACCAGGGACGGGGACTTCTGTCTATATAAGCCAGCTCCCCACTGGCTCAGGCCCTAAACTTATCATATACACTGAAGCTTGTGTTTTTCTGGCTGAATTGAAACACCAAAGATACCTTGCCAGAGCAGGAAGGCAGGGGAGCAGAGCTTTATTTTATTTTAAATTTTTATTGAACTTATGGGGGTGACATCTACACTAATAAAAGAGAAATATGCAAATTGACCATACCTTCATGATGCCAATCAGGAGTGAGTATGCAAATTAACCCAACAAAGATGGGATGTTCCGCAATTCCCCAGCCGCACCGGGCCTCTGGGCAGCATGGGAAGGCAGAAAGGCGGCTCCAGAGCGGAAGCAGTGCCGGCAGCCAGGGGAAGGAAGGCCCATTCTTGCACAAATCTTTGTGCATCAGGCCTCTAGTTGGATAATAAAATGATATAGGTTTCAGGTATATAATTCTACAACACATCATCTGTATACTGTATTGTGTGTTTACCACCCCAAGTCAAGTCTGCTTCCATCACCATTTATCCCACCTTTACTTTCTTCTACCTCTTCCCAACCCACCTTTCCTCTGACAATCACTCTACTGTTGTTTGCCTCCATGAGTCTTTCTTTTATTTTCTTTGCTTAATACCTTCAACCTTCTCAACTAACACTCAAACCCCTCCCTTCTGACAGCTGTTAGTCGGTCCTCTGTATCCATGAGTCTATCTCCACTTTGTTAGTTTATCTTTTTCATTAGATTTCACATATAAGTGAAATCATATGGTATTTGTCTTTCTCTGACTAGCTTATTTCATTTAGTATGATACTCTCCTAGTCCATCCATGCTGTCACTAAAGGTAAAATTTCCTCCTTTTTTACATCTGAGTAATATTCCATAGTGTAAATGTACCATGGCTTTTTTATCCACTCATCTACTGATGGGCACTTGGGTTGCTTCCAAATCTTGGCTATTGCAAGTAACACTGCAATGAACATTGGGGTGCATATATTCTTTTGAATTAGTGTTTAATGTTTCTTTGGATATATTCTCAGAAGTGGAATTTCTGGGTCATGAGGAAGTTTCATTTTTAATTTTTTAAAAATAGATGTAAATGCTCCAGCATCCACATTGATGTTTTCTTTTTCTTTTTTTATTTTTCTTAAAGAGAAACATTGATGTGAGAGAGACACATTGATTGGTTGCCTCCCGCATGCATCCTGATCAGGGCCAGGGATTGAACCTGCAACCCAGGTATGTGCCTTTGACCTGGAATCAAACCCATGACCCTTCAGTGCCAGGGCAAATGAGCTAATCATTTACCTATACCTGCCAGGGCTTTGTGTGTGTGTGTGTGTGTGTGTGTGTGTGTATCCTAATCCAAGGATATTCTAACCACTGAGCAACCAACAAGGGCCCATTTTTAATTTTTTGAGGTAACTCCATACTGCTTTCCACAGTGGCTATATTTATGTCAATGTGCATTCCCACCAACAGTGCACAAGGGTTCCCTTTTCTCCACATCTCTGCCAACACTTGTTTCTTGATTTATTGATAACAGCCATTCTAGCAGGTCTGAGGTGATATCAGATTGTGGTTTTAATTTTCATTTCTGTGATTATTAGTGGTGATGAGAATCCTTTCATATGTCTACTTACCACCAGTAGGTCCTCTTTGGAGAAGTGTATATTTAGGTCCTTTGCCCATTTCTTAATTGCATTGTTTGTTTTTTGGTGTTGAGTTTTATAAGTTCTTTATAAATTTTGGATGTTAACCCCTTATCAGATGTATCAGCAAATATGTTCTCCCATTCAGTGGGCTGTCTTCTCATTTTGTTAATGGTTTCCTTTGATGTGAAAAATCTTTTCACTTTGATGTAGTTTCATTTGTTTATTTTTTCTTTTGTTTCCCTTATCCTAGAAGCTATACCAGAAAAAAATATTGCTAGGAGAAATGTCTGAGACTTTACTGCCTATGATTTCTTCTAGGATTTTTATGGTTTTGAGTCTAACATTTAAGTCTTTAATCCATATTGAGTTTATTCTTGTGTGATATAGTTTATATAGGTGATATAGTTTATAAGGTGATATAGTTTCTTCTTTTTTTGCATGTATCTGTCAAATTTTTCCAGCAGTATTTATTGAATTGTCTACCTTTACCCCATTGTATGTTTTTACCTCTTTTGTCAAATATTAATTGCCTATAAAGGTGTGGGTTTATTTCTAAGCTCTCTATTCTACTCCTTGATCTATATCTCTGTTTTTATGGCAGTACCATTCTCTTTTGGTTACTATGGCCTTGTAGTATAGTTTGACATCAGGCAGCATGATTCCTCCTACTTTGTTCTTCTTTCTCAAGATTTCTGTGCCTATTCAGGGTCTTTTGTGTTTCCATATACATTTTTGGAACATTTGTTCATGTTCTGTGAAATATGCCATTGATAGGAATTACATTGACTCTATAGGTTGCTTGGGATAGTATGGACATTTTAATAATAATTCTTCCTATCCAGTGAATATTTTATATGTTTCCACTTGTGTATTCTTCAGTGTCTTATAATTTTCTGAGTATAGGTCCTTTTACATCCTAAGTTAAATTTATTCCTAGGTTTGTTTTGTTTTGTGTTTTCTTTTTTTGAAGCAATTGTGAATGTGATTGTTTACTTAGTTTCTCTTTCTCATAGTTCATTATTGGTGTATAAAAATGCAACTGATTTCTGGATATTTATTTTCTATCTTGCTACTTTACTGAATTCATTTATTAGTTTTATTCGTGTTTTTGTTTGTTTGTTTGTTTGTTTGGTGTAATCTGTATTGTTCCAAATTAAATGCATTTTATTTTCATTCTTGTATGATTGGTGTAGTTAGGACTTCAAGTACTATGTTGAATATAAGTGGTGAAAGCAGACATCCCGAGCGATATAGGCAGACGCGTCCCAGGTCGTTTCCCGGAACAAACGGAGTAAGCAGCTGAAACTAATAACACCCACCCCGAATTGGCGAAATTACTCAGCTGGTGAGACGGTTTGCAGCAGAGAAGGGCAGAACTCCCCTGGAAAGGTAAAAAAACAGGGATCTGGGCAGGAAAGTTTGCCAGACCTTTGAACCCAGAGGGTCAAAGGGAGACCACATGGCAGACAGCAGAGTCCCTTGGGACAGGCACAGCCCCTGACTGGGGAAAGGAGAACCGCGGGATTCCTGGCACCAGGGGATTTGAGATCTGGGTTCTGTGATCATGGAGGACTAAGCCTAAAGGGGGCAGCCTGAAGAGCTGACCAGACCATGCAGTGCCAGTAAGAGAAGAGCTTACAGAAACTCAGCCTTCCCCGTTTCTGCGGCCGGCATTTGTTTGTTTTCACTGAATCCTGTTCATAAGACATTTCGGATACAGACACTCACCTGTGCTGAAGAGAGGGAGAAGGTGCGGACGAGTGGAATCTGGGGAGAGACTGAGGAGAGAAGGGGGGACAGGAGAGGTGGCAGTGAATTGAGTGCTGAGACACCCCTGGGCCCAGGATCGGGGCAGCCATTCTCCAGGACCGGGGCAGCCATTCTCTCCAGAGGGTGGGACTCCTCTACCTAGCCCCCAGGCAAGGAGCACAGCCACACCCAGATTCCACCCTGAATGAGATCAAGGATTAAAATAATCTGTTCAGTCCCTGGGAGTTAACAGGATCTGGCCTATAGAGGGATTTTCAATCCCAGCAAAAACATAGAGCAGGGTAATGATTAAAGAACCAGCTCTGGATAGGACTAAGGTGAGCCAGACTGACCAGTAGAAGAACCAAAGGACCTTCATTACTGCAAATTTTTTTTTCTTTTTTCACCTTTTATCTAAGAAACCATTTTTTTTTCCTTCTTTTTCCATCACCTGATTTTACCCTTTTAATTACTACATTTTTATTTTTAACCAGTATTATTACTGCTACCATTTTACCATTTTTTAAAGTGCCATTTTATTTTCTCTTTATTTTATTTTGGGATTAGTGTTCTCCATTCCATTTTCATCGTTCCTTTAGCATCAATTTTCCCTACCTCAATTTTACCTCTGTGCTAAAACCCTCTCCCTCACTTTTCCCCTTTTGTTGTCCTGTTTCTCTTACCCTATTCCTGCTTTAGATTTTTCCTATTCCTACTGTTTACCTCCTGTCAAAATTTCACCCTACTTATATATCCTATTTGCAATCCACTGTGCTAAATCCTTATACACCTATCCCTTATCTTTCTTCACTATCCAAATTTATTTTTCTTCTTTTATCTTTCTATTGTTTTGTTGCTGTTTGCTTGATTGTTGAATATATTGTTTCTTGTTGTTGTTGTTTGTTTGTTTATTTTTGTGTCTGTGTGTGTGTGTTTTTAGGACTGGTTGTGAGGCTATTTTTCTTTTTCTTTTTCTTTTTTTCTGCTAGTTTTTCCCCTCCCTCCACACCCCCCCCCCCAGCCCTGGTTACTTTTGTGCTTCTGTTTTCCCTTGCCTCTCTTGATATTATTGGTTGTTTCTAGTTTGCATTCATCTCCAGGGAACTGTTGCTGGAATTTGTTGGGATTAGTGGCGGTTCTATAGGAGTTTTCTACTCATATAAATAGTCTCTTCCCCCCTTCTACTTCAGTTTCTCTTTTCACTCTTTTTTTTTTCTCCCCCCGCCCTTTTTCCCAATTTCATTTTTGCACTCCTTTTTTTCCCCCTACTTTTCTTTTCTTTTTTCTCTTTTATCTTTTTCTCTTCTTTCTTCCTTATCCCCTAATTCTCTTAATTTGGGTGGTCACCTTTATGTGGGGTTATTAATATCGTGAATATATTTGTGTTTAGTGCCTGGTATGTGGTGCCTTGTTGTGTTGTATTTTGTGCCTTTAAATCAATGCAGCAGATCCAAGCAACAGCAGCCTCCTGAGCACCACACCCTCTGTCTGAGGAACAGCACCTGTACGTGAAGCCTCCGCCCACCAGCCAGAAGAGCCACCACAGCTGTGAACAGCACCCACGAGAGGAGCTGCTGCCAACTGAGGAGCAGCTGCTACCGCAACCGCCCGAAGAGCTACCAGAGCCCAAGGAGCCACTGCCACCCAGGGAACAGCCACTGAACGACTCAACATCTAGATATGTCAGTGAGATCAAATATGGGTAGACAAAGAAAACCCCAAAGGAAAGAAAAGGAGGACTCACCAGAAAAGCAGCTAAGTTATACAGAGGCATGCAACATGACAGAAAAAGAATTCAGAATAAGGGTCCTAGAGTGCATAAATCAGATGGAGGAAAAAATCAATAACATATGCAAGAAGCTAGAAGAAACAGATGAAAAAATCAACAACTTAAGTAAGACGCAAGAAGAAATGAAGAGTGATATAGCTGCAATAAAAAACACCATGGAAAGTATCAACAGTAAACTAGGAGAAGTGGAGGACCGAATTAGTGAATTAGAAGACAAGGAAGCAAAACACACCCAAACTGTGCTGCAATTGGAGAAAAATATTAAAAGACAGGAGGAGAGCCTAAGGGAGCTTTGGGACAACATGAAACGAAACAACATATGAATAATAGGGGTGCCAGAACAGCAGAAAGATGAACAAGGATTAGAAAACCTATTCGAAGAAATAATATCAGAAAACTTCCCTGAGGTGGGAAAGAAAAAAGTCACACAAGCCCAGAGAGTCCCAAACAAGGTGAACCCGAAAAGACCCACACCAAGACACATCATAATTACCATGGTAAATGTTCAGGACAAAGAGAGAATCTTACAGGCTGCAAGAGAGAGATGGAACGTTACATACAAGGGATCTCCCATTAGATTATCAAATAATTTCTCAACAGAAACACATCAGGCCAGAAAAGAAGGGACGAAAATTTACAAAGTGATGCAAAGCAAAGGACTGAATCCAAGAATACTCTATCCAACAAGGCTATCATTCAAAATTGAAGGGGAAATAAGAAGCTTCACAGACAAAAAAAAAGGCTAAGGGAGTTTATCACCACCAAGCCAGCCATGCAAGAAATGCTAAAGGTACTGGTGTAAAAACAAGAAATAAAAAGCTCAGAAAGAAAACAGCCACACACAAAAAGAAATGGCTACAAGCAAGTACCTTTCAATAATAACTTTAAGCGTAAACGGACTAAATGTTCCAAACAAAAGACATCGGGTGGCTGAATGGATAAAAAAACATGACCCATACATCTGCTGTCTACAAGAGACCCACCTCATTTAGAAGGGACTCACACATACTTAAAGTGAAGGGATGTAAAAATATCTTTCAGGCAAATGGAAAGGAAAAGAAAGCTGGGGTAGCAATACTTATATCAGACAAAATAGACCTCAAAGTGAAGGCCATAACAAGAGATAAGGAAGGCCACTTCATAATACTAAAGGGATCAATACAACAAGAAGATATAACCCTGGTAAACATATATGCACCCAATGCAGGAGCATCCAAATTTATAAAAAAACTCCTGGAAGATATCAAAGGAGAGATCGACAACAATACAATCATAGTAGGGGACTTTAATACACCACTGACGTCACTGGATAAATCCTCTAGACAAACAATCAGCAAAGAAACAGCAATCCTAAATGACTCACTAGATCAGACTGACTTAATTGACATCTTCAGAACACTTCACCCCAGTGCCACGGAATATACATTCTACTCAAAGGCTCATGGGACAGATTCAAAAATAGACCACATATTGGGTCACAAACAAAGTCTCTCCAAATTCAAGAAGATTAAAATCATACCAAGCATCTTCTCAGACCACAAGAGTATAATATTAGAATTAAACTACAATAAAAACAATCCAAAAAACTCAAATACTTGGAAGCTAAATAGCATGTTATTAAATATTGAATGGGTTACCAATGAGATCAAAGAAGAAATTAAAAACATCCTGGAAACTAATGACAATGAAAACACAACAATCCAAAACCTATGGGACACAATGAAAGCAGTCCTGAGAGGGAAGTTTATAGCTCTACAGGCCTATCTCAAAAAACAAGAAAAAATGGTAGTAAATCATCTAACTCTGCAACTCAAAGAATTAGAAAGAGAGCAACAAGAAAACCCCAGAGTGAGCAGAAGGAAAGAGATAATAAAGATTAGAGCAGAAATAAATAACAGAGACCAAAAAAATAAAACAGAAAATCAATGAAACCAAGAGCTGGTTCTTCGAAAGGATAAACAAGATTGACAAACCTCTAGCCAGACTCACCAAGAAGCAAAGAGAGAGGACCCAAATAAACAAAATCAGAAACTATAGAGGTGAAATAACAACAGACCCCACAGAAATACAAATGATTGTTAAAAAATACTATGGACAGCTCTACTCCAACAAACTAGACAACCTGGAGGAAATGGACAAATTCCTAGAAAAATACAACACTCCAAAACTCAATCAGGAACAATCTAAAAATCTCAACAGGCCAATAACTATGGAAGAAATTGAAGCAGTCAACAAAAAGCTTCTGTCAAACAAAAGCCCAGGACCAGACGGCTTCACAGGGGAGTTTTACCAAACATTCAAGGAAGATCTAAAACCTATCCTCCTCAGACTACTACAAAAAACTCAAGAGGAAGGAACACTTCCAAGCTCATTCTATGAGCCAGCATCACCCTAATACCAAAACCAGGTAAAGACAACACAATGAAAGAGAATTACAGGCCAATATCCCTCATGAACATAGATGCCAAAATCCTCAACAAAATCTTAGCAAATCGGATCCAGCAGTACATCAGAAAGATCATACACCATGACCAAGTAGGATTTATCCCAGGGATGCAAGGATGGTACAATATCCGCAAATCAATAAACGTAATACATCACATAAACAAATTGAATGAAAAAAACCACATAGTCATATCAATTGATGCAGAAAAAGCATTTGACAAAATTCAACACCCATTTTTGATAAAAACTCTCAGCAAGGTGGGAATAGAAGGATCATACCTCAACATAATAAAAGCCATATATGACAGGCCCACAGCCAACATCATACTCAATGGACGAAAACTAACACCATTTCCCCTAAGAACAGGAACAAGACAGGGATGCCCCCTCTCACCACTCCTGTTCAACATAGTACTGGAAGTGTTAGCCATTGCAATTCGGCAAGAAGAAGAAATAAAAGGCATCCAAATTGGAAAAGAGGAAGTAAAACTGTCCTTATTTGCAGACGACATGATATTATACATACAGAACCCTAGAGACTCCATCAAAAAGCTACTAGACTTAATACATGAATTTGGCAATGTAGCAGGATACAAAATTAACCCCAAGAAATCTGAGGCATTTCTATACACCAATAGTGAACTTTCAGAAAGAGAGATTATAAAAACAATCCCATTTACCATAGCACCAAAAAAATTAAGCTACCTAGGAATAAACTTAACTAAAGAGGTAAAAGACCTCTACTCAGAAAACTACAGGACGTTGAAAAAAGATATAGAGGAAGACATAAACAGATGGAAGAACATACCGTGTTCATGGATTGGTAGAATCAACATCATTAAAATGTCCATACTACCCAAAGCAATCTATAAATTCAATGCACTTCCCATTAAAATACCAACAGCATATTTCACAGATCTAGAACGAACTCTCCAAAAATTCATCTGAAATAAAAAAAGACCCCGAATAGCTGCAGCAATCAAAGTAGGTGGGATCTCAATACCAGATATCAAGTTGTATTACAAAGCCACTGTTCTCAAAACTGCCTGGTACTGGCACAAGAATAGGCATATAGATCAATGGAATAGAATAGGGAGCCCAGAAGTCGGCCCGAACCAATATGCTCAATTAATATTTGATAAATGAGGCAAGAACATACAATGGAGCCAAGATAGTCTCTTCAATAAATGGTGTTGGGAAAATTGGACAGATATATGCAAGAAAATGAAACTAGATCACCAACTTACACCATACAAAAAATTAACTCAAAATGGATAAAGGACTTAAATGTACGACAGGAAACCATAAAAATTCTAGAAGAATCCAAAGGCAACAAAATCTCAGACATATGCCGAAGCAATTTCTTCACTGATACAGCTCCTAGGGCACTTGAAACTAAAGACAAATGAACAAATGGGACTACATCAAAATAAAAAAGCTTCTGCACAGCAAAAGAAACCATCAACAAAACAAGGAGAAAACCCACTGTGTGGGAAAACATATTTGCCAATGTCATATCTGATAAGGGCCTAATCTCCAAAATTTATAGGGAACTCATACAACTTAACAAAAGGAAGATAAACAATCCAATCAAAAAATGGGCAAAGGACCTAAATAGACACCTTTCAAAAGAGGACATTCAGAAAGCCAAGAGACATATAAAAACATGCTCAAAGTCACCAATCATCGGAGAGATGCAAATCAAAACAACAATGAAGTATCATCTCACACCTGTCAGACTGGCTATCATCAAGAAATCAACAAATGACAAGTGCTGGAGAGGATGTGGAAAAAAAGGAACACTTGTGCACTGCTGTTGGGAATACAGACTGGTGCAGCCATTATGGAAGACAGTATGGAATTTCCTCAAAAAGTAAAAATGGGACTCCCATTTGACCCTGTGATCCCACTTCTAGGAATATATCCCAAGAAACCAGAAATACCAATCAGAAAGGATATATGCACCCCTATGTTCATAGCAGCACAATTCACCATAGCTAAGATCTGGAAACAGCCTAAGTGCCCATCAGTAGATGAATGGATTAGAAAACGGTGGTACATCTACACGATGGAATACTATGCTGCTCTAAAAAGGAAGGAACTCTTACTATTTGCAACGGCATGGATGGAGCTGGAGAGCATTATGCTAAGTGAAATAAGCCAGTCAGTGAAGGAAAAATACCAGATGATCTCACTCATTCATGGATAATAGAGACCATTATAAACTTTTGAACAATAATAGATACAGAGGCAGAGCTGCCTCAAACAGATTGTCAAACTGCAGCGGGAAGGCTGGGGAGGGTTGGGGGGCAGGAGGGAGGGGGGTAAGAGATCAACCGAAGGACTTGTATGCATGCATATAAGCATAACTAATGGACATAAGACACTGGGGGGTAGGGGAGGCCTGGGGATTGTCAAGGGCGGGGGAAAAAAAGGACACATATGTAATACCCTTTGTAATACTTTTAGCAATAAAAAATAAATAAATGATATAACAATAATGATAATAATAATAATAAAAGAAAGCAGACATCCCTGTCTTGTTCCTGATCTTAAGGGAAACGCTTGTAGTTTTTGCCCATTGAGTATGATGTTGGCTTTGGGTTTGTCATATATGGCCTTTATTACATTGAGGTATGTTTCCTCTATTCCCACTTTGCTCAGAGTGTTTATCATAAACTAGTGGCCTGGTGCATGGCTTCATGAACATTGAAAGGAAATTAATTAGAAGAAATATTTTAATATCGCTATTCACCCTGTCTCTATAATAGAAGTGTCAACCAAATTCACGATCAACAATGACAGATGGAAATACACATGTACGATTGACACCAGTGAGAACTTTATATATATAGATAAACTTGCTTAATTAATCCTGTTTTCTGATTTAACTAAACATTTTTCAGCCCAGTGAAGCACCCCAACTTCTCTTTCAGGTAATTGTCAGCAACACAGCAGTAAATATCAACACGAAGCAGATTGTTATTATAGATCATGCAGGGAGAACAAAGGGTAAAGTATTTACCTGCAGCAGTGTTTGACTATATTCTACGCAGTGAGAAAACCTGAAGTCATTTTCAAGGTCCACCATTTCTTCTTTTCAGTCGGGTCAAGTTTCTAAGCTTCTAAATCTGTTTTCCGACTAATGAAAAGAAAACAGGATTCCACTGCGTTTCCTATCCACATACTCCAGGACTTCTGTGAGGATCAAATGAAATGAGGCATGGGAAAATGCTTCACAGACATTGGGTTAAAGTGTGGAATGTTTCCACCTGGCTATAAAGCAAGTCATGTTCCTGAACTGGGTTGTGGGCCACATTTTGTGCCATGGGGTCTCTTCAGTGTCAGTTGTGATTTGGTGTGGTGTCACTGTGGGGTGGTAGCAGGGCCTGTGTCCCACTTGGGGGAAGCTGAGTATTGCTTTGTGGGCACCAGGTCCACAGTGCCATTTCTCTGTAAATGGCTGGTAGCCATCATGGCAGCTCCTGGGTGAGCATCTGCCCCCTGGTGGTCAGTGTGCATCATAGCAACCAGTTGGATAGTCAGACACTCAGCATATTAGCCTTTTATATATAGACTAGAGGCCCGGTGCACAAAAATTTGTGCACTCTAGGGGGGGGTGGGGGGGTCCCTCAGCCCGGCCTGTGCCCTCTTGCAGTCTGGGACCCCTTGGGAGATAACGACCTGCTGGCTTGGGCCTGCTCCCTGGTGGCAGACAGCAGGCCCAATCCCTAGGTGCAGCCCCTGGTCAGGCTCAGAGCAGGGCCGATTGGGGAGTTGGGGCGCTGCCCCCTGTCATGCACAGAGCAGGGCGGATTGGGAGGTTGTGATGCCACCCTCAGTCACACTCAGGGTAGGGCTGATTGGGGGGTTGGGGCACCACCCCCTGTCACACTGAAGGCAGGGTCGATGGGGAGGTTGCAGTGCCACCCCCTGTCACGCACAGAGCACGGTCAATCAGGGGGGTTGGGGAGCTCCCCCCTGTCACACACAGAGCAGGGCAGATCAGGGGGTTGGTGCACTGCCCTCTATCACCCACAGAGCAGGGCCGATCAGGGTGTTGGGTCGCTGCCACTGTCACACTCAGGGCAGGGCCGATGGGGAGGTTATGGCTCTACCACGTCACACACAGAGCAGGGCCCGTGGGGGGGGGGGTGTTGGGGCACCACACCCTGTCACACACAGAGCAGGGCAGATCAGGGGGTTGGGGCGCCACACCCTGTCACACACAGAGCCGCAGGGCGATCAGGGGGTTTGGGCGCTGCCCCCTGTCACACTGATCCCGGTGTTGGGAGGCCTCTCAGCTCTGCTGATCCCGGTGCTGGGAGGAATATTACCCTTTTACTATATAGGATAGAGGCCTGGTGTACGGGTGGGGGCCGGCTGGTTTGCCCTAAAGGGTGTCCTGGATTGCGGTGGGGGTCCCCACTGGGGTGCCTGGAGAGTCTGGGGTTGGGGCTGAGGGCTGTTTTCAGGCTGTCGGGTGACTGAAGCTCCCAACTGCTCCTTTTTTCTTTTTTTTTTATTCTGGGCCAGCTTTAGCTCTGGCTCCAGCTCTGAGTCCTCTGCTGCTGAAAGCAGGTATCTGGTTTGTTTGGGTTCTATAATCGAAACACTGTATCAACTCCAACTCTGAGATCCCGGCTGGCTGAAAGCAGGTTTCTGGAGTTTGTTTAGCTTCTATATTTGTAACAATGTTTCAAACTGCAAGCTCAGAGGCCGGCAAGGCGGGCGGGGAACGTTGGTTTCCTCCTTCACTGAAGCAAGCAAGCCTCATGTTAGCTTCAAGCTGCCTGGCTTCCAGCTGCTATCTTGGCTGGCAGTTAATTTGCATATCTCGCTGATTAGCCAATGGGAAGGGTGGCAGATTTGCGCTAATTACCATGTTTCTCTTTTATTAGATAGGACTAGTGGCCCGGTGCACGAAATTCATGTACAGGGGAGGGGTGTTCCTCAGCCCAGCCTGCACCCTCTCCAATCTGGGATCCCTCAAAGGATGTCCTACTGCCGGTTTACAGGTATCAGGCCTAAAACAGCAGTCAGACATCTCTCTCACAATCTGGGACTGCTGGCTCCTAACCGCTCACCTGTCTGCCTGCCTGCCTGATTGCTCCTAACCACTCTGCCTGCCGACCTGCTCACCCCCAACTGCCCCCTGCTGCTGGCCTGCTCACTCCAAACTGCCCCCCCTGCTGTCCTGATCACCTCCAACTGACCCCCACTGATGGCCTGCTTGCCACCAGCTGGCCCCCTTTCTGGTCTGCTTACCCCCAACGGCCCCACCCCCCACCAGCCTGATCACCCACAACTGCCCTCCCCTCTTGGCCTCTAACCACCTCTACCTCAGCCCCGCCACCATGGCTTTGTCCAGAAGAACGTCCAGAAGGTCTCCTGGAAGGTCTCCCAGTCTAATTAGCATATTACCCTTTCATTAGTATAGATAGAGACCTGGTGCATGGGTGGGGGCCGGCTGGTTTGCCCTGAAGGGTGTCCCGGATCAGGGTGGGGGTTCCCTTGGGGCATGGGGCAGCCTGGGCGAGGGGCCTGTGGTGGTTTGCAGGCCAGCCACACCCCCATGGGGTGAGGGTCCCCACTGGGGGTGTGTGGCCAGCCTGGGTGAGGGGCTGAGGGCTGTTTTCAGGCTGGCAACATCCTCTTCAGGGTAGGGGTCCCCACTGGGGTGCCTGGCCAGCTTGGGTGAGGGGCTGAGGGCTGTTTTCAGGCTGGCCAAGCCCCCCAGTGGTGACCCTCACCCCATGAGGGTGTGGCCAGTCTGGGTGAGGGGCTGATGGCTGTTTTCTTGCAGGGCACACCCCCTTCAGGGTGGGGGTTCCCACTGTGGTGCCTGGCCAGCCTGGGTGAGGGGCTGATGGCAGTTTGCAGGCTGGCCATGGCCCCAGGCAAGCCAGGCTCCCAGACCCTCCTTGAGCAGAGGCCACAGCTGCTGGAAGGAGGTATCTGGGATTTATTTGTCTTCTATAATTGAAAATTTGTAGCCTTGAGCAGAACCCACAGCCAGCTAGGGCAGGCGGGAAGCTTGGCTTCCTCCATTGGCAGGGGCAACCCAAGCCTCCTGTTCGTTCCAGCTCCATGGCCGCCACCATCTTGGTTGGGTTTATTTGCATACTTGCTCCTGATTGGCTTGTGGGCGTGGCTTGTGAGTGTAGCAGAGGTATGATCAGTCTGCATGTTTCTCTTTTATTAGGTAAGATGGGTGCTGGATTTTATCAAATGCTTTTTCTGTATCTATTGATATGATCATGTGGATTTCATCCTTCATTTTGTTTATGTGATGTTTCACATTTATTAATTTGCAGATATTATACTAACCTTACATCCCTATAATAAATCCCACTTAATCATGGTGTATGACTTTTTTAATGTATTGATGGATCTGGTTTGCTAATATTTTGTTTAGCTTCTATGTTAATCAGGGATATTGGCCCATAATTTTCTGTTTTGTAGTGCCTTTATCTGGTTTTGGAATTAGGATAATGCTGGATTCATAAAACGAGCATGGGAGTCTTTCCTCCTCTTGAAATTTTTGGAATAGTTTGAGAAAGATAGGTGTTAGTTCTTTGATAGTTTGATAAAATTTGCCTATGAAGCTATTGGGTCCAGGACTTTTGTTTGTTGAGAGGTTTTTTTTTTTATTACTTCTTCAATTTCACTAGTTGTAATCTATCTATTCAGATTCTGATTCTTCTTGAATCAGTTTTGGAAGAGTGTATGTTTCTAGGATATTATTAATTTCTTCCAGCTTGTCCAATTTGTTGGCATATATTTGTTCGTAATATTTTCTGACAATCCTTTGTATTTCTGTGATGTCAGTTGTTACTTCTCATCTTTCGTTTCTGATTTTATTTTTGTGAGGAGTCCTCTCTTTTTTTTTCTGGAGAAAAAAAAACCAAAGGCTAAAGTAAGAGACAAAGAAGGTCACTACATACTGATATAGGGAACAATCCAACAAGAGAACATAACCTTGTAAACATTTATGCACCCAACATAAGAAGACTTAAATATGTAAAAGTTAAAGTTTTGTCACTCTTGTTTATCTTTTCAAAGAACTAACTCTTGATTTCATTGACCTTTTGCATTTTTTTAGACTCTATGTCATTTATTTCTGCTCTGATTTTTACATTTTCTTCCTTGTTCTCACTTTGGGCTTTGTTTGTTGTTCTTTTTACAGTTCCTTTAAATGTAAAGTTAGATTATTAAGATTTTTCTTGCTTCTTGAGGTGGGCCTGTAATACAATGAACTTCCCTCTTGGTACTGCTTTCCCTGTGACCCACAGATTTTGGGTTGTTGTGTTCTCATTTTCATTTGTTTCAAGATATCTTTTGATTTCTTTCTTGATCTCATTGTAAACCATCCATTGTTTAAGAAAATGTTATTTAGCCTCCATGTCTTTGTGTGTTTTTCAGTTTTTGTCTTGTAATTGATTTCTAGTTTTATACCATTATAGTCAGAGAAGATGCTTGATATGATTTCAATCCTCTTAAATTTATTGAGATTTGTTTTGTGTCCCCTAACATGTGGTCTACCATAAAAAATGTTCCATGTGCACCTGAAAACAATGTATATTCGGCTGCTTTGTGGTTAAATGCTATGAAGGTATCTATTAAGTCCATCTGATCTAGCATGTCATTAGCGGTCACCATTTCCTTGTTGATTTTCTGTCTGAAAAATCTATCCATTGATGTCAATGAGATGTTAAAATCCCCTACCATGACTGTATTACTTTCGATCTCTCGCTTTATGTCCATCAACATTTGCTTTACATATTTAGGCCCTCTCAAGTTGGGTTCATAAATGTTTACAAGGGTTATGTTCTTCTGTTGGATTGCTCCCTGTATCATTATGTAGTGTCCTTCTTTGTCTCTTACTCTAGCCTTTGTTTTAAAGTCTATATTTTCATATATAAGTGTTGCTATACCAGCTTTTTTTCATTTCCATTTGCATGAAATATCTTTTTCAAAACCTTTACTTTTAGTCTGCATGTATCTTTTGTTCTGAAGTGGGTCTGTTATAGTCAGCATATATATGCGTCTTTCTTATCTATTGAGCTACCCTATGTCTTTTGACTGGAGCATTTAAGCCATTCACATTTATAGTGATTATTGATAGGCACTTATTTATTGCCATTTTTATTTGTTATGCCTACGTTCCTCCCTCATTCTCTATTTCTTCTCCTCCTCCTCCTCCTCCTCCTCCTCCTCCTCCTCCTCCTCCTTCTTCTTCTTCTTCTTCTTCTTCTTCTTCTTCTTCTTCTTCTTCTTCTTCTTCTTCTTCTTCCAGCAGTCCTTTTAACATTTTTTGCAATGCTGGTTTGATAATAATACACTTCTTTAGCCTTTTCAGTCTTGGAAGCTCTTTATTTCACTTTCAAATTTAAATTACAGCCTTGCTGGATAGAGTTCTTGGTTTCAAATCCTTTCTTCTAATTACTTTAAATACTTGATGCCAATCCCTTCTGGCCTGAAATGTTTCTATTGAGTAATCAGCTGATAGTCTTATTGGAGCTCCCTTGTATGTCGTGAACTACTTTGTAAGTATCATTTGTTTTTCTCTTGCTGCTTTTAAGATTCCCTTTTGTCTTTTATCTTTGCCATTTAAATTATGATGGGTCTTTGTGTATTAGTAGACCTCTTTGGGCTCATCTTGTTTGGGACTCTCTGTGCTTCCTGGACTTGTGTGTCTTTTTCCTTCACCAGGTTAAGGAAGTTTTCAGTCATTGTTTCTTCAAATAGATTCTCAATCCCTCGCTTGCTCACTCTTCTCCTTCTGGTACCCCTATGATTTGGATGTTGTTATGCTTCATGTTGTCTCAAAGGTCCCTTAAACCTCATTCTTTTCCATTCATTTTTCTTTTAGCTGCTCTGATTGGGTGTTTTTTTTCTACCTTTTCTTCCAAGTTGCTAATTTAATCCTATGCTTCATCCAACCTACTTTTTATTCTTTCCAGTGTATTCTTTATTTCAGATATTGTATTCTTCACTTATGACTAGTCTTTTTTATGGTCTCTATGTCCTCTTTCATGTTGTTGAGCATCCTTGTAACCATTACTTTGAATTCTGTATCTGATAAATTGTTTGCCTCTGTTTAATTAATTTATTTTAAAGTAATTGTTATTATTAGTAGCAGTCACTTTTTTGAAATATGTTTTTATTGCTTTTTAGATAGAGATGAAGGGAGAACAAAAGAGAGAGATAGAAACATTGATGAAAGAGAAACATCAATTGGCTGCCTCTTGCACATCACCTACCAGGGATTGAGCCTGCAAACCAGGCATGTGCCCTGACTGGGAATTGAGCCAGTTACCTCTTGGTGCATGGGATGATGCTCAATCCGCTGAGCCATACCAGCTGTGTTTGCCTCCATTTAATTTAGATATTTTTCTGTAGAGTTTTCTTATTTCGTTTGGGGCCTATTTCTTTGTCTCCCCACTTTGGTTGCCCCTTTGTGTTTGTTTCTATGTATTAGATAAATTTGCTGTGACTTCCAGTCTTCATGGGATGGCCTTATGTAATAGGTGTCCTGTGGGGCTCAGTGGCACAGTCTCTTTGATATCTGAGCTGGGTGCTCCAGCAATGTTCCTTGTGTGCATTATCTAGGCCTTCATATTATAATTGAGTCTTGATTGCTGTTGGCCCATCTGTGCATGGGATGGACCCTCAGACTGGATGACTGTGAGGCTCAACCCTGACCATAGCATGAGAGCTGCTGTGCAGGTGTCGACCACATGAAGCAGAATCGCCTCAGCAAGGTTTAGTGCCTGCTGAGATCTCCCTTTGGATATGCTGTTTGTGAAGCTTATTGGATCCTGTTCTGATGTTGTCTGAAGCTGGTCACTGTGTATGTTGGTTCTGGGCCTCTTGGGAGAGATTCTAGTGCAGGCCACTGTCAGACACTGTCTGTGCATGACCTGTTTGGAGCTACAAAAGATCCAGTTTATGGCTGCCTCCACTGGGCTTGGGTATGCATGGGGAGGACCAAGCTGTACAACAAGGCTGGTTTTTACTAACACCAGGCCAGGGGGCAGGTCATCAAAAGTCCCAAGGCACCCCATGATCCGCCTCCACCTGCCTCTGTCTGCTGGCTGCCTGTTAGGCTTAGTCACTGAAAGATCCTCAGATGGAATCAGGATGATGAGGATAGTGGATCTCCCATGAGATGCCTTTCAGGCTTCAGGGAAGGTAGTGGATGTGGTTCCCCACCCAAGTCACACAACTCAGTCTGTCCCGAATTTTTGCACTGAATTTAGTAGGGCAGAGACAAATACTTTGTTCTAGTATTCAAGGCTGTCCATGACCTGGCTGAAATCCTCCTAATTCCTAATATGAATGTTCTATTCTAGAGTTGACATTTTCTTCAAAATTCTCATACAGGATGTATTTATAACTCTAAATCTTTTCTTACCCCCTCCAACCCATTTGGAATGACCTTCCTGCTTTCTCTCCTATTCAGACACTGCACATCCTTCAAGGTCACACCCAAGTTTCATCTATTCTTCTTAAGTTCTACAGCCCAGAAGGATAGTCTCTTTTTCTGAACAAAGTCTCTACTGTCTTACCCCAATCCATTTTGTATTTAACTGGATTCAAGAGGATATGCCTTGCTTCCTCAATTAGACTGATGGTTGCCACTACCCACACATGGCTCTTTAAATTTAAACTAATTATAATTAAATATAATTAAAATTTCAGTTCCTTTTTCACAGTAGCCACATTTTAAGTGCTCACTAGCCACATGTGTATTGGCCAGTGCAGATAGAGAAAATTTTCACATTATGGAAAGTTCTAATGGACAGCTTGTCAAGAGTCTGCTATGCTGTCACAGCTCTAGCGACCTTCTTACACACTCTCCCTATAACCATAGCTTGCTTCAAAGTTAAAATATGTATCCTGAACACAAAAAATGAGAGATTTCCTCTTTTTTTATTTATAATATCTTTTTATTTATTTATTTTTTAATTAAATCTTTATTGTTCAGATTATTACATTTGTTCCTCTTTTTTCCCCCCCCATAACTCCCCTCCTCCCAGTTCCCTCCCCACCTTCCGCCCTCACTCCCCACCCACTGTCCTCATCCATAGGTGCACGATTTTTGTCCAGTCTCTTCCCGCATCTCCCACACCCCTTTCCCCCCCAAGAATAGTCAGTCCATTCCCTTCCTATGTCCCTGGTTCTATTATAATCACCAGTTCATTCTGTTCATCAGATTATTTATTCACTTGATTCTTAGATTCACTTGTTGATAGATGCATGTTTGTTGTTCATAATTTGTATCTTTACCTTTTTCTTCCTCTTCCTCTTCTTAAAGGATACCTTTCAGCATTTCATATAATCCTGGTTTGGTAGTGATGAACTCCTTTAGCTTTTTCTTATCTGTGAAGCTCTTTATCTGACCTTCAATTCTGAATGATAGCTTTGCTGGATAAAGTAATCTTGGTTGTAGGTTCTTGGTATTCATCACTTTGAATATTTCTTGCCACTCCCTTCTGGCCTGCAAAGTTTCTGTTGAGAAATCAGCTGACAGTCGTATGGGTATTCCCTTGTAGGTAACTGAGTTTCTTTCTCTTGCTGTTTTTAAGATTCTCTCTTTATCTTTTGCTCTTGGCATTTTAATTATGATGTGTCTTGGTGTGGTCCTCTTTGGATTCCTTTTGTTTGGGGTTCTCTGCGCTTCTTGGACCTGTAAGTCCATTTCTTTCACCAGGTGGGGGAAGTTTTCTGTCATTATTTCTTCCAATAGGTTTTCAATATCTTGCTCTCTCTCATCTTCTGGCACCCCTATAATTCTGATATTGGTACGCTTGAAGCTGTCCCAGAGGCTCCTTACACTATCCTCGCATTTTTGGATTCTTTTTTCATTTTGCTTTTCCGGTTGGGTGTTTTTTGCTTTCTCGCATTTCAAATCTTTGCCTTGATTCTTGCGCTCCTCTGGTCTGCTGTCGGGAGTCTGTATAATATTCGTTATTTCAGTCCGTGTATGCTTAATTTCTAGTTGGTTCCCCAATATAACATTGAGGGTCTCATTAGTTTTCTTGTAGATCTCATTAAGTTTATCAGCAGCTTCTAAACAGTTCTTGAGAGACCTTAAAAGTGTGGTTCTGAACTCTAGATCTTCCATTGACAATTTTGCCCTGTTTCTTTGTCTCCGCATTTTGTTATGCTTCCTTGGTGCACCCCCTAGTGGTCTTTGTTCGTGGTTTTATAGTTAAATCTTGATTGTTGTAGCTAATTCCAGGGAGGGTTTGACCTCCAGGCCAAGTGGCTATGAGAATCAGCTGTGTCAGCAGTGAGAGAACTTCTGTCCTCTAGGGAGGTGCTAATCTGGCGTTTGCCTGAGGCTATCTGGCAAATGCCTCTGTGCAGGGCTTGGGCAGGGCGGGTCGCACAGGATCAACAGGGTGGGCTGGAGAGAGCAGTGATGGCGGCTCTCAGTCCTGTCCCCAGGGGCTCTGCCTCTCTGAGTCCCAGCACCCACTGCAAACCTCGGAGAGAAAGCTGCACTCGCTCTGACCGAAGCCAGGCAGTCCCGCTTCTCCCGTTTGAGTCTGGGTCCCTAAAGACTCGCCTGTATCTGGAGCTCAGAGTCTGCGACTCCCTCCCGATTGAAAACGCCAACCGCGCCCTCCTCTGCCAGCCCACTCCGCGCACTCCGCACCTCAGAATTTGACTTCAGCACTGCGCCTCCTCTGAGTGTCCTATAATATCTTTTTATTTTTATCTGGGTGCTTTGTAGACAACATATAATTGAGTTCATTTTAGAGAAAATTATTTGTAGTGATTATTTTTTCAAGTTTTTAAATTGAATTTATTGGGGTTACATTGGTTAATAAAATTATATAGGTTTAAGGTAAACAATTCTGTACTACATCATCTGTATATTGTATTGTGTGTTCACCACCCCAAGTCATATCTCTTTCTATCACCATTTATCCCACTTTGAACTCTGATTCCCATTTCTAGTAATAATAAGTAGCTCAGAAGATAAATCTCAGATATAAATAACACTCATAATTTCTAATTAAGCCTCAAAACCCGTGCCTTTTCTCAACTGTCATCCTTCCTGCTACATTTGGCATTATATAGAGTAGATTTCCCTCTCCTACTCAAAATGCTGTCCTCCTTTGCTTCCAAGATACTGTAACAAAAGGAATGAGCATCACTAACTTATTGAGCTCTTATCACATGATAGACACTGTGCTAAGTGCTTTACATACCTCAACAACCATATTAGGTAAATACCATTATTATCACTATTTTATACATGAAGTATCTAAAGTTCAAAGAGGTTAATTGATTTGTTTAAGGTCACAGAGCTGGTAAGTGGTGGTGTTGAGTATATAAACCTCTTTCAAGGCTCTTATTGAGTCACTACTAGGTCAGATGTCCAAAATAGACCATCAATTTCAACATCAAAGAACAACAACAACAAAAATCATTCAAGACAGTCTCCTCTTTTCTTTCTTTTTTCCCTGCCCTTCTAAAACTTTACCTTATTCTCCCTATCTTACATACCCCTCTGATAGATTTTCAAGGCCTTAATAGCCTGGGGAATTTAAAGCCAATTAATAATTGAGAAAAGGTAACCACAGTAGGTCAGGGAGAACAGAGACCATGTACTGCCTTTCATTTTCAAGAATTCTGTTTTCTCCTAAATACCTTGTAGGGCCTTAACATTAAAACACAGCTCAGAACTTAGAATTTTGATTCAAGCACTCTGCCAATAGTTCATTTAATTACACTGAAGACCATTTATAGCTTTTATATTCTGTGACCAGAAACTGCAGCCAGAGCTAGTCAAACATGACAGAGAAGTGCTGGAGGAGTTCGGCTTTAGGTTGGAACAGTAACCTGCTTACTAGTGTTTCACATTACCCTGTTTACTGATACTCTTAAGCAGGTCAAACTCAGCAGTCCTTGCCAGTAGGCAGAGGGTGAGGATGTAGGAAAAAAAGCTTACAGCAACCTTGCCCCTTACCTTTGTGTACAAGAGTTAGTTAACCCTATTGATCCCCCAAACTTACCAGGCTCCCAAAATATGTTCTGAGCTACACAAAGCCTAGCTACTGGAAACAGGGAGAAAAGTTACTGATTGTACAGACCCTTTGGAATTTGAAGCCTCTGTTACTTAGGTTAAAGAAGAATATGGAATATGGTAAATCTCTGTCCCCTCAGTTTTGCTGTGAACTTTAAACTGCTCTACAAGATAAAATCAGGTGGAGGAGGAGGAGGAGGAGAAATAGGAATATTGGCTTTTCGTCCTAGCTCTGCAACTAACTGGATTTGTGTGTGTTTGTTTGTATAAATATTTAGTAAGAACTTTTTTTCTTTTATTATCTGCTAGAGGCCCAGTGCACAAAATTTGTGCACGGGGGGGTGTCCCTCAGCCCGACCTGAGCCCCCTCCAATCCAGGACCCCTTGGGGGATGTCCAACTGCTGGTTTAGGCCCAATCCCTGTGGCCTGATTGCCTCTAACTGCCCTCCCCTGCCAGACTGATTGCCCCCCAGTTGCTCCCCACTGATGACAGGATTGCCCCCTGACTGTTCCCCCCTGACAACCTGATCGCCCCTAACCTCCTCTGCTACCGCGGCTTTGTCCAGAAGGATGTTCAGAAGATGTCTGGAAGATATCCAGTATAATTAGCATATTACCCTTTTATTAGTATAGATGCCTTTACCATAAACATTATAGGATATTGTTTTGTGTTCTTATATCTTACATACGTGTAATTATACAGAATTTTATGCAATGTTTTGATACATTTTACTCTAGTTCTGTGTTGCTACATGTAATTATAATTCATTTTAAGTGCTTTATGGAATTCCATCAAATGAATACACCATAATTTATATATTGACTCTGTTAATTGTCATTTGTTTTCCAGTTTTTACTATCACAAAGAAAATTCTTCCATGGACATTTGTACATGCATGTGTATCCTTGTATACACATGCGAGAGTTTCTGTTGATTAAAAATCCATGAGTGGAATTACTTGGTCATAGGGTGTATATAAGTTCAGCTTCAGTAGATATTGTGAAATAGTTTTCCAAAGTAGTTGTACAAATTTACACTACTACTGAGAGTTGATGAAAGTTCGAATTGATCCATGTCTTCATCAATGCATGGTATTGTTGGTGTTTTTTTCATTTTAGCCACTCTGATGTGTATGTAGTAATATCTTGTGTTTTTAGTTTGAATTTCCCTGATGACTAGTAAGATGAAGCACATTTCATAGATTAATCTTCTGATATGCTTTCTTAAAGCAGATATTGACAGGGACAAGAAATAAGTGAGAGGAAGTACATAGGGGGGAGTTGGAATGTAAAAAAACTAATACAAATGAAGCCACATTAAAATGGAGTTGGTGCTGCTATCCCAGAGGAACTGCCTTGTATGTATTATGCCTCAAACCTGTGGAATGTTAAAATAGGGCAAAATAACCTTGGAATAGGCATAAACAGCATTATGTCCCAAAGAACTGATGCAAAGATAACAAGAAAACAGATATTATGACTACTAGACTGAAAATTAAAAAACACTGTTTAGAATTAGCGTCACTATGTTAGCTTATCTGCACCACTTGAAATGCCTTCCTTCTATTGATGTAATTGTTCCCCTTTCCTTTCTCATAAATACTAATTGCATTTGTCTCCAAATTGAAAGACCATTTGGGCTTCTGCCTGAATCAGTGCTTCCTGAATAGCTTTTTAATTTAATTAATTAATTAATTTATTTATTTATTTAAATTTATTATTAAGGTATTACAAATGGGTCTTTATCCCCCCATTGTCGCCTCATCCCCCCAGTCTTGCCCTCACCCTCACCCCCTGTTGTCTGCGTCCATCGCTTATGCTTATATGCATGCATACAAGTCCTTTGATTGATCTCTCCCCCTTACTCCCACCCTTCCCTACCTTCCCTCTGAGGTTTGAGCATCTGATCGATGCTTCTGTCTATAGATCTGTTTTTGTTCATCAGTTTATGTTGTTCATTATAATCCACAAATGAGTGATATCATGTGATATTTATTCTTTCTCTGACTGACTCATTCCACTTAGCATAATGCTCTCCAGCTCCATCCAGCTGTTGCAAATGATAGGAGTTCATTCCTTTTTACTGAGGCATAGTATTCCATTGTGTAGATGTACCAAAGTTTTTTAATCCAATCATCTGCTGATGGGCACTTAGGCTGATTCCAAATCTTAGCTATTGTAAATTGTGCTGCTATGAACATAGAGGTGCATATATTTTTTTCTGATTGGTGTTCCTAGTTTCCTGGGTTATATTCCTAAGAGTGGGATCACTGGGTCAAATGGAAGTTCCATTTTTAGTTTTTTTTAGGAAACTCCATACTGTTCTCCACAGTGGCTGCACCAGTCTGCATTCCAACCAGCAGTGCATGAGGGTTCCTTTTTCTCCGCATCCTCGCCAGTATTTGTAATTTGTTGATTTATTGATGATAGCCATTCTGACAGGTGTGAGATGGTACCTCATTTTGATTTGCATCTCTCAGATGATTAGTGATTTTCATATGTCTCTTGGCCTTCCTTATGTTTTCTTTCGAAAAGTATATATTTAGATCTGTTGCCCATTTTTTGATTTGGTTGTTGTCTTCCTTTTGTTAAGTTGCATGAGTTCCCTGTAAATGTTGGAGATTAAACCGTTATCAGAGATATCATTGGCAATTATGTTCTCCCATGCAGTGGGTTTTCTTGTTTTTCTTGATGGTTTCTTTCACTGTGCAGAAGCTTTTTATTTTGATGTAGTCCCATTTGTTTATTTTTCCTTTAGTTTCCATTGCCCTAGGAGCTATATCGATGAAGATATTGCTTCAGCGTATATCTGAGATCTTGCTGCCTATGGATTCCTCTAATAATCTTATGGTTTCCCATCTTGTTCAAGTCCTTTATCCATTTTGAGTTTATTTTTGTGTATGGTGTAAGTTGGTGGTGTTGTTTCATTTTTTTTTTGCATGTATCTGACCAAATTTCCCAGCACCATTTATTGAAGAGACTGTCTTGACTCCATTGTATGTTCTTCCTCCTTTGTCAAATATTAATTGAGCATAGTGGTTTGGGTCTATTTCTGGGTTATCTATTCTATTCCATTGGTCTAAATGTCTGTTCTTGTGCCAGTACCACGCAGTTTTGAGAACAGTGGCTTTGAAAATACATCTTGATGTCTGGTATTGAGATCCCTCCTACTTTGTTCTTCTTTCTCAGGATTGCTGCAGCAATTTGTTTTTTGTGGTTTTTTTTTTTTTTTTTTTTTTTTTTTTTTTTTTTTTTTTTATTCCAGATGAATTTTTGGAGCGTTCTTTCTAGATCTGTGAAATATGCCTTTGGTATTTTAATGGGGAGTGCATTGAATCTATAGATTGCTTTGGGTAGTATGGACATTTTAATGATGTTGTTTCTACCAATCCATGAACATGGTATGTTTATCCATCTGTTTATGACTTCCTCTATCGCTTTTTTTCAACATCTTGTAGTTTTCTGAGTACAGGTCTTTTACCTCCTTAGTTAAGTTTATTCCTAGGTATCTTAATTTTTTTTGGCCAATGGTAAATGGGGTTGTTTTTGTAATTTCTCTTTCTGTAAATTCACTATTGGTATATAAAAATGCCATAGATTTCTTGGTGTTAATTTTGTATCTTGCTACATTGCCAAATTCATTTATTAAGTCTAATAATTTTCTGATGGAGTCTTTAGGGTTTTCTATGTACAGTATCATATCATCTGTGAATAATGACAATTTTACTTCTTTCTAATTTGGATTCCTTTTATTTTTTCTTCTTGTTTGATCACTATGGCTAGTACTTCTAGTACTATGTTGAACAGGAGTGGTGAAAGCGGGCATCCCTGTCTTGTTCCTGTTCTTAAGGGAAATGGTTTTAGTTTTTGCCCATTGAGTATGATGTTGGCTGTAGGTTTGTCATATAAGGTTTTTATTACATTAAGGTATGATCCTTCTATTCCCACTTTGCTGAGCGTTTTTATCAGAAAAGGGTGCTGGACTTTGTCAAGTGCCTTTGTGCATCAATCGATATGATTATGTGACTTTTTTCTCTCAATTTGTTTATGTGATGTATCACGTTTATTGAGTTGTGGATATTGTACCAACCTTGCATCCCTGGAATAAATCCCACTTGGTCATGGCGTATAATTTTTATAATGTAATGCTGGATCCAGTTTGCTAGAATTTTGTTGAGGATTTTAGCATCTATGTTCATCAGGGGTATTAGTCTGTAATTCTCTTTATTTGTGGTATTTTTATCTGGTTTTGGGATTAGAGTAATGTGGCTTCATACAAAGAGCTTGGAACTGTGCCTACCTCTTGAATTTTTGGGAATAGTCTGAGAAGGATTGGTTTTAGTTCTTCTTTGAATGTTCGGTAAAACTCCCTTGTGAAGCCATCTGGTCCAGGGCTTTTGTTTGCTGGAAGGTTTTTGATTACTGTTTCAATTTCATCCATAGTTATTGGCCTATTCAGATTCTTTGATTCTTCCTGATTGAGTTTTGGAAGCTTGTATTTTTCTAGGAATGTGTCTATTTCATCGAGGTTGTCCAGTTTTTTGGAGTAGAGTTGTTCATAGTATTTTGTTACAATCCTTTGTATATCAGTAGGGTCAGTTGTTACTTCACCTCTTTCATTTCTGATTTTGTTTATTTGGGTTCTCTCTCTTTGTTTCTTGGTGAGCCTGACTAGAGATTCATCAATCTTGTTTATCCTTTCAAAGAACCAGCTTTTGGTTTCATTGATCTTTTGTATTGTTTTGTTTGTTTGTTTGTCTCTATGTCATTTATTTCTGCTCTGATCTTTATTATTTCCTTCCTTCTGGATACTGTGAGCTTTTCTTGTTGCTCTCTTTCTAATTCTTTTAAGTTTCAAGGTTAGATAATTTATTACCATTTTTTCTTGCTTTTTGAGGTAGGCCTGTAGAGCTATGAACTTCCCTCTCAGGACTGCTTTCATTGTGTCCCATAGATTTTGGATTGTTGTGTTTTCATTGTCATTTGTTTCCAGGATGCTTTTTATTTCTTCTTTGATCTCGTTGGTAATCCAATCATTGTTTAATAGCATGTTATTTAGCCTCCAAGTGTTTAATTTATTTTCATTGTTTTTATTGTAGTTATTTCTAGTTTTATGCCATTGTGATCTGAGAAGATGCTTGTTATTATTTCTATCCTCTTGAATTTGAAGAGACTTTGCCTGTGTCCTAATATGTGGTCTATCTTTGAAAATGTCCCTTGTGCACTGGAGAAGAATGTATATTCTGTAGCATTGGGGTGAAATATTCTGAAGTTGTCAATTAAGTCCATCTGATCTAGTGAGTCATTTAGGATTGCTGTTTCTTTGCTGATTTTTTGTTTAGAGGATTTATCCAGTGGTGTCAGTGGGGTATTAAAGTCCTCTACTATGACTGTATTGCTATTGATCTCTCCCTTGATATCTTCCAGAAGTTGTTTTATTTATTTGGGTGCTCCTGTATTGGGTGCATATATGTTTACCAGAGTTATATCTTTGTGTTGAATTGCTCCCTTTAGTATTATGTAGTGGCCTTCCTTATCTCTTGTTATGGCCTTTACTTTGAGGTCTATTTTGTCAGATATAAGTATCACAACCCCAGCTTTTTTCTCATTTTCATTTGCCTGAAAATTTTTTTTCCATCCCTTCACTCTCAGTCTATGTGAATCCTTTGTTCTGAGGTGGGTCTCTTGTAGTCAGCAAATATATGGGTCATGTTTTCTTATCCATTCAGCTACCCTATGTCTTTTGATTGGTGCATTTAATCCATTTACATTTAATTTTATTATTGGTAAGTTCTTGTTTGTCATCATTTTTATTCTTAATGTTTGTGTTTCTCCTTCACTTTATGTTTCTTATTTTTACAGCAGTCCTTTCAGCTTTTCTTGCATTGTTGGCTTGGTAGTAATAAACTCTCTTAGCCCTTTTTTGTCTGTGAAGCTCCTGATTCCACTTTCAATTTTGAATGATAGCCTTGCTGAGTATAGTATTCTTGGATTCAGTTCCTTGCTTTGCATCACTTTGTATATTTCATTCCATTCCCTTCTGGCCTGGTGTGTTTCTGTTGAAAAATCAGTTGATATTCTAATAGGAGCTCCCTTTTATGTAACTTCCTGTCTCTCTCTGGCAGCCTTTAAGATTCTTACTTTGTCGTTGGTGTTTGCCAATTTAATTATGATGTGTCTTGGTGTCAGTCTTTTGGGGTTCATCTTGTTTGGAACTCTATGTGCTTCTTGGATTTGCATAGTTTTTTTCTTGCCAATATCAGGGAAGTTTTCTGCCATTATTTCTTCAAACAGGTTTTCTATTCCTTGCTTCTCTTCCTCTCCTTCTGGTACCCATATTATGCAAATATTGTTCATTTTGTGTTGTCCTAAAGCTCCCTTAGGCTCTCCTCTTGTTTTTTAAATCTTCTTTCCAGTTGCTGCTGTGTTTGTGTGTTTTTTCCTACCTTGTCTTCTAATTCACTGATGCAGTCCTCAGCCTCTTATAGTCTACTGTTTAAGAGTTCCATTGTGTTCTTTATTGCAACTATGTCATTCTTCATCTCCTCTTGATTCCTTTTCATGTTGGTGACATTCTCATTCAGTTCCTTATAATTCTCAGTGAGTTGTGTGTATTTGTCATCCAGCCATTTAAGCATCCTTAAAGCCATTACTCTGAATTCTTTCTCTGATAAGTTAGTAGCCTCAATTTCATTTAACTCCCTTTCTGGTGACTCTTCTTTTTCTTTCCTTTGGGGATTGCTTTTTTTTCTTCCCATGATTTGCTGTAATGTTTTAATTGTAGATCCAATTGCTTTGCTACCAAGGTTCTTTTGGGGATGGTGCTACTGATGTGACCTCTCAGGTCTCCTGGGCTTGGTAATCTAGCATAGCTCCCTACCTGAGCTATTTGGGTTCTCTTGATGTAGGCCTGTGAGCTGGAAAGGCGCAACTGCAGTAGATGTCAGCAGCAGCCATGGAGGGTGGTGTCCCAATTTTTGCTGTCTTACACCTTTGGTTGAAGTCGCACATGCCCAGCGGGGACTCAGTGGCAATGGAAAAGCATACAACTGGAGGAGAACCAAGATGGCGGCATAGGTTAACGCCGGAGTTTGCTGCTTTGAACAACTACTTCAAAAGTGAAACTAAAAGACAGAACGGACATCACCCAAAACCACTGGAACGCTGGCTGAATGGAAGTCCTACAACTAGGAGGAAAGAGAAACGCATACGGACACTCAGAGGAGGCGCAGTGCTGAAGTCAAATTCTGAGGTGCGGAGTGCGCGGAGCGGGCTGGCAGCGGAGGGCGCGGTTGGCGTTTTCAATCGGGAGGGAGTCGCAGACTCTGAGCTCCAGATACAGGCGAGTCTTTAGGGACCCAGACTCAAACGGGAGAAGCGGGACTGCCTGGCTTCGGTCAGAGCGAGTGCAGCTTTCTCTCGGAGCTTTGCAGCGGGTGCTGGGACTCAGAGAGGCAGAGCCCCTGGGGACAGGACTGAGAGCCGCCATCACTGCTCTCTCTGGCCCACCCTATTGATACTGTGCCCCGCCCAAGCCCTGCACAGAGGCATTTGCCAGATAGCCTCAGGCAAACGCCAGATTAGCACCTCCCTAGAGGACAGAAGTTCTCTCACTGCTGACACAGCTGATTCTCATAGCCACTTGGCCTGGAGGTCAAACCCTCCCTGGAATTAGCTACAACAATCAAGATTTAACTATAAAACCACGAACAAAGACCACTAGGGGGTGCACCAAGGAAGCATAACAAAATGCGGAGACAAAGAAACAGGACAAAATTGTCAATGGAAGATCTAGAGTTCAGAACCACACTTTTAAGGTCTCTCAAGAACTGTTTAGAAGCCGCCGATAAACTTAATGAGATCTACAAGAAAACTAATGAGACCCTCGATGCTATATTGGGGAATCAACTAGAAATTAAGCATACACTGACTGAAATAAAGAATATGATACAGACTCCCGACAGCAGAACAGAGGAGCGCAAGAATCAAGTCAATGATTTGAAATGCGAGGAAGCAAAAAACACCCAACCGGAAAAGCAAAATGAAAAAAGAATCCAAAAATGCGAGGATAGTGTAAGGAGCCTCTGGGACAGCTTCAGGCATACCAACATCAGAATTATAGGGGTGCCAGAAGATGAGAGAGAGCAAGATATTAAAAACCTATTTGAAGAAATAATGACAGAAAACTTCCCTCACCTGGTGAAAGAAATGGACTTACAGGTCCAAGAAGCGCGGAGAACCCCAAACAAAAGGAATCCAAAGAGGACCACACCAAGACACATCATAATTAAAATGCCAAGAGCAAAAGATAAAGAGAGAATCTTAAAAACAGCAAGAGAAAGAAACTCAGTTACCTACAAGGGAATACCCATACGACTGTCAGCTGATTTCTCAACAGAAACTTTGCAGGCCAGAAGGGAGTGGCAAGAAATATTCAAAGTGATGAATACCAAGAACCTACAACCAAGATTACTTTATCCAGCAAAGCTATCATTCAGAATTGAAGGTCAGATAAAGAGCTTCACAGATAAGGAAAAGCTAAAGGAGTTCATCACCACCAAATCAGGATTATATGAAATGCTGAAAGGTATCCTTTAAGAAGAGGAAGAGGAAGAAAAAGGTAAAGATACAAATTATGAACAACAAACATGCATCTATCAACAAGTGAATCTAAGAATCAAGTGAATAAATAATCCGATGAACAGAATGAACTGGTGATTATAATAGAATCAGGGACATAGAAAGGGAATGGACTGACTATTCTTGGGGGGGAAAGGGGTGTGGGAGATGCGGGAAGAGACTGGACAAAAATCGTGCACCTATGGATGAGGACAGTGGGTGGGGAGTGAGGGCGGAGGGTGGGGCGGGAACTGGGAGGAGGGGAGTTATGGGGGGAAAAACGAGGAACAAATGTAATAATCTGAACAATAAAGATTTAATTAATAAAAAAAAAAGACAAAAAAAAAAAGAAAAGCATACAACTGTAATGGCCAGAGTTCTGCAGCTGTGTGGTGGGCAGACTCATTTTTTGCTGCTGCACCTGTAGTGGATAGGCATGTGCTCCCAGTGGCAGCTCACAGGACCACCAGGGTGCATTTACCAGTGTGGTGTCCTGAAGCACTCCGAAGGTATCCAGGGTGAGTGAATTCAGAATTTCTACTGTCAGAGGGAGTATGTCCCTGTTTGTCAAAGATAGCACCTAGTGGGGGCTCGCAGCAACTTCCACGAGTGCCCTGTGGATAGATGGGCTCTGGGTGCCTGCTCGTTGGAAATGCGAAACTGTGGCAGTTAGTTTGCCAGCGCAGAGCTTTGATGCACTCTGAGGGGCCCTGGTGCTAAAGATGCGCAGCTGGGTTGTCTGTGGGCAGTTATTCAGGAAGAGGCAATTCATAATTTCTACTGCGGGGCAGCACACCCCTGTCTACTCAAAATCACATGCAGCAGGGGTTCACAGCAGCATCCAAGAGCTGCCTATGGTGTGGTGTGCCCTGGAAATCTGCACACTGAAAACGCGTGAATGTTGGAAATGCGCGAATGTGGGTCCACAGTTCTGCCGCTGGGGAGGGGGGAAGTTGCACTTACTGCTGCGGGAGCAGTGCACCTTTGGAGGTGGAGGTCCCAGGGTCCACGGGTCTGTGGGTGGGGCAACAAGATTTTGGCTGGCATGGCTGCTGGGTCGTGGGCAGTGTCCAAGGCCTGTCTGGGTGGTGGTACTGATGAGTTCCTAGAAGAGGCCACTCTCCCCTTCAAGATGGCGTGGGCTCTGTGCTCGAGTCCCACAGTCCAGGGAGTGCCCGCAACAGTAATAGTCTCTCCCTGTCCAAGAGAGCCTGTCTGCCAGCCCCTGCTGCTCCTGCCAGATTTAACTGTCCCTCACTCACTCACCCACACACTCTCTTTCATCCCCTCACTCACTCACTTCCTATCCCTCACCTCCATCCTGCCAGCGGCCATCTTTTTCTCTTTTCAGCTTTTTACTTTTAATCCCAAGTGCTTGTTGCCTTTCATTGTGACTTTTTTATTTTTAGATTAACATGCCTAAGAAATTGGGATAGAAAGCAAACACTGTAGAAAGGAAAGCCTAAGGGCATTAAATCAAACTTTCTGAGCAGACCAGTTTTTCTGATGACTAGCTAGGTATACACAGATTCAGGAGTGTCTTCAGTACAGCAGCTACAGGTGTTGTAAAGGTGCATGTAAAAGTGCACATAAAATATGTTTGAAGTCCAACAATAAAAAACTCCTGGAAGCAACCTGGGTCCAAGCTCTCCTTTCCACATCAGCAGCAGCTCCAATTGCTTCCTGGCATCTCTCATCAGGTTAGGTTCCCAACTGGCTCTTAATGGCCCTGTCTCAAAAATGATAGCCGTGGATTTGCAGATTCCAGCTAGAAGGCCATATGATGACAATGTTAAAGAGCACAGAAGGTTAAATATTCTTTCTCCCCAGCTTTATTGAAGTATAATGACAAAATGCAATTGTATATATTTAAGGTGTACAACGTGATGTTTTAATATAAAAATAGTGAAATGATTCCTAAAATCAAGGTAATTAACATATTTATCACTTCACATAGTCACTTTTTTGGTAAGTGCTCTTTCTACCCAGCACTAATCAAACAACTTTCCACAGCCCAGTGGTGGTCTTAAGGTAGCAACCTGTATTCGCAGTGTGTAACCTTGGACACTGGTTCCAAAGAGGGCAGAGCAGAACTTATTCACAAATTATTGTATAGGTATGTTCTAACCTGTCTGGGGGCTACCTAAAGGACTGATATGAGCTTCTAGTCTCTGTTTTGTCTAACTCAGAACTCATTCAGGGAAGAAAAGTGATGAGCATTGCTTGAAAATATTGTAAGGAAAACAAAACCCTGCAGCTGCCTGAGGTAAAGATTATGATTGAGCAATGCAATGTACCACCCAAAGCCTGGGAGGAAAATACAGGAAGAAAATTCCTGTGAGAAATTTGAACATTCAAAAGTGTGTGTGTAGACTTTGTAATACTTTAAGCAATAAATTAAAAAAAAAATAAAAAAAAATAAAATGTAAAAAAAAAAAAAAAAGTGTGTGTGTAGAGAAAACCAAGATGGCGGCATAAGTAAACACCTGAAGTTGCTACCTCACACAACCACTTCAAAACTACAACTAAAAGACAAAACGGACATCACCCAGAACCACAGGAAGGCTGGCTGAGTGGAAATTCTACAACCAGAAGGAAAGAGAAAAGCACACTGAGACTCAGAGGAGGTGTGGAAGTAAAGTGCAGAGGTATGGAGGCGCGCGTGGAAAGGGCTGGCAACTAAGGACACGGTGGGTTGTCTTTTTCAATCAGGAGGGAGACAAAAGCTCCCGACTGCTCTGAACTCCAGTTCTGGGCAAGTCTCTGGGGACCCAGACTCACACAGGGAGAAACTGGACTGTCTGGCATTGGGCGGAACTTGAGGGCGGCTTTCTCACAGAGGTGCTTGCGGCAATTACCAAGGGACACTGAGACCCACGGCCTCTTAGGGCAGGGCTGAGGATCAGCCCTAGCTGTTTGCTCCGCCCTGTTGATTCACTGAGACCCTGCCCCACCCAGCTGCAGGAAGAGGCTTTTACATATGAATGGCCTGGCCCTTTGCAATATAAAATTACCTAAGAAACTGCAGCTGGGTCAGAGAGACCCAGAACATCCAAAAGAAGGCCCAAGGCCCCACAGCAGCTTGCATTGTTTCACAGCTGGGCCTCATCTGGGCACCTCCAAACTCCAAACAAAGAAGAGGAATCTGCAGATCTCTACATAGCTCCTGCTGGGTAGACTCAGGCAGAGGCTAAATTACCACCTCCTTAGAGATCCAAGAGCCAGTGTATCCAGTGGTCAGAGTGGGACCATCCAGATTACAACTCCTCAGATCCATAAGAAACACACTCAGGGGTCAGACTCAGTGACCACCAAAGCCCCACTGAAGCAAGTCTTGCCCCAGAAGGGTGTCTCCAGCACAGAAGTTCTCCCACTGTAGACACAGCTGTTTCTCACAGCCAATTGGCCTGGAGGTCAATTCCTCCCAGTGATACCAACAACAATCAAGACTTAACTACAACAAGACTGTGCACACAGCCCACAAAGGGGTGTACCAAGAGTGTCCACATCAGGTAATTGGGGAGGCTGAGCCACTGGGGCCTATAGGACACCTAGCACAGAAAGCCACTCTATCAACACAGGTAAGCAGCCAAAATGCAGAGACAAAGAAACAGGTCACAAATGACAGAAATGGAGGAAAGCAAACTTCTGGATATAGAGTTCAAAACTACAGTTATAAG
Organism: Myotis nattereri; assembly: GCF_964212035.1. Lineage (NCBI taxonomy): Eukaryota > Metazoa > Chordata > Mammalia > Chiroptera > Vespertilionidae > Myotis > Myotis nattereri. Next base: position 91,375,897 of record NC_138078.1, read on the forward strand.
GTTTCTCAAGAATTTTCTAGAAACTGTCAATAAATTTAGGGAGACCCTTGATAAATCTAGTGAGACCCTCAAGGATATGAAAAAGGACCAACTAGAAATTAAGCATACATTGACTGAAATAAAGAATAATATACAGAGATCCAACAGCAGACGAGAGGATCGCAAGAATCAAGTCAAAGATTTGAAATATGAAGAAGCAAAAAACACCCAACCAGAAAAGCAAAAAGAAAAAAGAATCCGGGGAGAACCAAGATGGCGGCATAGGTAAACACCGGAGATTGCTGCCTTGCACAACCACTTCAAAAATACAACTAAAAGACGGAACAGACATCACCAAGAACCACAGGAAAGCTGGCTGAGGGTAATTCTTCAACTAGAAGGAAAGAGAACAGCATACCGAGACTCAGAGGAGGCGCAGTGCGGAAAATACAAAGGTGCAGAGGTGCGCGCGGAGTGGGCTGGTGGCTGAGGGTGCGGTTGTCATTCTCAGTCGGGAGGGAGTCTCAGGCTCTGAGCTCCAGTTCTGGGCGAGTCTCTAGGGACCCAGACTCAAACAGGAGAAGCAGGACTGTCTGGCATCGGTCGGAATGCAAGGGCAGCTTTCATTCCGAGGTTTGCAGCGGTTGCTGGGACTCTGAGAGGCAGAGCCTCTGGGGATGGGACTGAGAGCAGCCATAACTGCTCCCTCTGCCCGCCCTGTTTGATCCCGTGCGACCCGCCCCGCCCCGCCCAAGCCCGGCGCAAAGGCTAGGTTAGCACCTCCCCAGAGGACAGAAGTTTTCCCACTGCAGACACAGCTGACTCTCACAGCCAGTTGGCCTGGAGGTCAAATCCCCCCACTATTAACTACAACAATCAAGGCTTAACTACAACAAGACTGCGCACAAAGACCACTAGGGGGTGCACCAAGAAAGCACAAAAAATGCGGAGACAAAGAAACAGGACAAAATTGTCAATGGAAGATATAGAGTTCAGAACCACACTTTTAAGGTCTCTCAAGAACTGTCTAGAAGCCGCCGATAAACTTAATGAGATCTACAAGAAATCTAATGAGACCCTCGATGTTATGATAAAGAACCAACTAGAAATTAAGCATACACTGACTGAAATAACAAATACTATACAGACTCCCAACAGCAGACCAGAGGAGCGCAAGAATCAAGTCAAAGATTTGAAATGTGAAGAAGCAAAAAACACCCAACCAGAAAAGCAAAATGAAAAAAGAATCCAAAAATACGAAGATAGTGTAAGGAGCCTCTGGGACAGCTTCAAGCGTACCAACATCCGAATTATAGGGGTGCCAGAAGATGAGAGAGAGCAAGATATTGAAAACCTATTGGAAGAAATAATGACAGAAAACTTCCCCTACCTGGTGAAAGAAAGAGACTTACAAGTCCAGGAAGCACAGAGAACCCCAAACAAAAGGAATCCAAAGAGGACCATACCGAGACACATCATAATTAAAATGCCAAGAGCAAAAGACAAAGAGAGAATCTTAAAAGCAGCAAGAGAAAGAAACTCAGTTACCTACAAGGGAATACCCATACGACTGTCAGCTGATTTCTCAACAGAAACTTTGCAGGCCAGAAGGGAGTGGCAAGAAATATTCAAAGTGATGAATGCCAAGAACCTACAACCAAGATTACTTTATCCAGCAAAGCTATCATTCAGAATTGAAGGTCAGATAAAGAGCTTCACAGATAAGGAAAAGCTAAAGGAGTTCATCACCACCAAACCAGTATTATATGAAATGCTGAAAGGTATCCTTTAAGAAGAGGAAGAAGAAGAAAAAGGTAAAGATACAAATTATGAACAACAAATATGCATCTATCAACAAGTGAATCTAAGAATCAAGTGAATAAATAATCTGATGAACAGAATGAACTGGTGATTATAATAGAATCAGGGACATAGAAAGGGAATGGACTGACTATTCTTGCGGGGGAGAGGGGTGTGGAGATACAGGAAGAGACTGGACAAAAATCGTGCACCTATGGATGAGGACAGTGGGTGGGGAGTGAGGGCGGAGGGTGGGGTGGGAACTGGAAGGAGGGGAGTTAATGGGGGGAAAAAGAGGAACAAATGTAATAATCTGAACAATAAAGATTTAATAAAATAAAAAAGAAAAAAGAATCCAAAAATATGAAGATAGTGTAAGGAGCCTCTGGGACAGCTTCAAGCATACCAACATCCGAATTATGGGGGTGCCAGAAGAAGAGATAGAGCAAGATATTGAAAACCTATTTGAAGAAATAATGACAGAAAACTTCCCCTACCTGGTGAAAGAAACGGACTTACAAGTCCAGGAAGTGCAGAGAGTCCCAAACAAAAGGAATCCAAAGAGGACCACACCAAGACACATCATAATTAAAATGCCAAGGGCAAAATACAGAGAATCTTAAAAGCAGCAAGAGAAAAACAGTCTGTTACCTAAAAGGGAGTACCCATACGATTGTCAGCTGATTTATCAACAGAAACTATGCAAGCCAGAAGGGAGTAGCAAGAAATATTCAAAGTGATGAATAGCAAAAACCTACAACCAAGATTATTTTATCCAGCAAAGCTATCATTCAGAATTGAAGGTCAGATAAAGAGCTTCACAGATAAGGAAAAGCTAAAGGAGTTCACCACCACGAAACCAGTATTATATGAAATGCTAAAAGGTATTCTTTAAGAAGAGGAAGAAGAAAAATGTAAAGATAAAAATTATGAACAATAATACATATCTATCAACAAGTGAATCTAAAAATCAAGTGAATAGAAAATCTGATGAACAGAATAAACTGGTGAATATAATAGAATCAGGGGCATAGAAAGGGAGTGGACTGACAATTCTCAGGGGGAAAGGGGTGTGGAGGGTGTGGGAAGAGCCTGGACAAAAATCATACACCTATAGATGAGGACAGTGCTGGTGTGGGGGGTGGTAAGGGCAGAGGGTGGGGTGGGAACCGGGTGGAAGGGAGCTATGGGGGAAAAAAGAGGAACAGCTGTAATAATCTGAACAATATTGATTTAATAATAAAAAAAAAGTGTGTGTGTATACTGGGGAAATTTAGAAAGCCACAGGCATATCTAGGGAAAAATACATACTTAGAAAAGACTTTAAGGTTTCACCTCTGGTTAATTTCCAAGTTGAGTTCAAGCAAGAAGTGAAGTCTAAGTCCAAGGTGTAAACAGTCTGAATACGGACTGAAGGAGTCCCTGAACACAGAGCCAAACTGAAAAGACTGAAAAAAGTGAAATTTTTGTTTGTTTTAGGTCCTAGTGTTCCAAGAAATTTTTTCAAAATACTAGGTGAAAATGAGCTATAATATAGACTTCAGTGACAACACATAACATGGAATACAGTTTTTGCAAAAATGATTTGGAAAGATCACTAAATAAACAAATGACAACAACCCTCAACAATCAAAAACAGAAAACCCAGGGGAATGAGGAGAAGGTGATTACCAGAGTTACCACATTATTTATATACTAGTAGCCCGGTGCACAAAAATTTGTGCACTCGGGGAGGGGGGTTGTCCCTCAGTTATTAAACATTTTATGGCACAACACTGACCACATTGGTGGTGGTGGTGGTCTTGTCAGAATGTGTTATATTATGCAGATGAAAATCTATTTAAACAGATTTGATGTAGATATTTTCAAAGATGGAAGAATTGTCCCTGTCAACTATTTTAGTTGATTCATATCTTCACTAATTGTCATCATTGCAAAGTTTTCAGTCCCCATATGGATTGCTGGATATAATAGGTCATGCACTGTCCCTGTCCTTTGTAGCCTTTGTGACCTTAAGGACTCTAGTTTTCCATTTATATGTTTAAGTACCAACCTTACTGGCTTAAAAATGTAAGCTTTTAACACTGCTCTCTGTTCCGTATCCTTCCGATGAAAAGTGGAGTTGGGTTGCAGCACAGGAGAGAAATTCAGAAGGGGAATATTGAAGTCATGACTACAGTAGGAGAAGAGGGAACCTATTTCCCTGGCCACAGGCGCTGGCGCTCTGGACCACAGGGCTGGCAGCTTCTCCGGATGGCTGCAGCCTGGGACCTCAGGCGGGTGGCTTGTCCGTCTCCTGGGCTGCAGCCAGCTGTAGGTGCTGGCACCTGGACCAAAGGTGGGCGGCTTCTTCTTCTGGTGGCTTCTTCTTCTTCTTCTGTGCTTCCAGGGAGGGCAGTCAGTTATGTGTATATGTGTGTGCATGCAAACATAGGTATGTACACATGTGTATGTGGAAATCTGCTGGGCAAGTCAAAACCATAGAGGAGTTGCCCCCTATCTCTTGAATCTTCCAGAGATATCCCCCACTTTTTTATTTTATCACTATTGGAGACTCAGTATTTGCAGCCAGCAAGCCAGTAACTCTCTCAGTGTCTATTTTTGACTTCTTCTTTTCCTGTCTGTCTTCCAACCCCTAATCATATTTCCACCTGGATGCATCATATTTACTCCCAATATGCTGTATGGAGAAGGAGTCAGGATGCTGTCTTCCCATGAATAGTACTCAGTAACAAATCAATTGCATTTTAGTTGGGCAATGCCTCTACCCACCCTTCAAATCCCTTCCACCATGCATTTCTGTTTCCCTTTTTGTTTGTTGGATTGTTCTGCTGCTCCTTCTCCTCACCCCACCACCCTTGGATTGTGATTCAAAATTCTTTTACATTGTCAAGAAATTATTAAAAATACAGGTACTTTGAAAAAAAAATACAGGTACTTCTCTGATCACCGGTGGGGGACAGGAGGGGGGAGGCAGGGAAGAGGCGGCTGCTGGCCCCCCAAGATCTATGTGGCAGCACACATAGAGGCCAGGACCCAGTCTCATGGGTTTTACCCACGTAGTTTGAAAGGTGTTCGAGATCTACATGGTGGCCAGAACCTGGTCTCATGGGGTTTGCAGTTTGAAAGGTGCTCACGATCTACGTAGTGGCTAGGACCCGGTCTCAGGGGGTTTGCAGTTCAATCTACATGGGCGGTCAGGACCCCTTCTCATGGGGTTTTACCTGTGCAGTTTGCAAGGTGCTCGCGATCTCCGTGGCAGGCAGGACCCGGTCTCAGGGGGTTTTCAGTTCGATCTATGTGGGCGGTCATGACCTGGTATCATGGGGTTTTACCCCCGCAGTTTGAAAGGTGCTTGCTATCTACTTAGGGGTCAGTGCCTCCTCTTCCCTGCCGCACCCTGCTTCTCCAATCCTGACTGGGGGGCGGGGCAAAGGCCCCCCGCTTCTCTGATCACAGGATGGGACCCAGGACATTGTCCCTGCTTCTCCGATCACACCTGGGGGGACAGGCCAAGGCCCCCGTTTCTCTGAGCACTCCTGGGGGGGGCGGGCAAAGGCCCCCACTTCTCTGATCACAGGATGGGACCCAGGACATTGTCCCTGCTTCTCCGATCACACCTGGGGGGACAGGCCAAGGCCCCCGTTTCTCTGAGCACTCCTGGGGGGGCGGGCAAAGGCCCCCACTTCTCTGATCACACCTGGGGGGCCGGCCAAAGGCCTCCGCTTCTCTGATCACTGCATAGGGGTCCAGGCAAAGGCCCCCGCTTCTCTGATCACACCTGGGGTCCGGACAAATGCCCCGGTTTCTCTGATCACTGGAGAGTGGACCAGGCAAAGGCCCTGCTTCTCTGATCATGCCTGTGGGGCCGGGCAAAGGCCCCCACTTCTCTGATCACACCTGGGGGGCCGGCCAAAGGCCTCCGCTTCTCTGATCACTGCATAGGGGTCCAGGCAAAGGCCCCCGCTTCTCCGATCACACCTGGGGGAACAGGCCAAGGCCCCCGTTTCTCTGAGCACTCCTGGGGGGCCGGGCAAAGGCCCACACTTCTCTGATCACGCCAGGGGGGCCGGCCAAAGGCCTCTGCTTCTCTGATCACTGGATAGGGGGCCAGGCAAAGGCCCCCACTTCTCCCATCACACTTGGGGAGCCGGGCAAAGGCCCCCACTATCCGCTCACGCCTGGGGGGCCGGCCAAAGACCCCCGCTTCTCCGTTCACTGGCTGAGGGTCCAGGTAAAGGCCCCAGTTCTCCGATCATGCCTGGTGGGCCGAGCAAAGGCCCTAGTTTCTCGGATCATGCCTGTGGGTCTGGGCAAATGCCCCCTCTTTTCCGCTCACTGGCTTGGTGCCCTGGCAAAATCCCCCGCTTCTCTGATCACTGGGTGTGGGGCCGGGCAACGGCCCCTGCTTCTCCATCATCCCTGCGGGGTGGGCAAAGGCCCCAGTTCTCTGAATATGCCTGGGGGACTGAGCAAAGGCCCCAGTTTCTCGGATCATGCCTGCGGGTCCGGGCAAAGGCCCCCGCTTCACCAATCATACCTGGGGGGCGGGGCAAAATCCCTGCTTCTCTGATCCGGCTGTGGGGCCAGGCAAAGGCCCCCCCCCCTTCTCTTATCACTGGCTGGGGGTCCAGGCAACGGCCTCTGCTTCTCCATCATCCCTGAGGGGCAGGCAAAGTTCCCAGTTTTCTGATTACTGGCTTGGGGACCAGGCCAAGGCCCCAGCTTCGCCCATCACGCCTGAGGGGCGGGGCCAAGTCCCGCTTCTCCTATCGTGCCTGGGTGGCCAGGCAAAAGCCCTCATTTGTGTGATCACTGGATGGGGGGCCGGGCAAAGTCCCCGCTTCTCTGATCACTCCATAGGGGGGGGGGGGGGGAAGGCCCGAGCTTCTCCGATCATCGCTGAGTGGCCGGGCAAAGGCCCCTTCTCCTTGATCACACCTGGGGGGCCGAGAAAAAGCCCCAGCTTCTCGGATCATGGCTGCGCTCCCGGACAAAGGTCCCCGTTTCTCCGATCACTGGCTGGGGGCCAAGGCAAAGGCCCAGGTTCTCCGACCATGCCTGGGGGGCCGAGCAAAGGCCCCAGTTTCTCGGATCATGCCTGGGGTCTGGGCAAAGGCCCCCGCTTCTCCCATCACATCTGGGGGGCCGGACAAAGGCCCCTGCTTCTCTTATCACAGGCTGGGGGCCAAGGCAAAGTCCCTGGTTCTCCGATCATGCCTGGGGGGGCGAACAAAGGCCCCAGCTTCTCGGATCATGCCTGGGCAGCCGGGAAAGGCCCCTGCTTCTTTGATCACACCTGGGGGGACAGATAAAGGACCCCGTGACTCTGATCACTGGCTGGGGACCCGGGCAAAGGCCCCTGCTTCTCTGATCATGCCTGGTGGGCCGGGCAAAAGCCCCCACTTCTCAGATCCAGCTGTCGGGCCAGGCAAAGGCCCCTGCTTCTCTGATGATGCCTGTGGGCCTGGGCAAAGGCCCCCGCTTCTTTGATCACACCTGGGCGGCCGGACAAAGGCCCCCGTTTCTCCGATCACTGGCTTGGGGTCGGGCCAAGGCCCCCGTTTCACTGGTCACGCCTGGGGTGCGGGGAAAAAGGCCCTGCTTCTCTGATTCCGGCTGTGGGGCCAGACCAAGGCCCCCGCTTCACCGATCACGCCTGAGGTCCGGGCAAAGGCCCCCCTTCTCTGATCACTGGATGGGGGGCCAGGCAAAGGCCTTTGCTTCTCCCATCATCCCTTAGGGGCGGGGCAAAGAACCCAGCTTATCGGATCATGCCTGGGCGGGGCACCTGCATTAGGCAACCAATCACTGAATCTCTCTCACCTCTCTCTCTCTCTCTCTCTCTCTCTCTCTCTCTCTCTCTCTCTCCTCCCTCCCTCTCTCCCACCTTCCCTCTCTCCCGCTCTCCCTTCCATTCTTTCTAAAAATTAATGGAAAATTATCGAGTAAGGATTAACAACAACAAAATAATAGGGAAAACTGGGTTCAGGGAATATGGGAACTCTCTGTAGTGTCTTTGTAATTTTTCTATATATCTAAAACCATTCTAAAATAAAGTTTATTTTTTAAAAGTTCACTAAATAACTTTTTACAGGGATAGGTGGTTACTAGTCTTATTGTGGTGATCACATCATAAAGTATATAAATGTCAAATCACAATGTTGAACACCTGAAACTAATATAATATTGTATGTCAAATTACTTTTTAAAAAGTTCACTGAAAAAAATAAGTGCGGTATAGTTTGGCTAGAAGAGATGGAAAGGCCAAGAGCAGGGCAGTTTCTCTGATACCAGAGGTCTTCTCACTCACATAGCCTGTAAGACCCTTAACCTAATATATATGAACACTGAAGCCAGACCACCTGGGTTTCAATTCTGACTTATCACTTACTAGCCAGGTAACCTTGAACCTCATCCTATCTCTCTTTTTAAAATTTACTCTACTATACTGTTAATTGTTACTTTTGTACTCTTTCTACTCATTAAAAAAAATGTTTGCTGTGAACCTCATCTTGTAAAAATAGGAATGATAGCCCCCACTTTTTGGTCATTTTGTAATAATGACCAAATTAAATGCGTTAATATGTATAAAGTGCCTAAATGAGTGCTGGCACATTGTAAATTCTGTGTCAATACTTTGTAAACTAAAAAAAAATATATATGATGACTAAAAATTCATTTATTAATCATCTGTACATCGTACAAGGTAGGGAGATGTGAGTTTGTTTGCTATGAACCAGGCAGTGGTTGCCATAGATATGTCAGAACATTGACAGTCATTGTTAGGTCACTGCTATATTCTCATAAGTGGGCAACTGAGCTGTGTTAATCTGGCACAAAGGCTAGAAATCTCAACATATCTTCTATTACTCTACACATCTTATGTCTTCCATCCATAAAAAACCAGTAATCTGATCAGTAAGTAACCACCTCAAGGTAAGCAAAATATTATCATTATTACATTCTACAGATAAGAAATCTAAAACTGTACATTGAATTTAGGTGATTTCATCCCAGAGTACCCAGGAGAGACACTGGAAATGAAAGGATCAATAATCCCTAGTCTAAACATTTTCTTCCTTGGTTATCCCATTAATCCTCCCTTAGGATAAGGGTTTTTTTAAAATCTTTCTTTGAGAGTATTACAAATGTCCCGGTTTTCCCCCCCTATTGTCCTCCTCCACCCTGCTCCTGCCCCATCCCAGGCCTTCACCACCCTACTGTCTGTGTCCATAGGTAAGATCTTTGGTTAATCTCTTCCCATTTTCCCTCCCCCTTTCCCTCTTAGATTCATCAGTCTGTTCCATGCTTCCAAACTTCTGATTCTGTTTTATTCACCAGTTTACTTGGTTCATTAGATTTCTTGTTCATTTATTTTGATTTTTTAGATTCAATTGTGGATAGATATGTATTTATTGCCATTTTATCATTCATATTTTTTGTTTCTTCTTCCTCTCCTCCTCCTCATTCTCCTTCTTTCTTCTTCTTCTTCTTCTCCTCCTCCTCCTCCTCCTCCTCCTTCTCCTCCTCCTCCTCCTCCTCCTCCTCCTTCTTCTTCAATAATACCCTTCAACATGTCATGTAATACTGGTTTGGTGGTGATGAACTCCTTGACCTTTTTCTTATCTGTGAAGCTCTTTATCTGACCCTCAATTCTAAATGAGAGCTTTGCTGGGTACAGTAATCTTGGTTGTAGGTCCTTACTATTAATCACTTTGAATATTTCTTGCCACTCTCTTCTGGCCAGCAAAGTTTCTGTTGAGAAATCTGACAGTCATATGGGTGCTCCCTTATAGGTAACTAACTTCTTTTCTCTTGCTGTTTTAAGATTCTTTCTTTGTCTTTAACCCTTGGCGTTTTAATTATGATGTGTCTTGGTGTGGGCCTCTTTGGGTTCTTCTTGTTTGGGACTCTCTGCGCTTCCTGAACTTGTAAGTCTATTTCTTTCACCAGGTAGGGGAAGTTTTCTATCATTATTTCTTCAAATAGGTTTTCAATATCTTGCTTTCTCTTGTCCCCTCTGGCACGCCCATAATTGGAATGATGGTATGTTTGAAGTTGTCCCAGAGGCTCCTTACACTATCTTCATATTTTTTGATTCTTTTTGCTCTTCTGATTGGGTGTTTTTTGCTTCCTCATATGACAAATTGTTGGTTTGATTCTTGGAATCTTCTACTCGACTGTTAAATCCCTATAACTTGTTTTTTGTGTGTTTTGTTTTGTTTTGTTGATGTGTGTGTGTGTGTGTGTGTGTGTGTGTGTGTGTGTGTGTGAATAAGGTGCAAAACTGCCATTCTCTGGAGCATTTTCTCAATCCCTTGAGATTGTGTTTCCTGAAAATTGTCAATGGTTTGGTTCAAATAAACTCACAAAAATTCCCTGTAGATTTTCATGTTTCTTATGTTGACAGTTCTAATCTCAATTTGCCATTACCAGATAGGCACACTGGGGCACTGTATCAGCCTCTCAAGTGGAGAATATGACTGTGGAAAGTGCCTAGGACAGGGCCTACTATGTATCAAGGACAAATGGTATCTATAATCCCAGTGGATATGGCCACCTAAATGTACAGGTAGAGAATGCCACTGTGTAAATGAATATGCACAAGTAGGTGGAGCCAATGCTCAGGCAGCTGGCTTCCTCCCTGCTCTGCTAGTGGGAATGTGAAATGTTACAGCCACTTGGGAAAACAGTCTGGCACTTGCTCAAAAGTTTAAATGTAGAGTTATATGACCCAGTGACGACACTTCTAAGTATATGTACCCATGAAAACTGAAAACATATGTCCACAAAGTTGTACAAAAATGTCTATAGCAGCATTATTGACAAGAGCCAAATGACCATAAACTAATGAATAAACAAAAAGTGGTATATCCATACAATGGGATATTATTCAGCCATAAAAAGGAACAAAATACTAATATATGCTACAACATGGATGGACCTTGAGGTGGTTGTCTAAATTATCCTTTTTACTTAGGTATTCACTTCCGAATATTGTTGCACTTTGAAAACTACTGGTGAGATTATGTAACTCCCTGGGAATCTTTGAGAGTGGGGCACCTGGACTGATGTTTGCAATCTATTAGACTAGATGATCTCTAAGGTTCCTTACAGCTCTAGGAATTTTATGAAATCTATGACAATGGCTCACCAACATTTTTTAAGCAGAGGCAATAAGAGAACCAAGAATAGTAGATAGTTGTCACTTAGAACAGGTTTCCCAATAAATAGGTCCTTGAAATCTCAGCTGGTTCTTCTCCGAAGCTTCACTTCACCCCACCTAAGGTTGAATGAAGATATTCCCAACAGGGATGATCTACGGCTGAAGGGAAGGTCACAGCTGATGCCATCGTGCCTGTGTAGGTTGCTTTAACAAGAAACCATCCCATTTTGCAGGAATATGCCAGTAGAATTGAGGATTACCCATCCCTCGCTCTATGACATTTATAGATAAGGGTGGCTAGAATGAAGTAATGGACTTGTGTCAGTACAAGGCTTTCTGTTTATCAGCACCTATGTCATCATAAACTGACAAGTTCAATGTTAATGGCGGGGCTGATTTCTTATTTACTTGTTTCCCTTAATATTACAGAACGAAGCTGAATCATGTTCAAGATAATGACATCCTGCGGGCCTCAAGAAGATAGGAATGAAACACGAAGGTAATATTGTAATTATTTCCCCAGACCTACTCCACCATTTCCTCCAATGTATCTGCCCACAGTCCCACATGGGACAAATCATGATATATATTGTTAGGGGAAGTGATTAGTCTGTCTGCATGCAAGATTGAGGACAAGGTTTGAAGAGAATGGCTAATTCTGCAAGGCAGGTGACTCGGGAAGAAACACATCCTTGGAGACCTTGGGAAGGGATTCCTATATAACCTTCTACCACCTTGGCTGTGCCTTTTATGATACATATATTGGGACTACTGTAGGAAGATCCCCAAACACCAAAGAAGAATAGACTTCTTTGTTTAGCTTAAGAACTAACTGTTTTTAAGGCTTTGGCTCATTTTTCTTTTCCATTAATAGGAATGTGACCATCATCATCATCGGTCTGGAGAATGCAGGCAAAAGTCTACTTACGGAGGCCTTCCGCAGACGTAAGGAACTAAGAGCATTAGACATTGGTTTAGGTCTCTCAAGGGCCCCAGTGACCAATGAAATAATTATTCCTTCCTAGCTTTACTTCACAGCCCTCAGGTTGCCTCTTTTGAAGATAAGCACTCTCCAACACACATACACAATCCTTTCCTGGGGCATTATCAGCTTGTTTATGTAATGTCTGTCACCGTCTCCCTTTACAAGATATCCTAATTCAACATCCTCACATAGTGTCAGTATGAATGGATTCAAACTATGTAAAACACTGCAGTCAATTATGAAGGATAGCATGTTTGAAAAAGTGTCTCATTTCAGAGCTCAATTAAAGTGGATTTTGGTCTTAAGAAGTTTAATGACATTAAATACTTTGTGACAGTTAATATAGAGGGTTGGAACTTGTGAAATGTTGTCAATTCAGAGATATGCAAGTTTAATACCAGACCTCCAGTTTAATACCTTGACATTTCAAGAAGCAGTTACACAGAATTGAAGGGAGCTACTATTCTAGTTGTGAAGACACAGCTAAATGCTAGTCAAAGAGCCCAGCACACAGGCTGGCATAAGATTCTCTCTATTGATGTTTATTAAATAAAAGTAGGGGTATGATGATGTGGCTGAATTTTATATCATTTAGAAGCCTTCAGCAAAGTACAGGAAAGGGCTAACCTGACTCCTCTGCCATTGGTGTACTGGAATCCTGCAGCAATTTTCTTGAACTACAGCAACAGGCTGCTGGCTGATCTTTCCATCTCTAGCTGTCTCCCCAGCATTCAGTCAACACAGTTGCCTGAAGGACTGAATACAAAAATCTGATCATGGCACTTTCTTCGGTTCAAAAGCATTTAATACCTCCCCACTGTATTCAAAATAAAATTTAAGTTCCTAGAGGCACACAGGATCCTCTATGATTTGCTTTCTGACTTCTCTCCCAGCTTCATTTCTCATGCTCTCTGCATGTGACCTGATAGAGCCAAAACAAATGACTTGCCATTCCTCTGCCATCATACTGATCTATTTCACATACCTATGCCTTCTATAATGCTGTCCTACTACCTAGCATTTCATCCTCTCCATTATCTACCTGAGAGGAGCCCTGGAATCTCTATTTTAAGAACTCTCCAGGTGTTTTTGATGGGCAGCCAGCTTTGGGAAGCACTCTTCCATAATTAGCCATATGCTATTTTGTCTTTGAGAATAGTATCTGCTTTCCATTCTGACTTCTAGAGGATAGAGCCTGGAGTTGTGAATTCATTCACAGGGAAGTTTCTAATGGCCAAGAAGCAAAGCTCCACTGCTGTCACATTCTAAGGAATGTCTCAGTCCATACAGGACTACTACAGTCAATCTATTAGGCTGCTCTGTACACAATATGCAACAGCTCACCTCTCCTGTTCCTGCAAATGTTTATGATTGCAGATAACAGCCTAGGAAGGAAATACCAATCTATAAGTAGTAACTTGTGTTACTATAAGTAGTAACTTTGAAGCTATAAACTATCTGTGATCTGAAGCCATTATTCTCAATGACAGCATATACTATAACTGTTTTGTCTGGAAAGGTCACATGGGGTGAAAAACCCAAGGATGAGCATAAGTAGGTGCCCTAAATGAGGGAATTTAGGGCAGTGCCTCTCAGATCTGGCTATACATTTCAATAACCTGGGAAGCTTTTAAAAATGAACATGATGCTTGAGCCCCACCCCAGATCTATGGCATCAAACCTTCAGAGGAGGAGACCTAGTGTCATAGTTTTTTAAAAGCTCCATAGGTGATCCTTAGCATAGTGAGCACTAAAAGCCAAAAATGAGAATAATGTGGGATGCTTTTACACTTACTTAGTGGGACCTGTAGGCTCAGACACTTTGGACTAGGGGGCGGGGCATGGAATCAAAATCTAACAAGGAGCACCAGATGATGCTGAGACACAACAGGCATGGATGTCTTTGCTCTTTAGGGTAGTGGGTCTCAAACTTTAAAGTGCGGAAGTATCACCTACAGATTTTGTTAAATATAGCAGTTTGTTAAACATGCAAATACTTGGGTCCCAGCATAGAGATTCTGCTTCAATTGGTGTAGGGTAGGCCTTTATCATCGCCAAGTAACTCAGAAGCCAACAGTACCCGGACTGTTGTGTTTTATGGGATATAGGAATGAATTAGACTCATTACCTGTCCTCAGGGAGTTTATGAATTAACAGAGGAGATAAGAGAAATGTAAAGTGTCAGGGAACAACAACTTCTCACAGCTTCTAGGGTTGCCAACAATAGATTGCATTATTGAAGGAATTGGTAAGGTTTCAAGTAAAAAGAAAAAATAACTAAGGAAAATGTTTTGATTAGACAGGGAAAAATAACTTAAAGCTTGCCTTCATGCTGGAAACAAAACTATCTTTATTCGCTTATTATTTTAAGTAGTGTAATGCGAGACATAGCAAATATCACATCAAAGTTGTGACTGAAAATTTTATGTTATCTGAAAGCTATAATTAAAAAGAGCATTGACTAACATGAAAACAGAAGTTATAAGATCACATTAAAATCTAATAATGATAATATATGCATATATATATATATATGTAAATGTCTATATAATCATACATTACCAACGATCTGAAAGCATCTTACTAACTTCTCAGCTAAATGATTCATTCTGGCAATCCTAATGAAAATGTCACAAGTAGATCTGAGATTAGAAATAGAAAGCTGCTGATTCTGGTCTTAGAACTCCCGAGTCTGAGTATAGAGAATCTATAAAATCATTTTGCTGCTTATGTGGGCAGAAATCTAGGTCAGAACTTTCAGTTCAACAGACTGGAATTTGTAGAAAGATTGTCCTTTTGAACTGCACTTCTATGGGGGCAGAATAGGTATGGAATGCCCTATGGCAGTGGTCGGCAAACTCATTAGTCAACAGAGCCAAATATCAACAGTACAACGGTTGAAATTTCTTTTGAGAGCCAAATTTTTTAAACCTAAACTATATAGGTAGGTACATTGTTATTAACTTAATTAGGGTACTCCTAAGCTGGCCTTTGCTAAAATAATAATAAAGCCACCAACACAAAATAATTACAATTCTTAAATGGATGACAAAAATACCTGCAGGATTTGCAGCTGGTTGGACAAATACAGGTAACTTTATGCTTCGAGTAGGTACTTTTGTCACCCGCGCGGGATCTGCGGACGCGACTAGCACTAACCACTGCACAATGAGACTGCTGACTGACTGGCTCACTCAACTCCTGCATGAATCGCGCGCCTCCCTTGCGCTGCCTATCCCTCGGCACGCCTGCGCCATGTCTCCCATCGCCCGACCAACACCCCCCCACTTCTTCTAACGCCACGCCTTCAAAATAGACTCTCCCAGGCCGGAAACCGACCTCTGCTCATGGGCCACCAAGTTTCAATTGCACTGTACGTGCGCGCCCACACGTGGTATTTTGTGGGAGAGCCACACTCAAGGGGCCAAAGAGCCACATGTGGCTCGTGAGCCGCAGTTTGCCGACCACTGCCCTATGGGACTGTATGATCTGGCCATGGCCTTGACAGGGCAAATGTATCTAAATTTGGCATGGTTTCTTAGAAGACATATGAAAAGTACTTCATACTTACCCACAATAACAGGCACCATAAACATGTATTGAACACCTACTGAGTGTAAACTAATGCAAAGCCCCTCCCTCATTATTTTAGTTGGGAAGCCATGGCATGCACAGAGGGAGGTGAATGACCAGCTTAACAGACCATGTGCTCAATGAGGGAGAGAAAGTGGAGTTGGGGTGGTCAGATAAGCTTCCCTAAAGAAGCCTTCCTGAGCCTTGAAAAAAGGGTAGGAGGGAAGAGCCTCCTGCTCATTCATTTATTCATTCATTCATCACATTCATTCAACAAATATTTATTGAGCACCTCTGCCCTTGGCATTGTGAATGTAGCAGTGAATAAAATTGAAAGGGTCCCTGTCCTATTGCAGTGTATAATCCAGATTAGCAAACCGTTGAATTTATAACACTGTCATATGTACTATTATAGTGATAAGCCCCGAAGAAAGGCACCTTACCCAGATTTGGGGGTGGGGGTGTGAGTTAGGAAAAAATTTCTAGAGGAAACAAGATCCAAATAGATGTTTAAAAATAGGTATTAACCAAGGAAAGAGCAATGTAAGAAATGTTCTAAGCTGCGAAAATAGCATCTTGTGAAGGCCCAGGGCACAAAAGAGCATGACATTCCTGTGTAGTGGGGGGAGAGTGAGCCAAGGAGCAGAGGGAAGAAAAGACTGGGTGTGTGCCAGGGACACTGTGGACACAAGACAGGGTAGAGATAGCGCTGGCAGGTTAGGAGGCAGAGGAGTCTGTATTCTCTCCTGGGAGCAGTGGCCACTCACTGAAGATTGCTGAGCCAGGAGAGGGTTGCCTGGGCAAAGTGCTGGTTTAGGAAAATGAATCCATGAGTGAACAGGATGGCAAGATGCCTCAGTAGCGTTCCTCAGGGCAGGCTCTAGTCAACATATTTTTTAACATATATTTTATTGATTTTTTACAGAGAGGAAGGGAGAGGGATAGAGAGTTAGAAACATCGATCAGCTGCCTCCTGCACACCCCCCACTGGGGACGTGCTGGCAACCAAGGCGCATGCCCTTGACCGGAATCGAACCTGGGACCCTTCAGTCCGCAGGTCGACGCTCTAGCCACTGAGCCAAACCAGCTATGGCTCTAGTCAACATTTGTTTAACAAATTCTTTCATCTAACTATATCCCTCTGCTTTGTGGTTGCTTCTCCTCTCTTCCCTTATGCACAGTACTTCCTACCAAGATAGACCGTTGTATGAACTCGAAACTGACTACAGTTCTGCTAGATGAATATGAAATTGCTATCTATGACCTGAATGGAGATATGAAGGGGCGAGAAGTCTGGCCCAACTACTATGCACAAGCACACGGGATTGTTTTTGTCCTGGATTCCAGCGACTTAGGACGCATGCAAGAAGTGAAGACCACTTTATCAAATCTTCTGTCTGATGCAAGAGTGGCAGGAAAACCCATCCTACTGTAAGCCTCTGCCTTTGTGCTCAATTTTCCCTTCCCATTTTGTGCCTTCAGATGACAAGTAGACAAAGGAAGAGCTGGGTGGTCCCTTTGTCACATCCAGCTAGATCTCCTCTTCCCTTCAGCTCAGTGTGTGTGTGGAGGGGGTAACCCAGTCCTCTGGGGTCTGTTTTGAAGAGCTACTTTCTACCACACGCTGCCATGGGTGAAAATGTTACCTAATTGTGCAAATGTAATTTTGAAAGCAAGCATCAAAGGGAAATGGAGAGTAATATCTGGATTTCCTACCTCCATCCCTTGACTCTTCCTGAAGATTGTCTTCCTGAATTTCTTTCTCTTTTTCTGCTTCAGTCTCTACCCCTGAAACCACCCCTATTTTGTATAATTGATGCCAATGTCCTGCTCCCTTCACAGACTGCCCAAGAGTCATGTAACTAGCACTGATTCCAGGGTGATACTTCGGACGGCCCAATCAATCATCACCCCCACTCCCTTTTTGCATTTTTTGTTCCTCATTAGCACCCCCAACTCAAGTATGAACAGAGTTTGGCAGAGGCTGTTTAAAAACTCCAAATCTGTTCATATCCCAGTTAGCAATTCTAATTAAAGTTTTATGGCATAGTGTAGAGATGAAGTGAGAAATTCGATCTGGGGATGATCTTGGATTCAAGTTATATGTGTGATTCTTTCCGTCATTGAGAATTGGCTAGGAAAATGTCTGGTTCATCTCATTGTGCATGTCTTTAAAGCTAGTTCTTGAATATGTAGCAACTGTACCATAACAGGTTCTCCCCCTATTTCCCTTCTTTCTTGCCCTTTGCCTCTATTTATGTTTTACTCTTCCTCTCTTCTTCCTACCCTCTCTCCTGTGCTCTGCTCTAGATTGGCCAACAAGCAAGACAAAAAGAATGCCCTCTTACCTTGTGATATTATTAAATATCTGGAAAGGATAATGAATGACAACAAGTTCGTTTGCCTTCTGGTAAGTGTCAACCCCTCCCCTCTTTTGCCCTCTCAAGCCCAGCTGATGCATACCTTGCACCACTCCATAATCAGCCCCATATGCTAGACCTCAGGCAAAGCCTCTTCCTGCCAGGTGATGCCTATAGTGGTGATTTCTGACTCGATGATGACAATATCCCACTCTTAACTACTCTCACCTATGTTTTCTTATTCGACTTCAAAATTGCTCTGTAAAGCTGGAAGCTTCAATATCCTCATTTTATGGATGAGGCTCAAAAACTCTGAGTTCCTTGCCCAAAGTCACATATCTAAGACATTACAGCACAACCACTTTATTGAATGACCTTAGCTTTTGTAGCTTTTATTTACATTCTCAGCTGTGGATACTGAGGTCTCCTAGGAAGTCTTAAAGCCTCTCTAGGCACTGCAGAGCTTATGTGTACCTCTGCTCCTTAGCTGAGAGTGGGAGGGACTGTGATCCCTAGTGGTCTCAGGTTCCTGAGCTGGAGTCTTCTCTTTTGGTCACAGGAACCCTGTTCAGCTATCCAAAACCTCCAAAGAAGTAATCATGAGCCCCTACTTGAAGGGCTGCGCTGGCTGGTAACTGCCATTCAGAATAAACAGGAAGAGCTGTGTTCTCACCAACAATCACTCACTTCAAGTATCGCCAACTCCAAGGAGGACACCACAGGCAACAAGGATGAGTGTGCATCATCCAGGTACTGAGCTGCCTCTATTAGGTTGATAAGGCCCAGCTGGCATGGCTCAGTGGTTGAGAGTCTACTCATGAACGGGGAGGTCACAGTTCGATTCCCGGTCAGGGCACGTGCCCGGGTTGAGGGCTCGATCTCCAGTGTGGGGCATGCAGAAGGCAGCCAATCCATGATTTTCTCTTATCTTTGATGTTTCTCTCTCTCTCTCTCTCTCTCTCTCTCTCTCTCTCTCTCTCTCTCTCTCTCTCCCTTCCTCTCTAAAATCAATAATAAAATACAATTTTTAAAAAGAACAGATGCAGGAATCAATATTCAACATAAGCAGGGAGTTCTGGGAGGTGCTTGGATTCTGTACGGTTCTGAGCAAGTCTTTCAAGATCAGTTGGCTCAAATGGGGCTAGGTCAGTGACCATACACTTTCCAGCATTGTTAGGTATATACCCGCCCCCGGCACAACTTGAGTGATCACATTAGTAGGATGAGTTGCAGAAAGGTAAAGCCAAACTATCAACATTAGAGCTTCTCCAAAACATGATTTTTATTCCCCAATTTGCCATGTGGAGAAGAAAAGGAACACAAGCCCCTTAAGGAACTTCTAGGCAATATTTTCTATATGAATGTCCTGGAGCCACCCCGCATTCTCTACTTGCAGTTCTCTGACCCAATAATAAGGAAATGTGGGGAGAAGAGGAATATGGAAAAGAAAAATAAGAAAACAGGAGGTGATCAAGGTTTTGAGGAATAAAAGGCTAAAATGTCTTGCTCTATTGTCCGCTTCATTGTTCAAATACATATGCAGGAATGGGGTAACAGGTGCATTTAATTAAGGAGCTTGAAGTGTGTCTATTTTCACTATTGCTTTGTCCTTTCTATGTTCCCCAGGTTTCCTACCAATGTAGAAATGACGGAAGAAAAAGAAGAGCTCCTAGGAAAACATTCAGTGGAAACTAGGCCTCTAAAGCCAATCCTAAAGGTAAATGACTCTTTAAATGTTATTGCCACAGGGACCAATCTCTAAACTGTTGGGCACCAACTGACTTTTCCCCCTTCATCTTCTTGCTGTACAGAAAGAAGGCTTAAGATTAACACCTAAAAAGAACGTATCAGTGACATTTGCCTTAGATGAACCCATGGAGGAAGGTGAATGTTCTAAGGTAACTGGAGCTCAAAACACTACCGAGCTTCACTACAACTATAGAGCTGACTTTCACTTCCCAGAAACTTACACCAATGATGAAGATGATTACGATGATTGCGATGATGACGACGACTGTGATGATGACGACGACTGTGATGATGACGACGACGATGTTTTTGAAGGTAATGCTAGATCAGTGGTTAGTCAGAGAAGAAAAGATACAGGTGTCCCAAAAAACGTATATTCACTTTGAATAATGATTAATTCCAATGGGTTAAATCTGAAAAGAAAGAAACATCAATTGAGCTATCAGCTGTTAAGTGTGTATACATTGTGGGGGGACACTCTATATAGAGACCTTCTTCTCACAATTTATAAAACATTCCTATTTTGAGTCTGAAACTCTTTTCTCATACTATGGTTGGTGGTCAGGAGAAGTGGATGAAGGACAGGGAGAGTCCTTGGGTACCACCACTTAGTACTCCAATATGATGGCTCAGCACTGGCTAACACAAGATCTTTGTCTGAATGGGTATAGGTTATCTTAAAAGTTACAATTTCCAGTGGCGGAGGTACAAATTGGCACAATCTTTATGGAGAGTACTTTGGTTGTCTTCTCCCTTTTGTTCTCACTCTTTCAATATATATATTGATAACTTTAAAAATGTGGAAACACTGTGAACCAATCATCTCATTTATTGATCTATATCCAAAGATAATTACACAAGTACCCCAACAAAGGATGCTTGAGATTGTCCAATTACAGTATTAGGTACAATAGCTAAACGTTATAAACAGGCTAAATGTCTAACAATGCAAAACAACTAAATAAAGTAGGGTACATCTACACAATGGAATACTGTACAGACATTAAAAGGGCTATTGTTGACATATTTACTGCCATGGAAAGTTTTCCACAACCTGATGTTTTGTTAGAGAAAAAGGCGAGTCAGAGGATAGCATGTGAAGCATGATGTTTACACATGCATAGACTATCTGGAGAAAAAATCACTGAAACAATAGCAGTGGTTTTCTCTAGGTGTGATATACTAGGAGAGAAGTAAAAGGCCTAGGCGCCTTTCTTTGTTTTTTTTTGTTTTATTGGAAATTTTCTTTTTATAACAAGCTATATGATTTTTCCCAATATAATAAAGGTATTAAAGAAAAATAGCTGTGAGGACTTGAAGGCCTATTGTTCTTGAGAGCTTGTTTGGAGGTTCTAGCAGGGGAGCGCAGCTACTCGTATACCCTTGACCGAAGACCGGTCCTCTCCTCGGGGGGGAAGGTCGTCCTCTTCGACCGAGCGCGCAGCTTCGGGAGGGATGCACATGGATCGGTGAGGGAGGAGGGGGACACCCGCCTAGCCAGCCAGATCAGCCGAATCAACCCTGGCGATCAATGGGGTGACAGATGTCGCAGCCAGATCGCCCTCACATCCAAGGCCTATTGTTCTTAATTGCCCCTCATTCTCAGTGTTTGCTGGGACCTCAGTCACCGTGATGGTCAAGTATCAATATTATAATCTCATCTCTGCTCTCCAAGGGATCTGGCCCTCAGGCTACCCCAGAGTCTTGGATTGTTATATCTATACGGAGGGGCCTGAACTTGGCCAGGGACACTGAAGAGGAGAGAGGCACTGATCTGAGATGAGGGGTGAAGATGAGAGCTGAGTAGAAGGAATCTGGTGGTAGAATAGAGGAAGTGTTTTTCTAGATATCTGAAATTACCCCTAAATCTCTGTACAAAATTGAAATCCATTTTTCTTTTCTATAACCTCAGAACCCAGACCAAAAAAGAGAATGCCTACCTGGTATGTAGAGGAGATGATGCTGGAAGATGCTTATGAAGACATCTTTGAAACCTGTGGTTAGTATTCCTTAAAGGAAGGGGATAAGGGAGAAAGCTAGAGTGAGAGAAAGTCTGAGTCCAGGCCAGAGGGTGGGTGCCTGGTGAGGTGGAGTCTACACTCCCTTAGAAAGTGGCCAATACCATCCTAGCCTGGAGTGGTCTGGGAAGGCAGGAAACCTGGAGCTTAGCTTTGCTTGCAGTGACTGGCTGTTTTCTGTCTCTTTGACTTTTAACAGAGTACTAAAGAGGAAAACCGAGGGACACAAAAAGAAAAAGCCAATATCCCACCCTCAATAAATACACTCATCTCCAGAACCATTAGGACGACTTCAGTTTTTTTTATTTCTATTTAACTAATACCTCTACAGTCCCATATAACTCCACCTACTCTAACATCGAATTCCTGAGAAATCCCATCCTTCCAGTACATCTATCCATCAAATGAATCTTACACCCATAGAGAGGCTCAAGAACAGCATCCGTTTGAGAATGACAACAACCTTGACAAAGAATAGAGACCTTACATCTTTGCACCCAGATGCTGCCGAGGAAGTCTATGAACAACGTGTCCTGGCTGACCGACTGAAATTGAGTCTTAGAGGTACAGGGCCAGTTTAGAATTACATTTTCCTCCTACAGTTTTAGTTTATAATGGGACTGGTAGAAATAGAATTTTTCTGCTGAGAATATAGTCTGCTGAATCATTTTTCATCATGCCTCCAAAAACAACTCAGTTTTAAATTCCCAGCCACTGTCAGTGAGGTCTGGCAATAACTCTTTTGCTGTCCCTTCAGGAACAGCGACAGCTGCCTCTCCTAACATTTTGGTTAGGTATGCCAAAACTGTACAAACTTGAACACACTCAACCCTCTATGCCAACAAGAGTAGTGGTAGTGGAGGTAATCAGTGAAGATATCAGCTTAGGACGTAACTGCCCACCATAACTGCTTTTAGTTAAGGTTTAATTTCAGACCATCCTTTGTGGTTACATTAGGTCTCCAAGTCTGCAAAACTGTGAGTTTATTTGAGCCAAACTGTCAACATATGCCGGGAAGCAGAACCTCAACGAATTGAGATGATGCTCCGGAGAATGGCAGGGTTACATCCGTATTTATACATGAAATTCATTGGTGACAGATTTAAGGAGGTGGGATTAAGCGAAGCGGGGAAACCTCTGTGATAGGATAAAAAGTAAAATGATGGACACATACTTAGGTGGGTGCAGGAACAATTAAGAAGAAATCTGTGGTATCTGTCCTGGGCCCAGCACACCTGGCTGTGCCCCAGGGGCTCCATAAAAAGGGAAGTCACAAGTTACCCAGACATCCCAAGGACATGTTATCATAGATGCAAAAAGACAGATAGGCTCAGTTACCGTAAAGGTTGACCTTATCAGTGAAGGGATCAGCTTAGGACAGAACTGCCCACCATAACTGCTTTCAGTTAAGGTTTAGTTTCAGGCCATCCTTTGTGGTTACTTTAGGTCTCCGAGTCTGCAAAACTGCCATGCAGGCCTCTCCTGAGCTTGTCAGGTCAGCATGTGGCCCCTTTTCGTCCACACCACCACTTATTGAGTGGCTTATAAATGTCAGGCACAGCACTAAGTTCTCCACATTCATTAACATATTCATCACAACCCTTGGGGGTAGGCATTATACCTGCCTGCATTTTACAGATAAGGACAGAGATGTGAAATAATTGCCCAAGGTCCCAGAGCCTGTAAGAAGCAGAGCAAAGAACTAAACCCAGATCTGACTCTAGAGATGCTTTGGCCAGAAAGATCTGTTTATACATTTCTCAAACTCCATCCGGAAAGATAAAACTGTATTCATGGAAAATGCTTAAACTTAGCCATGCCCGTGTCAGAAGAATTACGTTGATAGCAATGAGTAGTAGTCATAGACACGGCTGACTGGGCACTTCCATTTTGCCTGGTGATGAGCTAAGTACTTTACATACTACATTAATGCCTTTCATCTTCACAAGCCTATGAGGTAGTTCTATTCTCATCATCTTAGACATGCAGAAACTGATGTTCAGAGAGGTCAAATCATTTGTCCCAAGGCACCCACTAGGAAGCAGCAGGACTGGTTTTCAAACTAAGGTCCAACTCCATAATTCGTTGTCTTAACTCCTACTTGATACAGTCTCACCAGGCAGTATAAACCATCTAGCCCATAATTGTTTCTGAGAGATAAAAAGTGCCGGGGTTCTTGTCCCAGCATCAAGAAGGGTTCAGGAATCTGGAGAAGGCTGTGCATAGAGTAAATAGAGTCCAGGGACTAATAAAGAGTCCGGAGACAAGATATAATTTTGAAAGGCATTGGGGGTCAGAGGAGCTTAGCTAAAGGAGCTAAGAAGTTAAGGTCTTAAGTCTAAGGTCTTAGGTTCTCTCCTCGTCCCCAGGACCCCATGCTTTTTATTAACACAACTTGTCCTGAGGCGAGGCAGATATATACACTTCAAAGGGTCAGGGTTTGGTACAGAGTCCATTGTCAGAATGGGGGAATTAGCCTAGGCTGTTCAGGTGTTTTAGCCAGTAGGAGGCAATAACATGTAGATTAAGATGCCTTTTAGCTGTCTGGCAGACACAATCAATTTAATGTATCCTATTCAGGTTTGGGGAAATGCCTTAAAGCCATTCCCAGATGCAGCCCTGCTTGAACATGCTGGAATTGGTCTCCGGCAAAAAACCTGCAGAGTCTGACACTAAGTCTGTGTCATTTCCTATTATGCATTGCAATATGGCCTCATCTCCAAGGGAACCACCCCAGGAACCTTGTGGATCTGACCAGATTCTGACTGAAAGGGCGAGGACTACGCCCTCCATCTTGCCCTGGGTTCTCCATTTTGGGGCAGAGCCATGTGCTCGGTGGGGCTTCTTCCCGGAAGAAGCCTCTGCTAGCCACACCCAGGATTTCTCTGGACTAACCAATGATAATCAAGGGAAGTGCACACCATCACTATGACCACATCCTGTGTAATGAGACACGGACTTGCGCCTGGCCAATCGGCGGGGCCCACAGTCCCCTTTCCTGCCCTCACTCCACCCCCCCTATAAAACCCACAGTCCCATAAGGCTTCACTCTCTCTGCCACTGGGCTTACCGTTGCATCGGTGAGTGTGGTCAGGGAGCCGAACTAGTTCGAAATGAAGGACTCTTTGCTTTTGCATCAGACTCGCTGGCTCCCTGGTGGGCTCTTGGGAATCTTGAAATCTGGGCATAACATTGACCAGGACTCAGCCTATTAGTCATAGAGCTGGAAGGAATGTTATAACCCCTCTAGTCCAGTGGTTCTCAACCTTCCTAATGCCGCGACCCTTTAATACAGTTCCTCATGTTGTGGTGACCCCCAACCATAAAATTATTTTCGTTGCTACTTCATAACTATAATTTTGCTACTGTAAACAATATGTAATTATATATGTGTTTTCTGATGGTCTTAGGCAACCCCTGTGAAAGAGTCATTCGACCCCAGAGGGGTCATGACCCACAGGTTGAGGACCACTGCTCTCGTCCAACCCAGTTGTTAACCCGATGAGAAACTTGGGGTACAGAGAGGTTGACTTGCCCAAGACATTACAGCTGATCACTGACAGCTGCTCCTAAAATTCAGGTCTATCCTCCCTATCCAATTATAGTCATGAATCAATGAGGGGGATACATTTTGAGAAATACATGGCTAGGCAATTTTGTCATTGTACAAACATCATCGGGTGTACTTACACAAACCTAGGTGGTATAACCCACCAATAATTATGATGTAGCCTATTGCTTCTAGGTTAAAAACCTGTATATCATGTTACTGTACTGAATATTTTAAGCAATTGTAACACAGTGGTAACTATTTGTGTATCTAACCATAGCTAAACATAGAAAAGGTACGGCAAAAATACTTTATAAAAGATAAAGTGTGTGTGTGTACATGCATGCACACACACATTGTGGGGGCCAGGGGAAGGCTATGGAGGACAGCACTGTCTGCGAGAGAAAAGGCATTGGGAGGAGCGAGTAAGGAATGGAGAAAGGGAAAATAGAGAAGGGGAGAGAAAGGAAGAGCATAGATCAAAAGAGATGCAGAGAAATAAAGCTTGAGAGGAGAAATAATAAAAGGAAGAGGTGAAAGAGAGAGAGGGAACGAGGGAAACAGAGGGTTGGCGGGTGGCGGGTGGTGATCTCCCAGGCTCCCTTCCTCCCCTGGCCCACTCCAGGCCTAAGCCTGGGGCAGGAACATGGTGGTTAGAAAACATGCTGAGTCTTCTCATCTATTTAAACCACCCAGAAGTACCAGTGAATCCAACATCTTAGTAGGGTTCAGCCTTTCCTTTCAACATTGCAAACAAACTTTTTTCTTACACTCCATATAATCTGCTGTCATATATTCAATCTATTCTTGACCCAAACATCATTATGTAGTACATGATCTACATCTTCCCTGTGTCTTCTCTGGCCACTCTTTACCTATCTACATCCCTGCAATTTCCCCAATAGTATCACTGACCATGCTGACAATCATTCTCACCCAGCGATACAACAAATATCTACTAAAGAAGAATTTTATGAGACAAGAGACTGTAATTCAACAAACTAAGGTTTTCAAGAAGATTGGACCATCCACATTTCTTTATGGCATGTGTGTTTATGAAGCAGGCATACTTTTTAGACCCAGAGGGAAGGGGAAGTGTAACTCAAAGGGGGATAGGAGTGCGATCTGTGAATGTGTGCAGGATGAATCTAGTGTGAAACAACCTCTGACCAAACTGAATTTCAGTATATTAAGACACTTCCCTTTGTACAATGTATGTGTCAACCAAATTATTCTACATGGAATCCATTAATCACAAGAAGTTACTTAAAGACTATTCCCCAAATACAGCCAACATGCTCTTATTTATTTTTGAATGAATCTTAATTTTGTTACTGCAGGCTGTTACTGTATTGTAGAACCCCTTATCAAGCTAGCTGATCTGGGAATTTCTCCAAGTGAAGACAGGGATAAGAGTACCTTACCTACCTCATAGGCTTGTTGTGAGGATCAAAGGGGACAATACATATCAAAATGCTTAGCATAGAGCTTGGCACATAATGAGGACCTCATTACATATTAGTTACTATTATTTTGATTAGGAGGAGGAGATTAGATAGCTACACCTCTTTTCTGGGAGAAGGATCCTCTTTTTTGCAAAGAACAACACAAAGAGATGTGTCTTAGATCAGTGGTTCTCAACCTTCCCAATGCCGCGACCCTTTAATACAGTTCCTCATGTTGTGGTGACCCCCAATTTCATTGTTACAAATTGAACATAATTAAAGCATAGTGATTAATCACAAAAACAATATGTAATTATATATGTGTTTTCCGAAGGTCTTAGGCGACCCCTGTGAAAGGGTAATTCAACCCCCAAAGGGCTCGCGACCCACAGGTTGAGAACCGCTATCTTAGTTTCTAAGATACAAAGAGCACAGAGAATCTAGGGTACCTATAATCACTGCCAACCGCTGCCTCTCATCCTTGTCCTTGAGAATCCGAAATGTGCCAAAGAGCTCTTACAAATCTGTTTCAGCATGGGGCTGAGAGACCAAGATTATCAATAGTTTATTGAGCCCAGAGAGCATATTTTCTTTCAGGTAAGTGGTTGCCTTGGAGTTTCTCTCCTTTCATTGTCAAGGTCTTGGCCTCCTTCCTCAGGACTTTTAGGGACTAGCCCTGTCAGAGTCACTTCAAACATATGAACCTGGCCCATCATTCAACAACCCACACGCGGCTTTGGGTACCTGTCCATTTTGTTTTACAAGACAGGCCTGGACTTTCAGACTAGAGAAGTCAATACAGTAGGTCTTCAGGTTACTTCGGAGATCCGTTCCTATGGCGCGATGTAATGCGATTTTTGCCATAAGTTGGAACCCACCTACATAAGCACCTACATCACTCACGTGGAGCACATACACAGCAGTAATAAAGTGAAACAATAAAAAAAATTTAAAAGAAAGATAGCAATTCCTGACCTTTACTTGTGATAAATAAATAATAGAAAACAAAGCAAATATGTACATGCGTCAAAGTGAAAGAACTTTTTTTTTTAAAATAAATTAATGGGAGATGGCGACCTAACCCCAAAACGATATACGATGAGTCCAATGTAACCCAAGGACTGCCTGCACACATAGGTAGATGGGTCTCTCTGCTCTGAATGGTTTTCAACTCTTCAACTGTGGTCACCACTCTACATTCACATGTTGTTTCTACCAATCCTGTGGTACTCTATTACCAGGCTTGGTATCCACTATGATCTTCAGGACATGGGTCATATAGTTAGTACACAGTAAGGGGTAAGGAAGAATTGTGATAATTTAGGGTTGGAGCATGCAAAGCAGTAGTAGCTAACCTAGTATAAATCCCCTGTAGATATGACTATTTCGTGCTAGGGCCTACCATCTGTGTTTTGAATATCACTCTTCCCTCCTAGAAGCCTATCATAACCACTTGTTTTCAAGGCAGTTGCTACTGGCAAGACTTAAGCAAATGCAACAAACACAACACCACTCTGCTCAAGAGAATTGTACCAACTAGTATTCTTTTTTTTTTTAATTGTCTTTTCCTGAAATGTTGCAGATTGGTTACAGCAAACAGAACAACGTCCGTCAAGGAAAACTGTCACCCTGGTCTCCTTTTTGAGCGCAGCAGCTACGTGGAAGCAGCTGCACAACTAGTATTGTTTTATTTTTTTTTTTTTTTTTTTTTTTTTTTAAATATATTTTATTGATTTTTTACAGAGAGGAAGGGAGAGAGAGATAGAGAGTTAGAAACATCGGTGGGAGAGAAACATCAATCAGCCGCCTCCTGCACATCTCCTACCGGGGATATGCCCGCAACCCAGGTACATGCCCCTGACCGGAATCGAACCTGGGACCCTTCAGTCCGCAGGCCGACGCTCCATCCACTGAGCCAAACCGGTTTCGGCAACTAGTATTGTTTTAAAAAATATTTTTTTATTGATTTCAGAGACAAAAGGAGCGGGAGAGAGAGATAGAAACATCAGTAATGAGAGGGAATCATTGATTGGCTGCCTCCTACATGGCCCCCACTGCCCCACTGGGATCAAACCTGAAACCCCAGCATGTGTCCTGACTGGGAATTGAACCATGACCTCTTGGCTCACAGGTCAACCCTCAACCATTGAGCCATGCAGGCTGGGCCGAACTAGCATTCTTAACTATAAAATGCTATTGACCATGGGTGGGGTAGATGTCAAGCCTGGAATCACTGCTTTGTCATCACTCACCTCTATAAACATTTTTGGTGGTAGGCTTCAGGGATCTTTATTAAGTGATGCTTTAGTCTCAGTCTGCTAGGGACAGGGAATGGGGGTGACCTCCTAGACTTGGTGTCTAGGAGGAAGGAAGTGTGCTCTCCTCGGAGGACAGCTTGGGAAGCTAAGCTAATGCTGGAGTGGGGGACAGCAGAGCTGAGATCCCCACCCCATACCCTCTGGGGGAGGGGCAGAAGTAATCCAGGTCAAAGCCACCCACCCACAGCCCTAATGCTGCTCCAATCACTGACCTAAGCTATTCATGAACTTTGTTCCCACAGTCACCTCTACACTCCAAAATCTATCCCCATGCTCAGGCCTTCATTCCTGAGAGAGGGCAAAGAAGGGAGCCCATCAGGATGTGGGCCCCTGACTGGACAGCTTTAAGGGGCCTTTCCTTTCTCTAGATAGTCAGGAGGGTGGTGGCCTCAAACTGCACACGCTCTCCTCTTACTGGCATCCCACTCTGTCCCAGCACAGAAGCCAAGAGCACAAAGAACAGTGACTGTGGTGAAAAGGAAAATACAGGGGGCTTGCAACCTAGTTCAGTATCTGCTTAAAATTGTAGTCTTACTTCCCCACTCTGACTTGGGCAGAGGCGCAGAGCCTAACCCTAGGGTCCCGCCACAGCTGACTTGAGCTGAGCTGCAGGGACCCTCAGGGGCTGCCACAGGAAGAGATACAAAGGTCAGAGTCTCTCCATGAGTTCAGTTCAGGCTTTGGATACGAAATTCCTCTGGATTAGCAGATCTGCAAAATAAAGGTTAAACTTTCCTCCCTCAGAGTGCTGGCTGATCCTTCTCCTGTGCATTCTACCACAACATTTGGTGATTGGCTGAGAAACGTCAGTTGAGCTGGTTCTTAGGCCACTGCTGGCGAGAGCAGACTTTGGGGCACTCACTTCAGGTTCTGGGACCCAAGGAAAGCATGCCACCGGCACATTCACTGGTTCCGGAACTCACGGGGCCCAGAGGGACTGCGGTGACTCCATGCTTCAGTGGACCCAAAAGAGGCAGGAAACACCTTACTGGGACTTCCTGGGAGGGAAGTCAAAATCAGATGTCTGAAACTAAGTTTTTCCCCGGGGAAATGGGTCCGAATTCTGGCCTGTCCTATGGGACAGAAGAGGTAGCTGGCCCCTACCTAGGTAATTATTTACCTCAGGATAGCTCGGATCATCTGGAGGAACAGCTTCTCTAGATGGTATTCACCATCTCTGGAACTTCCCGGGAGGTAAGTCAAAACTCGGACTGGATAAGGGTCCGAGTCTGACCTGCCTTTGAAAAAGGTAGAAGAGAAGCATTCCTAGGCAGTTTTCTACTGCCTCTGTTCAGGGACTTGTTCTGTATCTCTGCACAATTGAAAGTGATTTTGTGAATGCTGGGTATTCTGTGGTGTAAATGTGGTGCACACTGGTATAAAAGTGTTTATTTACTGATGTTTATTTCTGTTTTGTTTTGTTTTTAACCCTTCTAAACCGTGGTGATTAAAAGTTTTTAGTGCGGAATGTTATCTGTCTTTATTGTTTAAATATGTCTCTTTGTTGTTTAAATTGATTAGCTAGTGAAATTTCTGTTTGTGTCTCTTAAAAATATGAATGTATTGCTAATCTGAGGAATGATAATTATTTACATGTCACCTAAAAATTAAGGCTAAGAGTTCTAACTATCTGGAAAGAAAGTATGGCTTTGGTGTAGTGGAGGAAGGTAAAGAGAAATGTTGAAAGATAGTTGAGTGGATGACAGGCCAGTAAGCCAGAAACTGAACAGAAATCCTTTCTTCCCTAAATCAATGTCATTGGAGCCATCTTGTACATTGGAGCCATCTTGTAAATCCTCTCTTCTCTAAACCAAGGACACTTGGGAGTAAATGATTTGCATTTTGCCTCCCTAAACAGAGGTTAAATAGCTTATGTCAATGTACTCAGGGAGACTGATATCACAAATCTGTTTACTGTCATTTGCTCTCCACACATAAGGACAAATGAAGTTAGAAAATAAGCCTTATTTTGATTAGTTCTTTTACTCAGGTATTTTTTTTTTTTAAGAGAAGGCACCCCGGTCCCTCCCTGCAATATGGGTAATAGTTCCTCCTCAAACTCTACTCTCTTAGAATGTATGTTAAGGACTTTTAAAAGGGGGTTTATTGGAGACTACAGGGTAAAACTAGTCCCCTGGGAGTTAAAAAGGATGTGTGAAATAGATTGGCCATCTTTTGGAATAGGATGGCCACCAGAGGGCACACCAGTTCCCTTATATTGACCAGTGGCTAGAAATAGCAGAGCTTAAGCCACTTTGGATCCAGTTCTGTGTATATAAGAAAAAAGGGCAGGCCCCTCAGAAGGAGAATAAGCCTCCTATTCTGCAGGAACCCCCTGAGGAAGCCCTGCCAGTTCTACCACCTCCATATGTGCCTTAAGCTGTGCCCAGTGCCCCTTTGCCTAGCCAGGGAAGCTTAGATACACCACCTCCTTCAGAGCCAGTTGGATGACGTTTGCATTCAGCTGACTGGGGACCCAAACCACAGATGCCTCTCCGAGAAATGCAGGGTCCTCATATAATTGGAGAAAATGGGACCCCACAAGAGGGGGGATTGGTTTTTTACTACCAGCCTTTCACTATGACTGATCTGTTAAATTGGAAGCATCACACTCCTGCTTATTCCAAAAAACCTCACACCATAGTTGACCTTCTAGAGTCAATTTTTCAGACCCATAAGTCCACCTGAGTCGACTACAAGCAACTCCTTCTCACGCTTTTTAACACTGATGAGCACATGAGAATAATAACAGAAGCTCGGAAATGGTTCCACACCCAAGCCCTGCCAGGGATATCAGACAGACAGATGGGCCAGGGAGGCTCTCCTAGATGTGGAACCCAGATGGGACCCAAACTCGGAGGATGGGAAGGCCAGATTAGAGAGCTATCAGCTGGCCTTCCTTCAGGGTCTCCAGGCTGGGGTCAAGAGGCCACTAATACGGCCAAGACTTCTGAGGTTTTCCAGAGGCCTGATGAAAGTCCAGCAGCCTTTTATGAGAGACTCTGGGATCATAAAGACAAAGCTCACCGAGGCGCCGGCTCTAGGGCTCCCAGATGTGACACGGGACTTTAACCTTTTCATTCACGAGAACAATGGGGTAGCCCTCGGAGTTCTGACTCAGGAGTTGGGACCCTGGCAAGGCCAGTAGCCTGCCTCTCCAAACAGATTGACCCAGTCGCCTCCGGGTGGCCCCATGCCTCAGAGCCCTTTCAGCCATGGCCTTATTAGTCAAAGAGGCAGACAAGCTCACTCTGGGACAGAATTTAAATGTTAAAGTGCCTCATACTGTTGTCACCCTAATGGAAGCTAAGGGGCAACATTGGCTGACTCATGCTCAGATGACTCCATACCAAGGGCTCCTATGTGAAAATCCACAAATAAGATTAGAGGCAGTACGAACTACTAATCCTGCCACTTTCCTACCCATTGCAGAGGGAACCCCTGAGCATGATTGTCTAGAAGTCCTAGAGGAGGTTTACTCCAGCCAGCCATATCTAACAGATAGGCCTCTCTGGAATCGGCTTAGTATTGTTCATGGACAGCAGTGGCTTCCTAGATGAAGGAAAAAGATTAGCAGGACATGCAATAGTATCAAACTTTGAGACAATAGAGGCACAGGCCCTACTGGAAGGATGGTCAGTGCAGAGGGCAGAACTTTGGGCCCTAGTCAGAGCCTGAAAACTCAGTAAGGATAAGCGCACCAACATGTACACTGACTCGCACTATGCCTTTGCTACCCTGCATATGGGGCCATATACAAGGAAAGGGGGCTCCTGACGGCCAGAGGCAAAGGAATCAAAAATCAGAATGAGATCTTGAAGTTACTAGAATCAGTCTGGGAGCCCAAGGAAATAGCAGTCATCCATTGTAGAGGACACCAAAAAGGAAAAAACTTGGTATCAGAAGGGAACCACTGTGCAGAGGCAGTGACAAGGCTAGGTGCTAAGAATCATGCGGCACCATCGCGGATCATGCTGGTTCCTGAATTACCTGCCCTCCAAAATACACCCCTCAAGAAGAAGAATGGGCCCAACGAGAAGGGGGTAAAAGGATGGAGGAAGCTCTCAAAGTTTCAGGACTGAACACCTGGATGCACCACTCCCGGTAAAAGCAGACCAACAGCTGGACAATCAGCATCTAGAGTGGAAGGTGACCTCTGATCTGAACCACCCAGTGCAGACTATCTTCAAGAAGACGGCAGATCTGGAAGACCTGTGCCTTATTCCTTTAGTTATAATCACAATGTCCCATTCCCTTAGCCCTTTCTTTCACATCAATCTCTGTGGGCAAGACAGGTGAAGTTGTTTGAAAGAAAGCAGTGGGAAATTCCCGCCGTTGGCCCAGAGATAGTATCAGCGGGGAGTCACAAAAGTCAGGGGGCTTGTAGTATTTCCATGCCCGTGCACATGAAGTGCCTGGTTCAGGTCCAGGGAGCCCAGGTGGTTCTGCTATCGGGTGTTGGGCAGAACCATGTTAACAAAGCACTCAAACTGTGCTGTGCGATGATGACTCAAGGAATCCCACACAATCCCACACTCTTGCTAGTTGCCACTTCCAGAAACCAAAATAGATCTCTGGTGCTAAGAGACAGCAGGCCTTTTATATCTGCTCAGAAAAAAATAAGCCCAGTCCTAAGAACTACCATGCTATGCCATACAAAGGAATGTCACACCCACCACCCTTAAACATGACAATTACTAGTATGTGCACTGTGCGGGTGGGAAACAGAATGTGAAATAATGTGAAGTGAAAACAAAAATAGGAAATAGGTACTCATGCTGAGCACAGCTACAAAGAACATACATAGAAGAGTTCTTCCCTAAAGAACTTAAGAGAATGAAGAGCACCAGAGTCCTTATTTACATTCCATCACTCCGCCAACACCTTTTATAATCACACATTTTTTTAAATTGTCATGCTGATCACACTAAGTAACTGAGACATCTGCCATTTAAATGACACGAGTTACCTCTGCAGATCATTTGATTCAGAGAATAGAGAAGAGCTGAATGCTAAGGGGGCTGGCACTTTAAAATGGCCTTCCTCTTCTCACGCCTTCTCACATTCAGGGCACAGTTACCATTTCAGATTTAGCAGTACTATGAGAAATTCCTTCCAAACACCTAGCTGACCAAACTCTAAGATTGCAGCTAAAAACACATCTATTTGGACCTCTTAAGTCAGGCTGCTGTGTTTTCAAGCAGGCTAGCTTACACAAAGAAAAGGGAATTATTTTATAGTCTGCCAAAAATTCCTTCTTGTTAAAAAATTGCCACATGCTACTCCCTCCCCCTTGTCACCTTGTCAGGATAGTGCTTACACCTGGGTATGTGGGTGAGCACTATTCTCTCCCTAGAGTTCTGGTCTCGACATCTACCTGGTTTCTCTAGAATTAGCTTTCAATCAATATGTTTAGGGTTTTTTTTTTAACTTTAGATTTACAGCAGAGTTGTAAATATAGCACAGAGTCCCCATATATCCGTCACCCAGCTTTCCCTAACACACACAACTTTGATATGTTGATCAATTAATATTAATTATATTAATACAATACTATTTACTAAATTACAGACTTTATTCAGGTTTTACTAGTTTTTCCCATTAGTGTCCCTTTTCTGACCAGGACCTCATCCAAGATCCCATGCAGCATTTATAATATATTTAGTTTCATAAAAACCCATCCCTAGAAACAAGTTTCGTTTTAGGAGATGGAAAGGGTAAAGAAATAGATGTTCTGGTCAGTTTATTATCCTGAGCTATGCTACTGAGAAGTGATCTCCATCACTTCTATACCAAAGCCCTTAATTCATGATACCTCATCACAGTTATTTTAAGGAAACATGTCTTATATTAGCACTTCTCACAGTAGTACAAAGGGATTGGATTTGACAAGTGAGCTATTTTAGCAGCCAATATTATGAGGGTGATAAAATGAGAGGGATGGCCTTATCTGTTTTCTACGCTTCATTGTTTCTTCAAACTGTATTTAATCTTTTTACTAGAAGCTGTAATATTTGGCTATAACATAAATGCTGAGAAACACCCACACCAACAGGGAAGGGACTCTTTCCAATGTGTGTTTGGTTTTGTTTGCCTGAAATTAAGTATTGAAATCATACAGAAACTGACTTGATTAGGTTCTTTTTGCTTGATAATCTCAAGAGAGGGAAGGAAAAGCAGACTATGGCATCCATTTATTCCTTAAAAAAATAATCAGATTATTAAGAATAATCTGTGAACCAGGAGGTCATGGTTCGATTCCAGGTCAGGGAACCTTCCCAGGTTGCAGGCTTGATCCCTAGTGGGGGGCGTGCAGGAGGCAGCCAATCAATGATTCTCTCTCATCACTGATGTTTCTCTCTCTCTCTCTCTCTCTCTCTCTCTCTCTCTCTCTCTCTCTCTCTCTCCCTTCATCTCTGAAATCAATAAAAATATATTAAAAAAATAACTCTCGCTTAATGTATGCCAACTAAGTACCAGGAAATTTGCAAAGTGCTTTACATATATTGTTTCCCTGAATGTGTCACAACAATCCCATGAGGTAAGCACTATTATTACCCTTCTTTCATAGGGAGAGTGGCAGGAAACAGAAGGTTGTAGAGGTTAAGTAACTTGCCCAAGGTCACACAGCATGTAAGTGAAGGAGCCAAGATTCAAGGCCAGGTCAGCCTGATTCCAAACCTGGTCTTCTTGGCCAGTATGCGAAATTGCCACTCTGAGTACCTGCTACTTTTTAGGTACAGGACTGGGTGAACAGGATACAGCCCTTATCCCCTCAAACCTTATACTCTAACTCAGGCGTGGGCAAACTACGGCCCGCGGGCCGGATCCGGCCCGTTTGAAATGAATAAAACTAAAAAAAAAAAGACCGTACCCTTTTATGTAATGATGTTTACTTTGAATTTATATGAGTTCACACAAACACTCCATCCATGCTTTTGTTCTGGCCCTCTGGTCCAGTTTAAGAACCCATTGTGGCCCTCGAGTCAAAAAGTTTGCCCAGCCCTGCTCTAACTGGAGGAGAGAGACTAATGAACCGGTAAGTACTATACAACCCTCTCTTCTCAAGCATTCCTTGAATTGGTTACAAGCAAAGGTGATCAGTAAATGAAAGCACTGAATGTCCAACACCTTCAAATACTTAAATTCCTTTTCAGGTCCTCACAGCAAAGACCTCTCCCTTCTATGTACCCTGAAGACCCTTAGCACTTTAGAATGGACTTAAGGGTATTGATATGTTCCTCCATTGTTTGGCTCTGGCTAGATACTGGCATTGCCATCACATTTACTCTCCTTTGAGGAAAAGTGATGAGAAATATGATGTGCAAGTCCATATAATGATGGAATCTGTCAATGTAAGAAACATTCAAACCTGTAAAGAATTTTTGTGAGTTTATTTGAGCCAAACTGTGGACAATTGCTGGGAAGCAAAATCTCAATGCATTGACATAATGCTCCAGAGAATGGCCGCTTTGCTCCTTATTTTATACATTACAATCAAAAGAGAAGGCTTGCCTTAGCCAGTTTGACTCAGTGGATAAAGCATTGGCCTGTGGACTGAAAGGTCCTGAGTTTGGTTCCTGTCAAAGGCACATGCCCAAGTTGCAGGCTCATCCCCAGTCGGGGGCATGTAGGAAGCAGATAATCAATGAGTCTCTCTCATCATTGATGCTTCTATCTCTCTGACCCTCTCCCTTTCTCTCTGAAATCAATAAAAATATATTTTTTAAAAAAGAGAAGGCTTAAATGGGTTACATGAGAAAAAGGAAAGCAATGAAACTTCTGGGATTGGATAAAAAAGGGATACATCTTTTACATAGGTGGGTACAGGATAGTTAATAGTCAACAAAATAACACAATAAAAATAACAATGAGAGGATTTGTAGTCTCTATTGTGGTGCATTGGCTGTGCCCTGAAGTGTCTGGTCCACACATCCCCCTTTTAGTCATAAATGAATCCAAAGGATGCACTGGTGACAAACACTTTGGATGGATAACGGTGTTCCACAGTGCTAGGAAGACTCATTCATAGGAAGGATCAGAGTTAGCATATGTCTTGCTGAACAATGAACCATTGGGGATCACGCCTGGGGGGCCAGACAAAGGCCGATTTTTCTATGATCAAACCAGGGGGGCGGGGCAAAGTCCCGGCTTCTCAGATGCTGCTGTGGGGCCAGGCAATGGCGCCCCCCTTCTCTTATCAATGACTGGGGGGCCAGGCAACAGCCTCTGCTTCTCCATCATCCCTGAGGGGCCGGAAAAGTCCCCAGTTCTCTGATCATGCCTGGGGATCCGGGCAAAGGTCCCTGCTTCTCAGCTCACTGGCTGGGGGTCGTGGCAAATGACCTCGGTTCTCCTATCTTGACTGGGGGGCCGGGCAAAGGACCCTGCTCCCTGATCACTGGCTGGGTGGTCAGGCCATGGCCCCTGCTTCTCCGATCACACCTGGGGGCCGGGCAAAGGCCCCCACTTCTCTGATCACACCTGGGAGGCCAGGTAAAGGCCCCACTTCTTTGATCACACCTGTGGGGTAAAGAAAGAGCCCCAGCTTCTTGGACAATGCCTGTGGGTCCTGGCAAAGGCCCCCGCTTCTCTGATCATGCCTTAGAGCCTGGAAAAGGCTCCCGCTTCTCCGATCATGCCTGGGGGGCCAAGCAAAGGCCCCATCTTCTCAGATCATGCCTGGGGGGCCGGGCAAGGGCCCCAGTTTCTTTGATCACACCTGGGGGTCCGGACAAAGGCCTCCGCTTTTCTGATCACTGGCTTGGGGGACGGGCCAAGGCCCCCGGCATCTCCCATCATGCCGAGGGGCATGGCAAAGGCCCCTGGTTCTCCAATCAAGCCTGGGGGGCCGAACAAAGGCCCCAATTTGTCGGATCATGCCTGCGAGTGCAGGCAAAGGCCCCCGCTTCTGCGCTCACTCTCTGGGGGTCCGGGCAAAAGCCCACGCTTCTCCGATCTTGACTGGGGGGACAGCCAAAGGACCCCGCTTCTCTGATCACTGGCTGGGGGCCGGGCCAAGGCCCCTGCTTCTCCGATCACACCTGGGGGAACAGTCCAAGGTCCCCGTTTCCCTGAGCACGCCTAGGGGGGCCGGGCAAAGGCCCCCGCTTCTCCGATCATGCATGGGGGGATGGGAAAAGACCCCACTTCTTTGATCATACCTGGGGGGCTGGCAAAGGCCCCTGTGTCTCTGATAACTGGCTGCGGGGCAGGGCAAAGGCCCCCCGCTTCTCTGTTCACTGGCTGGGGGCCTAGACAAAGGCCCCCGCTTCTCCGATAATGGGCTGGGGGGCCGTGCCACAGCCCCTGCTTCTCCCATCACGCCTGAGGGGTGGGGCAAAAGCCCCGCTTCTCCTAATATGCTTGGAGGGCCGGGAAAAGCCCCCGTTTCTCTGATCACTGGATGGGGGGCCGGGCAAAGGCCCCCGCTTCTCTGATCATGCCTTAGAGGCAGGGAAAAGGCTCCTGCTCCTCTGATCATGCCTGGGGTCCCTGGCAAAGGCCCCAGGTTCTTTGCTCACACCTGGGGGGACAGACAAAGGCCCCCATTTCTCTGATCACTGGCTGGGGGCCGGGCCAAGGCCCCCACTTGTCCAATTACGCCTGGGCGGCTGGCCAAAGACCCCTCCATCTCTGATCACTGGTTAGGGGCCCAGGCAAAGGACCACGCTTCTGGATCACTAGCTTAGGGGCTGGGCAAAGGCCCCCGCTTTTCGGATCACTGGCTAGGGTGCCAAGCCAAGGCCCTTGCTTCTCCTATCATGCCTGGAGGGTCGCGAAAATTCCCCTGATTCTCTGATCACTGGAAGGAGGGTCGGGCAAATGGCCCCCCTTCTCTTAGGACAGGCTGGGGGGCCAGGCAATGGCCCCCGCTTCTCTGTTCACTGGATGGGGGCACAGGCAAAGGCCCCCGCTTCTCCGATCTTGACTGGGGCGCCCGGCAAAGGACCCCACTTCCCTGACCACTGGCTGGGCGGCCGGGCCAAGGCCCCCGCTTCTCCGATCACACCTGGGGGGCCAGGCCAAGGCCCCCGATTCTCTGATCACGCCTGGGGGCCGGGAAAATGCCCCCGCTTCTCCAATCATCGTTTAGTGGCGGGGCCAAGGCCCCGTTTCTCCCATCACGCCTGGGGGGCCGGACAAAGGCCCATTCTTCTATGGTCATACCTGGGGGGCGGGACAAAGTCCCCAGTTTTCTGATCATGCCTGGGGGGCCCAGCAAAGGCCCCAGCTTCTCGGATCATGCCTGGGGATCCCGGCAAAGGCCCCCGCTTCTGCGCTCACTGGCTGAAGGTCCGGGCAAATGCCCCCGGTTCTCCGATCTTGACTGGGCGGCCTGGCAAAGGACCCCGCTTCCTTGATCACTGTCTGGAGAGCCGGGCCAAGGGCCTTGCTTCTGCGATCACACCTGGGTGCCGGGCAAGGCCCCCGCTGGTCCGATGATGCCTGGGGGGCTGGGCAAAGGCCCTCGCTTCTCTGCTCACTGGCTGGGGGTCCGGGGAAAGCCCTGGCTTCTCAGATCTTGACTGGGGGGACGGCCAAAGGACCCCGCTTCTCTGATCACTGGCTGGGAGCCAGGCAAAGGCCCCTGCTTCTCCGATCATGCCTGGGGGGCCGGACTAAAGCCCATTCTTCTATGGTCATACCTGGGGGGCGGGGCAAAGTCCCCAGTTTTCTGATCATGCCTGGGGGCCCAGCAAAGGCCCCAGCTTCTCGGATCATGCCTGGGGATCCTGGCAAAGTCCCCCACTTCTCAGCTCACTGGCTGGGGGTCTGGGCAAATGCCCCCGGTTCTCCTATCTTGACTGGGGGGCCGGGCAAAGGACCCTGCTCCCTGATCACTGGCTGGGTGGTCAGGCCATGGCCCCTGCTTCTCCGATCACACCTGGGGGCCGGGCAAAGGCCCCCACTTCTCTGATCACGCCTGGGGTGCCGGGTAAAGTCCCCACTTCTTTGATCACACCTGTGGGGTAAAGAAAGAGCCCCAGCTTCTTGGACCATGCCTGTGGGTCCTGGCAAAGGCCCCCGCTTCTCTGATCATGCCTTAGAGCCTGGAAAAGGCCCCCGCTTCTCCGATCATGCCTGGGGGGCCAGGCAAAGGCCCCATCTTCTCAGATCATGCCTGGGGGGCCGGGCAAGGGCCCCAGTTTCTTTGATCACACCTGGGGGTCCAGACAAAGGCCTCCGCTTTTCTGATCACTGGCTTGGGGGATGGGCCAAGCCCCCCGAATCTCCCATCACGCCGAGTGGCGTGGCAAAGGCCCCTGGTTCTCCAATCATGCCTGGGGGGCCGAACAAAGGCCCCAGTTTGTTGGATCA
The DNA here is from genome assembly GCF_964212035.1 of Myotis nattereri. Lineage (NCBI taxonomy): Eukaryota > Metazoa > Chordata > Mammalia > Chiroptera > Vespertilionidae > Myotis > Myotis nattereri. Next base: position 91,416,165 of record NC_138078.1, read on the forward strand.
TGCCTGTGAGTGCAGGCAAAGGCCCCCGCTGCTGCGCTCACTCTCTAAGGGTCCGGGCAAAAGCCCACGCTTCTCTGATCTTTACTGGGGGGACGGCCAAAGACCCCGCTTCTCTGCTAACTGGCTGCGGGGCCGGGCAAAGGCCCCCGCTTCTCCGATCTTGACTGGGGCGCCCGGCAAAGGACCCCACTTCCCTGACCACTGGCTGGGCGGCCGGGCCAAGGCCCCAGCTTCTCCTATCACGCCTGGGGGGACGGGTAAATGCCCCCGCTTCTCTGATCACTGGATGGGAGGCCGGGCAAAGGCTCCGCCTTCTCCCTTCTCTGATCGTACCTGGGAGGCAGGGCAAAGTTCCCGCTTCTCAGATCCGGCTGTGGGGCCAGGCAAAGGCCCCCCTTTTCTTATCACTGGCAGAGGTGTTGGCAATGGCCTCGGCTTCTCCATCATCCCTGTGGGGCGGGCAAAGTCCCCAGTTCTCTGATCATGCCTGGGGGGCTCAGGAAAGGCCCCAGCTTCTCCGGTCATGCCTGGGGATCCAGGCAAAGGCCCCCACTTCTCCAATCACACCTGTGGGGTAAAGAAAAAGCCCCAGCTTCTTGGACCATGCCTGCGGGTCCGGGCAAAGGCCCCCACTTCTCTGATCATGCCTTAGAGGCTGGAAAAGGCCCCCGCTTCTCCGATCATGCCTGGGGGGCCGGGCAAAGGCCCCATCTTCACAGATCATGCCTGGGGGACGGGCAAAGGCCCCAGTTTCTTTGATCACACCTGGGGGGCCAGACAAAGGCCCCCGTTTCCCTGATCACTGGCTGGGGGGCCGGGCAAAGGCCCCCGCTTCTCCGATAATGGGCTGGGGGGCCATGCTACAGCCCCCGCTACTCCCATCACACCTGAGGGGTGGGGTAAAAGCCCTGCTTCTCCTAATATGCCTGGGGGCCAGGAAAAGCCCCCGTTTCTCTGATTACTGGATGGGGGGCCGGGCAAAGGCCCTGGTTTCTCTGATTATGCCTTAGAGGCGGGGAAAAGGCCCCAGCTTCTTTGATCACACCTGGGGGGCCGAGCAAAGGCCTCTGCTTTTCTGCTAACTGGCTTGGGGGACGGGCCAGGGCCCCCCATCTCCCATCACGCCGAGGGGCGTGGCAAAGGCCCCCAGTTCTCCAATCATGCCTGGGGAGCCGAACAAAGGCCCCAGTTACTCGGATCAAGCCTGCGGGTCTGGGCTAAGGCCCCAGCTTCTCCGCTCACTGGCTTGGTGTCCTGGCAAAAGCCCCCGTATCTCTGATCACTGCCTGGGGGACGGGCCATGGCCCAAGCTTCTCCATCTTCCCTGAGGGGCGGGCAAAGGCCCCAGTTCTCTGAATATGCCTGGGGGACCGAGCAAAAGCCCTAGTTTCTAGGATCATGCCTGCGGGTCCGGGCAAAGGCCCCCACTTCTCTGACCACGACTGGGCACCCGGCCATGCCCCTGCTTCTCTGATCACTGGCTGGGGGTCGGGGACGGCCCCCTCTTTTACAATCATGCCTGAGGGGTGGGGCAAAGGCCCTGCTTCTCCTAATATCCCAGGGGGGCCGGGCATAGCCCCCGTTTCTCTGATCACTGGATGGGGGGCTGGGCAAATGCACCCGCTTCTCCAATAATAACTGGGGGGCAGGGCAAAGTCCCCGCTTCTCCGATCCAGCTGTGGGGCCAGGTAAAGGCCCCCACTTCTCTTATCACTGGCTGGCGGTCAGGCAATGGCCTCATATTCTCCACCATTCCTGAGGGGCGGGCAAAGTACCCAGTTCTCTGACCATGCCTGGTGGGCTGGCCAAAGTCCCCGGCTTCTCCGATCATGCCTTGGGGGTCGTGCAAATGCCTCCACTTCTCCGATCACGCCTGGGGGGCTGGCCAAAGACCCCGGCATCTCTGATCACAGGCAAGGGGGCCAGGCAAAGGCCCCAGCTTCTTTGATCACACCTGGGGGGCCAGACAAAGGCCCCCGTTTCTCTGATCACTGGCTAGTGGCCCGGGCAAAGGCCCCCCGCTTCTCCTATCACTGGATGGGTGGCCGGGCAAATGTCCCAGTTTCTCGGATCATGCCTGCGGGTCCGGGCAAAGGCCCCCGCTTCTCCGATCATACCTGGGGGGTGGGGCAAAGTCCCTGCTTTTCCGATCATGCCTCGGGTGACAAGAAAATGCCCCCTCTTTTCTGATCACTGCCTAGGAGGCCAGGCCAAGGCCCCCGCTTCTCCCATCACGCATGAGGGGAGGGGCAAATGTCCCCGCTCCTCTGATCACTGGCTGGGTGGCCGGGCCAAGGTCCCCGCTTCTCCCATCATGCCTGGGGGGCCGTGGAAAGGCCCCCAGTTCTTTGATCACTGGATGGGGTGGGCCAAGGTCCCCGCTTCTCCCAACACACCTGGGGGGCCGGTTAAAGGCCCTGCTTCTTTGATCATACCTGGGGGGCCAGAAAAAGGTCCCCGTTTCTCTGATCACTGGATGGGGGGCCGGGCAAATGCCCCCGCTTCCCCGATCACTAGCTGGGTGGCCGGGCAAAGGCCCGCGCTTCTCCGATCATTGTTGAGTGGTGGGGCAATGGCCCCAGCTTCTTTGATCACACCTGGGGGGCCGAGCAAAGGCCCCAGCTTCTCAGATCATGCCTGGCAGTCCAGGCCAAGGCCCCCGCTTCTCCCATCAGCCCTGGGGGACCGGGCAAAGGCCCCGCTTCTTTGATCACACCTGGGGTGCCAGACAAACGGCCCTGTTTCTCTGTTCACTGGCTGGGGCCCGGGAAAAGGCCCCCGCCTCTCCGATCATTGCTGAGTGGCGAGGCAAAGGCCCCCACTTCTTTGATCACACCTGGGGTGCCGAGAAAAGTCCTCAACTTCTCGGGTCATGCCTGGGCGGCCGGGCAAAGGCCCTCGCTTCCTTGATCACACCTGGGGGGCCAGATAAAGGCCCCCATTTCTCTGATCACTGGATGGGGGCCCAGGTAAAAGCCCCGGTTCTCCGATCACTGGATGGGTGGGGCCAAGGCCCTGCTTCTCCCATCACGCCTGGGGGGCCAGACAAAGGCCCCCATTTCTCTGATCACTGGATGCGGGGCGGGAAAAGGCCCCGCGGTTCCCTGATCATTGGCTGGGTGGCCAGGCCAAGGCCCCCGCTTCTTCTATCACGCCTGGGGGGACGGGTAAATGCCCCTGCTTCTCAGATCACTGGCGGGGCGGCCAGGCAACGGCCTCTGCTTCTCTATCATCCCTGAGGGGCAGGCAAAGTCCCCAGTTCTCTGATCATGCCTGGGGGGCTGAGCAAAGGCCCCAGCTTCTCCGATCATGCCTGGGGATCCGGGCAAAGGCCCCCGCTTCTCCAATCATCGCTGAGTGGCGGGGCAAAGGCCCCTTCTTCTTTGATCACACCTGGGGGGCTGAGAAATGGCCCCAGCTTCTCTGATCATGCCTGGGCGCCCTGACAAAGGACCCCGTTTCTCAGATCACTGGCTGGGGGCCAAGGCAAGGGCCCTGGTTCTCTGATTATGCCTGCGGGTCCTGTCAAAGGCCCCCGCTTCTCTGATCACTGGCTGTGGGGCCGGGGAAGGAACCGCTTCAAGGGTCACGCCTGAGGTCCGGGCAAAGGCCTCCGCTTCTCTTATCACTGGCTGGGGGCCAAGGCAAAGTCCCTGGTTCTCTGATCATGTCTGAGAGGCCGAGCAACGGCCCCCGTTTCTCAGATCACTGGATGCGGGGCCGGGAAAAGGCCCCCCGCTTCTTCTTTCACTGGATGGGGGGCCGGGCAAAGGCCCCCGCTTCTCAGATCACTGGCTGGGGGGCCAGGCCATGGCCCCCGCTTCTCCCATCACGCGGAGGGGATGGGCAAATACCCCCGGTCCTCTGATCATGCCTGGGGGGGACAGGAAAAGTCCCCCCCTTCTTTGATCACACCTGGGGGGCCGGGCAAAGGCCCCGCTTCTCCGATCATGCCTGGGGGGCCCGGCCCGTCCCCCGTTTCTCTGATCACGGGCTGGGGGGCCGGGGAAGGCCCCCCTTCACCAACCACGCCTGAGGTCCTGGCAAAGGACCCCACTTCAACAATCACGCCTGGGGGGCCGGACAAAGCCCCCAATTCTCTTATCACTGTCTGGGGGCCAAGTCAAAGTCCCTGGTTCTCAGATCATGCCTGAGGGGCTGAGCAAAGGCCCCAGTTTCTCGGATCATGCCTGTGGGTCCGGGCAAAGGCCACTGCTTCTTGGATCACTGGCTGGGGGGCCAGGCTAAGGCCTCCGCTTCTCAGATCCCTGGCTGGGGGGCCAGGCCAAGGCCCCCGCTTCTCCCATCACACCTGGGGGGGCCGGAAAAAGGCCCCCATTTCTCGGATCACTGATGCGGGGCTGGGCAAAGGCCCCCCGCTTCTCCTATCACTGGATGGGGGGCCGGAAAAGGCCCCAGTTTCTCGGATCATGCCTTCGGGTCTGGGCAAAGGCCCCCCGCTTCTCTGATCACGCCTGGGGGCCAGGCAAACATCTCCACTTCTCCGATCACGCCTGGGGGGCTGGGCAAAGACCCCCGCATCTCTGATCACTGGCTAGGGGGCCAGGCAAAGGCCCCAGCTTCTTTGATCTCACCTGGGGGGCCGGACAAATGCCCCCATTTCTCTCATCAGTGGCTAGTGGGCCGGTTAAAGGCCCCTGCTTCTCGTATCACTGGCTGGGGTGCCAGGCCAAGGCCCCCGATTCTCAGATAACTGGCTGGGGGGCTAGGCCAAGGCCCCCGCTTCTCCCATCACGCCTGGGGGGCCAGTCAAAGGCCCCCGTTTCTCGGATCACTGGATGGGGGGCTGGACAAAGGCCCCCACAGCTCCGATCATAACTGGGGGTGGGGCAAAGTCCCCGCTTCTCCGATCCAGCTATGGGGCCAGTCAAAGGCCCCCCCCTTCTCTTATCACTGGCTGTGGGGCCAGGCAATGGCCCCCACTTCTGCGATCATGCCTGGGGTGCAGGGCAAAGGCCCCAGCTTCTCCGATCATGCCTGGTGGTCCAGACCAAGGCCCCCGCTTCTCCCATCACCCCTGGGGGACCGGGCAAAGGCCCCGCTTCTTTGATCACACCTTGGGAGTCGAGAAAAGTCCCCAACTTCTCTGATCATGCCTGGGCGGCCGGGCAAAGGCCCTCGCTTCCTTGATCACAACTGGGGGGTCGGGTAATGCCCCCATTTCTCTGATCACTGGATGGGGGCCCAGGTAAAGGCCCCGGTTCTCCGATCATGCCTGTGGGGCCGAGCATAGGCCCCAGCTTCTCGGATCATGCCTGCGGGTTCGGGCAAAAGCCCCCGCTTCTCCGATCTTGACTGGGGGGCCGGACAAAGGACCCCGCTTCTCTGATCACTGGATGGAGGGCCGGGCAAAGGACCCAGCGTCTTCGATCATGCCTTCGTGTCCAGTCACAGGCCTCGATTCTCTGATCATGCCTGGGGGACGGGCAAAGGCCCCATCTTCTCAGATCGCGAGGTGGGGGCCCGGGCAAAGGCCCCAGTTTCTTTGATCACACCTAGGGGGCCGGACAAAGGCACCCGTTTCTCTGATCACTTGCTTGAGGGCCGGGCCAAGGCCCCCGCTTCTCCCATCATGCCTGGGGGGCCGGACAAAGGCCCCCGTTTCTCTGATCACAGGATGCGGGGCAGGAAAAGGCCCCCCGGTTCTCTGAACACTGGATGGGGGGCCAGGCCAAGGCCCCCGCTTCTCCAATCATGCCTGGGGGGACGGGTAAATGCCCCCGCTTCTGTGATCACTGGATGGGATGCCGGGCAAAGGCCCGGCTTCTCTTATCACTGGCTGGGGGGCCAGGCAACGGCCTCTGCTTCTCCATCATCCCTGAGGGGCGGGCAAAGTCCCCACTTCTCTGATCATGCCTGGAGGGATGAGCAAAGGTCCCAGCTTCTGGGATCATGCCTGGGGATCCAGGCAAAGGCCCCTGCTTCTCCGCTCACTGGCTGGGGGTACGGGCAAATGCCCCGGGTTCTCTGATCTTGACTGGGGGGCCGTGCAAAGGACCCCGCTTCCCTGATCACTGGCTGGGGTGCCGGGCAAAGGCCCCCACTTCTCTGATCACACCAGGGTTTGGGGCAAAGTCCCCGCTTCTCCGATCCTGCTATGGGGCCAGGCTAAGGCCCCCCACCTTCTCATCACTGGCTGGAGGGCCAGGCAATGGCCCCCACTTCTCTGATCATGCCTGGGTGCAGGGCAAAGGACCCCGCTTCTCCAATCATGCCTGGGGGGCTGGGCAAAGGCCCCCGCTTCTTTGATCACACCTGGGGGGCAGGATAAATGCCCCCATTTCTCTGATCACTGGATGGGGGCCCAGGTAAAGGCCCCGGTTCTCCGATCATGCCTGTGGGGCCGAGCATAGGCCCCAGCTTCTCGGATCATGCCTGCGGGTCCGGGCAAAGGCCCCCGCTTCTCCTCTGACTGGCTGTGGGTCCGGGCAAAAGCCCCCGCTTCTCCGATCTTGACTGGGGGGCCGGACAAAGGATCCCGCTTCTCTGATCACTGGATGGAGGGCCGGGCAAAGGACCCAGCTTCTTCAATCATGCCTTCGTGTCCAGGCAAAGGCCCCCGCTTCTTTGATCATGCCTGGGGGACGGGCAAAGGTCCCATCTTCTCAGATCATGTGGGGGGGGGGGGCCCGGGCAAAGGCCCGTTTTTTTTATCACACCTGGGGGGCCGGACAAAGGCACCCGTTTCTCTGATCACTGGCTGGGGGCCCGGGCAAAGGCCCCCGCTTCTCCGATCTTGACTGGGGGACCAGGCAAAGGACCCCGGTTGCCTGATCACTGGCTGCGGGGCTGGGCAAAGGCCCCCACTTCTCTGATCATACCTGGGGGGTGGGGCAAAGTCCCCGCTTCTCTGATCCAGCTATGGGGCCAGGCAAAGGCCCCCCCCTTCTCTTATCACTGGCTGGGGAGCCAGGATATCGCCCCCACTTCTGCGATCATGCCTGGGGTGCAGGGCCAAGGCCCCCACTTCTCCGATCACATATGGTATGCTGAGCAAAGGCCCCAGCTTCTCTGATCACTGGATGGTGGTCCGGGCAAAGGCCGCTGCTTCTTGACTGAGGGGCCGGGTAAAGTCCCCCGTTTCTCCGATAACTGGCTGGGAGGCCAGGCAAAGACCCCGGCTTCTCTGATCACTGGCACTGGAGCCAGGCCAAGGCCCCCGCTTCTCTGATCTTGCCTGGGGGGCTGGGTATAGGCCCCCGTTTCTCTGATCACTGGATTGGGGGTCAGGCAATGGCCCCGGCTTCTCCATGATCCCTGAGGGGCGGGCAAAGGCCCCAGTTCCCCGATCATGCCTGGGGGGTCGAGACAAGGCCCCAGCTTCTCGGATCATGCCTGGGGGTCCGGGCAAAAGCCCCCATTTCTTTGATCATGCCTGGGGGGGTGGGCAAAGGACCCCGCTTCTCTGATCACTGGCTGGGGGACCGGGCCAAGGCCCCGCTTCTCTGATCACGCCTGAGAGGCATGGCAAATGGCCCCCCTTCTCCGATCACGCATGGGGGCTTGAGCAAAGGCCCCACCTTCTCAGATCATGCCGGGGGGGGGGGGCGGGCAAAGGCTCCAGCTTCTTTGATTACACCTGAGGGGCTGGACAAAGGCCCCCGTTTCTCTGATCACTTGCTTGGGGGTTGGGCCAAGGCCCCTGCCTCTCCCATCATGCCTGAGGGTGGGGGCAAAGGTTCCCAAATCTCCTATCATGCCTGGGGGCCAGGCAAAAGATCCTGTTTCTCTGATCACTGGATGGGGGGCCGGACAAAGGTCCCCCTTCTCTGATCACGCCTTAGAGATGGAGCAAAGGGCCCCGCTTCTCCGATCATGCCTGGGGGGCCGGGCAAAGGCCACCGTTTCTCTGTTCAGTGGCTGGGGGGCTGGGCAAACGCCACCGATTCAGCGCTCACTGGCTGGGGGTCCGGTAAAAGCCCCCGCTTCTCCGATCTTGACTGGGGTGCCGGCCAAAGGACCAGGCTTCTCTGATCACAGGCTGGGGGTCCGGTCCAAGGCCCCCACTTCTCCCATCATGCCTGGGTGGCCAGGCCAAGGCCCCCGCTTCTCCCATCACGCCTGGGGGGCCGAGCAAAGGCGCCCACTTATCTGATCACTCCTGTGGGGCCGGCCAAAGACCCCCGCTTCTCTGAACACTGGCTGGGGGTCCGGGCAAATGCCTCTGCTTCTCCGATCTTGACTGGGGGGCCGGGCAAAGGACCCCGATTCCCTGATCACTGGCTGGGGGGCCGGGCCAAGGCCCCTGCTTCTCCCATCACGCCTGGGGGGCTGGGCAAAGGTCCCGCTTCTTTGATCACACCTGGGGGGCTGGCCAAAGGTTCCCGTTTCTCTGATCACTGGCTGGGGGGCCGGGCAAAGGCCACCGCTTCTCCGATCTTGACTGGGGTGCCGGCCAAAGGACCCCGCTTCTCTGATCACAGGCTGGGGGGCTGGGACAAGGCCCCCCACCTCCGACCACGATTGGAGAGACAGGCCAAGGCCTCCGTTTCTCCGAGGATGCCTGGGGGCCCGGGCAAAGGCCCCCACTTCTAAGATCACACCTGGGGGGCCGTACAAACACCCCCGCATCTCTGATCACTAGATAGGGGGCCAGGCAAAGGCCCCCGCTTCTCTGATCATGCCTGGGGGGCCAGGTAAAGGCCCCCGCTTTTTTGATCACACCTGGGAGGCCAGACATAGGCCCCCATTGCTCTGATCACTGGCTAATGGGCCAGGCAAAGGCCCCGCTTCTGTGATCACACCTGGGGGGCCGGACAAAGTTACCTGTTTCTCTGATTACTGGCTGGGGGTCCGGGCAAAGCCCCCGCTTCTCCGATTATCGCTGAGCGGCGGGGCAAAGGCCCCCCTTCTTTGATCACACCTGGGGGGCCGAGAAAAGGCCCCAGCTTCTCAGACCATGCCTTGGCGCCCGGATAAAAGGTCCCTGTTTCTCCGATCACTGGCTGGGGGCCAAGGCAAAGGCCCTGGTTCTCCGATCATGCCTGGGGGTCCGAACAAAGGCCCCAGTTTCTCGGATCATGCCTGCGGGTCTGGGCAAATGCCTCTGCTTCTCTGCTCAGGGGCTTGGTGTCCTGGCAAAAGCCCCCGCTTCTCTGATCACTGGGTGGGGGGCTGGGCAACGGCCCCTGCTTCTCCATCATCCCTGCGGGGCGGGCAAAGGCCCAGTTCTCTGAATATGCCTGTGGGACTGAGCCACCATTTCTCTGTTCACTGGCTTGGGGGGCGGGCAAAGGCCACCGCTTCTGAGCTCACTGGCTGGGGGTCCGCGCAAAAGCCCCCGCTTCTCCGATCTTGACTGGGATGCCGGCCAAAGGACCCCGCTTCTCTGATCACTGGCTAGAGGGCCGGGCAAAGGCACCCGCTTCTCCAATCATCGCTGAGTGGCGGGGCAAAGGCCCCTTCTTCTTTGATCACACCTGGGGGGCCGAGAAATGTCCCCAGCTTCTCTGTTCATGCCTGGGTGCCCTGACAAAGGACCCCGTTTCTCCGATCATGCCTGGGGGCCAAGCAAAGGCCCCAGTATCTCGGATCATGCCTGCGGGTCCGGGCAAAGGCCCCCATTTCTCTGATGACACCTGGGGGGCCCGGCCAGGCCCCCGCTTCTCTGATCACTGGCTGGGGGGCCGGGGAAGGACCCGTTTCAATGATCACGCCTGAGGTCCAGGCAAAGGCCTCCACTTCTCCCATCACGCCTGGGGAACCGGATAAAGGCCCCCGCTTCTCTTATCACTGGCTGGGGGCCAAGGCAAAGTCCCTGGTTCTCCAATCCAGCCTGAGAGGCCGAGCAAAGGCCCCCGCTTCTCGGATCACTGGATGGGGGGCCGGGCAAAGGTCCCCCGGTTCTCCTATCACTGGATAGGGGCCGGGCAAAGGCCCCCGCTTCTCAGATCATTGCCTGGTGGGCCAGGCCCAGGCCCCCGCTTCTACCATCAAGCCTGGGGTGCCGGACAAAGGCCCCCGTTTCTCGGATCACTGCCTCGGGTCCGGGCAAAGGCCCCCACTTCTCCGATCACTGGATGGGGGGCCGGGCAAAGGCCCCCAATTCTCTGATCATACCTGGAGGGTGGGGCAAAGTCGCCGCTTCTCTGATCCAGCTATGGGGCCAGGCAAAGCCCCCCCCCTCTCTTATCACTGGCTGGGGGGCCAGGAAATAGCCCCGAGTTCTGCGATCATGCCTGGGTTGCAGGGCCAAGGCCCCAGCTTCTTTGATCACACCTGGGGGGCCGGGCAAAGGCCCCCGCATCTCCCTTCATGCCGAGGGGAGGGGCAAAGGCTCCCGATTCTCTGATCATGCCTGGGGGCCGAACAAAGGCCCCAGTTTCTCTGATCATGTCTGCGGGTCTGGGCAAAGGCCCCCGCTTCTCCGCTCACTGGCTTGGGAGTCTGGCCAAGGCCCCCACTTCTCTGATTACTGGATGGGGGGCTGGGCCACGGCCCACACTTCTCCATCATCCCTGAGGTGCAGGCAAAGGCCCCAGTTCGCTCAATATGCCTGGGGGACGGAGCAAAGCCCCCAGGTTCTCGGATCATGCTTGCAGGTCCGGCAAAGGCCCCTGCTTCTCCGATCATGCCTGGGGGGACGGGAAAAGGCCCACACTTTTTGATCAAACGTGGGGGTCGGACAAAAGCCCCCGTTTCTCTGATCACTTGCTGCGGGGCAGGGCAAAGGCCCCCAGCTTCTCTGATCACTGCCTTGGAGGCCAGGCCAAGGCTCCCACTTCTCCCATCACGCCTGTGGGGAGGGGCAAATGTCCCCGCTTCTCTGATTACTGGCCAGGTGGCCGGGCCAAGGCCCCCGCTTCTCCCATCACGCCTGGGGGACCGGGGAAAGGCCCCCAGTTCTCTGATCACTGGATGTGGTGGGCCAAGGTCGCTGCTTCTCCCAACACACCTGGGGGCCGGTAAAGGCCCCGCTTCTTTGATCATACCTGGGGGCCCTGAAAAAGGTCCCCGTTTCTCTGACCACTGGATGGGGGGCCGGGCAAAGGCCCGTGGTTCTCCGATCACTAGCTGGGGGGCTGGGCAAAGGCCCCCGCTTCTCCAATCATCGCTTAGTCGCGAGGCAAAGGCCCCTTGTTCTTTGAACACACCTGGGGGGCCGAGAAATGGTCCCAGCTTCTCTGATCATGCCTGGGCGCCCTGACAAAAGACCCCGTTTCTCCGATCACTGGCTGGGGGCCAAGCCAAAGGCCCCAGTTTCTCGGATCATGCCTGCGGGTCCGGGCAAAGGCCCCCATTTCTCTGATCGCGCCTGGGGGGCCAGGCCAGGCCCCCGTTTTTCTGATCACTGGCAATGGGGCCAAAGAAGGACCCGCTTCAACGGTAACGCCTGAGGTCCTGTCAAAGGTCTCCACTTCCCCCATCACGCCTGGGGGGCCGGACATAGGCCCCCGCTTCTCTTATCACTGGCTGGGGACCAAGGCAAAGTCCCTGGTTCTCAGATCATGCCTGAGGGGCCGAAAAAAGGCCCCAGTTTCTCGGATCATGCCTGCGGGTCTGGGCAAAGGCCCCCGTTTCTCCGATCACTGGCTGGGGGGCCAGGTCAAGGCCCCTGCTTCTCAGATCACTGGCTGGAGGGCCAGGCCAAGGTCCCAGCTTCTCCCATCACACCTGGGGGGCAGACAAAGGCCCCCGATTCTCGGATCACTGGATGCATGGCCGGGCAAAAAAACCCTGCTTCTCCTATCACTATATGAGGGGACAGAAAAGGCCCCAGTTTCTCGGATCATGCCTGGGGGCCGGACAAAGGCCCCAGCTTCTCTGATCACTAGCTGGTGGTCCAGGCAAAGGCCCCCGCTTCTCCAATCATCGCTGAGTGGCTGGGCAAAGGCCCCTTCTTCTTTGATCACAACTGGGAGGCCGAGAAATGGCTCCAGCTTCTCTGTTCATGCCTGGGGCCCTGACAAAGGACCCTGTTTCTCTGATCATTGGCTGGGGGCCAAGGCAAAGGCCCTGGTTCTCCCATCATGCCTGCGGGTCCGGGCAAAGGCCCCCATTTCTCTGATGACGCCTGGGGGGCCCGGCCAGGCCCCCATTTCTCTGATCACTGGCTGGGGGGCCGGGGAAGGACCTGCTTCAATGATCACGCCTGAGATCAAGGCAAAGGCCTCTGCTTCTCCCATCATGCCTGGGGAGCTGGATAAAGGCCCCCGCTTCTCTTATCACTGCCTGGGGGTCAAGGCAAAGTCCCTGGTTCTCCAATCCTGCCTGAGAGGCCGAGCAAAGGCCCCCGTTTTCCTATCACTGGATGGGGGCTGGGCAAAGGCCCCCGCTTCTCAGATCACTGGCTGGGGGGCCAGCCAAGGCCCCGCTTCTCAGATCACTGCCTGGCGGGCCAGGCCAAGGCCCCTGCTTCTACCACACGCCTGTGGGGCCGGACAAACGTCCCCGTTTCTCGGATCACTGCCTCGGGTCCGGGCAAAGGCCCCGCGCTTCTCCGATCACTGGATGGGGGCCCTGGCGAAGGCCCCCACTTCTCCGATCATACCTGGGGTGTGGGGCAAAGGCCCCGCTTCTCCGATCCAGCTATGGGGCCAGGCAAAGGCACCCCCATTCTCTTATCACTGGCTGGGGGGCCAGGAAATAGCCCTGACTTCTGCGATCATGCCTGGGGTGCAGGCCCTAGGCCCCAGCTTCTTCAATCATGCCTGGGGCGCCGGTCAAAGGCCCCAGGTTCTTTGATCACACCTGGGGGTCGGACAAAGGCCCCCGCATCTCCCTTTATGCCAAGGGGCGGGGCAAAGGCCCCCCGGTTCTCTGATCATGCCTGGGGGCTGAACAAAGGCCCCAGTTTCTCAGATCATGCCTGCGGGTCTGGGCAAAGGCCCCTGCTTCTCCGCTCACTGGCTTGGGAGTCTGGCCAAGGCCCCCGCATCTCTGATTACTGGATGGGGGGCCGGGCCACGGTCCACACTTCTCCATCATCCCTGAGGTGCAGGCAAAGGCCCCAGTTCTCTCAATATGCCTGGGGGACCGAGCAAAGGCCCCAGCTTCTCGGATCATGCTTGTACGTTCGGCATAGGCCCCCCCTTCTCCGATCATGCCTGGGGATGGGAAAAGGCCCACACTTCTTTGATCACACCTGAGGGTCGGACAAAAGCCCCCGTTTCTCTGATCACTTGCTGCAGGGCTGAGCAAAGGCACCCGCTTCTCAAATAATCCCTGAGTGGCAGGGCAAAGGCCCCTTCTTCTTTGATCACACCTGGGAGGCCGAGAAATGGCCGCAGCTTCTCTGTTCATGCCTGGGCGCCCTGACAAAGGACCCCGTTTCTCTGATCATTGGCTGGGGGCCAAGGCAAAGGCCCCCATTTCTCTGATCACGCCTGGGGGGCCAGGGAAGGACCCGCTTCAATGATCACGCCTGAGGTCCAGGCAAAGGCCTCCGCTTCTCCCATCATGCCTGGGGAGCCGGATAAAGGCCCCCGCTTCTCTTATCACTGCCTGTGGGCCAAGGCAAAGTCCCTGGTTCCCCAATCCTGCCTGAGAGGCTGAGCAAAGGCCCCCGTTTCTCGGATCACTGGATGCGGGGATGGGCAAAGGTCCCCTGCTTCTCCCTTCATGCCGAGGGGATGGGCAAAGCCCCCCGGTTCTCTGATCATGCCTGGGGGGCCGAACAAAGGCCCCAATTTCTCAGATCATGCCTGCAGGTCAGGGCAAAGGCCCCTGCTTCTCCCCTCACTGGCTTGGGAGTCTGGCCAAGGCCCCCGCTTCTCTGATTACTGGATGGGGGGCCAGGCCACGGCCCACACTTCTCCATCAACCCTGAGGTGCATGCAAAGGCCCCAGTTCTCTCAATATGCTTGAGGGACCGAGCAAAGGCCCCAGTTTCTCGGATCATGCTTGCAGGTCCGGCATAGGCCACCACTTCTCCGATCATGCCTGTGGGGGACGGGAAAAGGCCCACACTTCTTTGATCACACCTGGGGGTCGGACAAAAGCCCCCGTTTCTCTGATCACTTGCTACAGGGCAGGGGAAAGGCCCCCAGCTTCTCTGATCACTCCTGAGTTTCAGGCAAAGGCCCCCGCTTCTGCGATCATGCCTGGGGTGCCGAGCAAAGGCCCCAGTTGCTCGGATCATGCCCGCCGTTCCGGGCAAAGGCCCCCGCTTCTCCGGTCACTGCCTTGGAGGCCAGGCCAAGGCCCCACTTCTCCCATCACGCCTGAGGGGAGGGGCAAATGTCCCCGCTTCTCTGATCACTGGCCAGGTGGCCGGGCCAAGGCCCTCGCTTCTCCCATCACGCCTGGGGGACCGGGGAAAGGCCCCCAGTTCTCTAATCACTGGATGGGGTGGGCCAAGGTCCCTGCTTCTCCCAACACACCTGGGGGGCCAGGTAAAGGCCCTGCTTCTTTGATCATACCTGTGGGGCTAGGCAAAGGCCCCCGCTTCTCCGATCACTGGCTGGGGGGCCAGGCCAAGGTCCCAGCTTCTCCCATCACACCTGGGGGGGCGGACAAATGCCCCCGTTTCTCAGAACACTGGATGTGTTGCCGGGCAAAAACCCCTGCTTCTCTTATCACTAGATGGGGGGCAGGAAAAGGCCCCAGTTTCTCGGATCATGCCTGGGGGCCGGATAAAGGCCCCCTGCTTATCTTATCACTGCCTGGGGGCCAAGGCAAAGTCACTGGTTCTCCAATTCTGCCTGAGAGGCCGAGCAAAGGCCCCCGTTTCTCGGATCACTGGATGCGGGGCCGTGCAAAGGTCCCCCGCTTCTCCCTTCATTCTGAGGGGAGGGGCAAAGGCCCCGGTTCTCTGATCATGCCTGGGGGGCCTAACAAAGGCCCCAGTTTCTCGGATCATGCCTGCGGGTCTGGGCAAAGGCCCCCGCTTCTCTGCTCACTGGCTTGGGAGTCTGGCCAAGGCCCCCGCATCTCTGATTACTGGATGGGGGTCCGGGCCACGGCCCACACTTCTCCATCATCCCTGAGGTGCAGGCAAGGGCCCCAGTTCTCTCAATATGCCTGCAGGACCGAGCAAAGCCCCCAGGTTCTCGGATCAGCCTGGGGAGGACAGGAAAAGGCCCGCACTTCTTTGATCACACCTGGGGGTCGGACCAAAGCCCCTGTTTCTATGATCACTTGCTGCGGGGCAGGGCAAAGGCCCCCAGCTTCTCCGATCACACCTGGGGTTCGGGCAAAGGCCCCCGATTCTGCGATCATGCCTGGGGTGATGAGCAAAGGCCCCAGTTGCTCGGATCATGCCCGCCGTTCCGGGCAAAGGCCCCCGCTTCTCCGGTCACTGCCTTGGAGGCCAGGCCAAGGCCCCCACTTCTCCCATCATGCCTGAGGGGAAATGCAAATGTCCCCACTTCTCTGATCACTGGCCAGGTGGCCGGGCCAAGGCCCCCGCTTCTCCCATCACACCTGGGGGACCGGGGAAAGGCCCCCAGTTCTCTGATCACTGGATGTGGTGGGCCAAGGTCCCTGCTTCTCCCAACACACCTGGGGGGCCGGGCAAAGGCCCCTGCTTCTCCGATCACTAGCTGGGGGACCGGGCAAAGGCCCCTGCTTCTCTAATCATCGCTGAGTCGCGGGGCAAAGGCCCCTTTTTCTTTGATCACACCTGGGCGGCCGAGAAATGGTCCCAGCTTCTCTGATCATGCCTGGGCGCACTGACAAAGGACCCCATTTCTCTGATTACTGGCTTGGGGCCAAGCCAAAGGCCCCAGTTTCTCAGATCATGACTCCGGGTCCGGGCAAAGGCCCCCATTTCTCTGATCACGCCTGGGGGGCCGGCCAGTCCCCCGCTTCTCTGATCACAGGCTGGGGGGCTGGGGAAGGCCCCTGCTTCACCGATTAAGCCTGAGGTCCTGGCAAAGGCCCCCGCTTTAACAATCACGCCTGGGGGGCCGGACAAAGGCCCCCGTTTCTTCGATCACTGCCTCGGGGCCTGGCAAAGGCCCCTGCTTCTCCGATCATGCCTGGGGTGCCGAGTAAAGGCCCCAGTTGCTGGGATCATGCCCGCGGTTATGGGCAAAGGCCCCCCTTCTCCAGTCACTGCCTTAGTGGCCAGGCCAAGGCCCCTGCTTCTCCCATCATGCCTGGCGTCTGGGGAAAGGCCCGCATTTCTCTGATCACTGGATGGGGTGGGCCAAGGTCCCCGCTTCTCCCTTCACGCCTGAGGGGAGGGGCTAATGTCCCTGCTTCTCTGATCACTAGCTGGGTGGCCGGACCAAGATCCCCGCTCCTCCCATCACGCCTAGGGGGCCGGAGAAAGGCCCCCAGTTCTCTGATCACGGGATGGGGGGCAGGTCAAAGGCCCCAGCTTCTCCGATTACTAGCTGGGGGGCCGGGCAAAGGCCCCCGCTTCTCCAATCATCGCTGAGTGGCGGGGCAAAGGCCTCTTCTTCTTTGATCACACCTGGGGGGCCGAGAAATGTCCCCAGCTTCTCTGTTCTTGCCTGGATGCCCTGACAAAGGACCCCATTTCTCTGAACATTGGCTGCGGGCCAAGGCAAAGGCCCCAGTTTCTCAGATCATGACTCTGGGTCCGGGCAAAGGCCCCCATATCTCTGATCACGCCTGGGGGGCCCGGCCAGGCCCCCGCTTCTCTGATCACTGGCTGGGGGACCGGGGAAGGACCCGCTTCAATGATCATGCCTGAGGTCCGGGCAAAGGCCTTTGCTTCTCCCATCACGCCTGGGGGGCCGGATAAAGGCCCCGCTCCTCTTATCACTGGCTGGGGGCCAAGGCAAAGTCCCTGGTTCTCCAATCCTGCCTGAGAGGCCGAGCAAAGGCCCCCGTTTCTGGGATCACTGGATGCGGGTCTGGGCAAAGGTCTCCCGCTTCTCCTATCACTGGATGGGGGGCCGGGCAAATGCTCCCTCTTCTCGGATCACTGGCTGGGGGGCCAGGCCAAGGGCCCCGTTTCTCAGATCACTGCCTCGGGTGCCAGGCCAAGGCCCCCGCTTCTACCATCACGCCTGGGGGGCCGGACAAAGGCCCCCATTTCTCGGATCACTGCCTCGGGGCCGGGCAAAGGCCCCGCGCTCCTCCGATCACTGAATGGGGTGCCGGGCAAAGGCCCCCACTTCTCCGATCATACCTGCGGGGTGGTGCAAAGGCCCCGCTTCTCCGATCCAGCTATGGGGCCAGGCAAAGGACCCCCTTTCTCTTATCACTGGCTGGGGGGCCAGGAAATAGCCCCGACTTCTGCGATCATGCCTGGGGCGGCGGTCAAAGGCCCCAGCTTCTTTGCTCACACCTGGCGGGGGGGGCCAGGCAAAGGCCCCCGCATCTCCCATCACGCTGAGGGGCAGGGCAAAGGCCCCCGGTTCTCTGTTCATGCCTGGGGGGCCGAACAAAGGCCCCAGTTTCTCGGATCATGCTTTCAGGTCCGGCAAAGCCCCCTCTTCTTTGATCATGCCTGGGGGGACGGGAAAAGGCCCGCACTTCTTTGATCACACCTGGGGGTGGGACAAAAGCCCCCGTTTCTCTGATCACTTGCTGCGGGGCATGGCAAAGGCCCCCAGCTTCTCCGATCACACCTGGGTTTCGGGCAAAGGCCCCCGATTCTCTGATCATGCCTGGGGTGCCGAGCAAAGGCCCCAGTTGCTCGGATCATGCCCACGGTTCCGGGCAATGGCCCCCGCTTCTCTGGTCACTGCCTTGGAGGCCAGGGCAAGGCCTCCGCTTCTCCCATCACGCCTGGGGGACCGGGGAAAGGCCCCCAGTTCTCTGATCACTGGATGGGGTGGGCCAAGGTCCCTGCTTCTCCCAACACACCTGGGGGGCCGGGTAAAGGCCCCGCTTCTTTGATCATACCTGGGGGGCCTGAAAAAGGTCCCCGTTTCTCTGATCACTGGATGGGGGGCCGGGCAAAGGCCCCCGCTTTTCCAATCATCGATAAGTCGCGGGGCAAAGGCCCCTTTTTCTTTGATCACATCTGGGGGGCCGAGAAATGGTCCCAGCTTCTCTAATCATGCCTTGGCGCCCTAACAAAGGACCCCGTTTCTCTGATCACTGGCTGGGGGCCAAGCCAAAGACCCCAGTTTCTCAGATCATGCCTCCGGGTCCGGGCGAAGTCCCCCATTTCTTCGATCACGCCTCGGGGGCCCGGCCAGTCCCCCGCTTCTCTGATCAGGGGCTGGGGGTTGGGGAAGGCCCCCACTTCACCGATCACACCTGAGGTCCTGGCAAAGGCCCCTGCTTCAACAATCATGCCTGGGGGGGGGCAGATAAAGGCCCCGCTTCTCTCTTCACTGTCTGGGGGCCAAGGCAAAGTCCCTGGTTCTCCGATCATGCCTGAGGGGCAGACCAAAGGCCCCAGATTCTCAGATCATGCCTGCGGCTCCGGGCAAAGGCCCCCGCTTCTCGGATCACTGGCTGGGTGGCCGGGCCAAGGCCCTAGCTTCTCCCATCACACCTGAGGGGGTGGACAAAGGCCCCCGTTTCTCAGATCACTGGATGCGAGGCCGGGCAAAGGCCCCGCTTCTCCTATCACTGGATGGGGGGCCGGAAAAGGCCCCAGTTTCTCGGATCATGCCTGCGGGGCCGGGCAAAGGCCCCTGCTTCTCTGATCACTAGCTGGTGGACCGGGCAAAGGCCCCCGTCTCTCTGATCACTGGTTAGTGTGCCGCGCAAAGGCCCCAGCTTCTTTTATCACACCTGGGGTGCCGGACATAGGCCCCAGTTTCTCTGATCACTGGCTAGAGGGCCGGGCACAGGCTCCTGCTTCTCAGATCACTGTCTGGGGGCCCAGGCCAAGGACCCTGCTTCTCAGATCACTGACTGGGGGGGCCAGGCCAAGGCCCCAGCTTCTCTGATCATGCCTGGGGCACCGGTCAAAGGCCCCAGCTCCTTTGATCACACCTGGGGGACCGGGCAAAGGCCCCCGCATCTCCCATAACGCCTAGGGGCAGGGCAAAGGCCCCTGGATCTCTGATCATGCCTGAGGGGCCAGGTAAAGGCCTCCCCCTTCTCTTATCACTGGCTGGGGGGACAGGCAATGGCCTCTGCTTCTCCATCATCCCTGAGGGGCGGACAAAGGCCCCAGTTCTCAGATCATGCCTGGGGGCTGAGCAAAGGTCACAGCTTCTCAGATCATGCCTGGGAATCCGGGCAAAGGCCCCCTCTTCTCCGGTCTTGACTGGGTGGACAGCCAAAGGACCCCGCTTCTCTGATCACTGGCTGGGGGGCAGGGCAAAGACCCCGCTTCTCAGGTCTTGACTGGGTGGACAGCCAAAGGACCCCACTTCTCTGATCACTGGCTGGGGGGCTGGGCAAAGACCCCGCGTCTCTGATCATTGCTGAGTGGTGGTGCAAAGGCCTCCGTTCTCTGATCAAACCTGGGGGCCAGGCAATGGCGATGGCTCCTCCATCACCCCTGAGGGGCAGTCAAAGGCCCTGGTTCTCTGGTCCTGCCCTGGGGCCGAGCAAATGATCCAGCTTCTCAGATCATGCCTGGGGATCCGGGCAAAGGCTCCCGCTTCTCCGATCTTGACTGGGGGGCCGGGTAAAGGACCCCGCTTCCCTGATCACTGGCTGGGGGGCCGGGCCAAGATCTAAGCTTCTCCGATCATGCCTGGGGGGCCGGGCAAAGGGCCCAGCTTCGCCTATCATACCTGGGGGACCAGGGAAAGGCCCCAGTTTATTTGATCACACCTGTGGGGCCGGACAAAGGCCCCTGCTTCTCTTATCAGTGGCTGGGGGCCAAGGCAAAGTCCATGGTTCTCGGATCATGCCTGGGGGGCCGAACAAAGGCCCCAGTTTGTCGGATCATTCCTGCGAGTGCAGGCAAAGGCCACCGCTTCTCGGATCATGCCTGGGGATCCGGGCATAGGCCCCTGCTACACCGCTCACTGGCTGGGGTCCGGGCAAATGCCCCGGATTCTCCGATCTTGCCTGGGGGGCCGGGCAAAGGACCCCGCTTCCCTGATCACTGGCTGGGTGGCCGGGCCATGGCCCCCGCTTCTCTGATCACACCTGGGGGCCGAGTAAAGGCCCCCGCTTCTCCCATCATGCCTGGGGGTCCGGGCAAAGGCCCAGCTTCTTTGATCACTGGCTAGGAGGTCGGACAAATGCCCCCGCTTCTCTGATCACTGGATGGGGGGCCAGGCCAAGGCCCCCGCTTCTCTAATCTTTCTTGGGGGGCTAGTCAAAGGCCCCTGCTTCTCTTATCACGCCTGAGGGGCGGGGCAAAGGCTCCTGCTTCTCCGATCAAGCCTGGGGGGCTGGGCAAAGGCCCAGGATTCGTTGATCACACCTGTGGGGCTGGAAAAAGGCCCCCGTTTCTTGATCACTGGACGGGGGGTCAGGCAACTGCCCGGCTTCTCCATGATCCCTGAGGGGCGGGCAAAGGCCCCAGTAAACCGATCATGCCTGGGGGGTCGAGACAAGGCCCCAGCTTCTCGGATCATGCCTGGGGGTCCGGGCAAAACCCCCACTTCTACGATCTTGACTGGGGGGAAGGCCCAAGGACCCCGCTTCTCTGATCACTGGATGGGTGTCCGGGGAAAGGCCCCCACTTCTGTGAACACTGTATGGGTGGGGCCAAGGCCTTCGCTTCTCCCATCACGCCGAGGGGCCTGGCAAAGGCCCTGCTTCTTTGATCATACCTGGGGAGTCGGACAAAGTTCCCTGTTTCCCTGATTACTGGCTGGGGGTCCGGGCAAAGCCCCCACTTCTCCGATTATCGCTGAGAGGCGGGGCAAAGGCCCCCGCTTCTTTGATCACACCTGGGGGGCTGAGAAAAGGCCCCAGCTTCTCAGACCATGCCTTGGCGCCCAGATAAAGGTCCCCGTTTCTCCGATCACTGGCTGGGGGCCAAGGCAAAGGCCCCGGTTCTCCGACCATGCCTGGGGGTCCGAACAAAGGCCCCAGATTCTCGGATCATGCCTGCGGGTCCAGGCAAAGCCCCCCGCTTCTGCGCGCAATGTCTGGGTGTCCGGGCAAAAGGCCCCGCTTCTCCGATCTTGACTGGGGGGCCGGGAAAAGGACCCCGCTTCTCTGATCACTGGCTGGGGCCTGGGCCATAGCCCCTGCTTCTCTGATCACTCCTTGGGGGACAGGCCAAGGCCCCCATTTCTCTGAGCACTCCTGGGGGGTGGGCAAATGCCCCCACTTCTCTGATCACGCCTGGGGGGCCGGCCAAAGGCCTCAGCTTCTCTGATCACTGGCTAGGGGGCCTGGCAAAGGCCCCCGCTTCTCTGATCACATCTGGGGTCCGGACAAATGCCCCTGTTTCTGTGATCACTGGAGAGTGGGGCAGGCAATGGCCCCGCTTCTCTGATCATGCCTGTGGGGCCGGGCAAAGGCCCCCACTTCTTTGATCACACCTGGGCGGGTGGACAAAGGCCCCCGTTTCTCTGATCACTGGTTGGGGGGCCAGGCCAAGGCCCCCGCTACTCCGATCACGCCTGGGGGGGACAGGCCAAAGCCCCCGTTTCTCTGAGCACTCCTGGGGAGCCGGGTAAAGGCCCCCACATCTCTTATCATGCCTGGGGGTCTGGCCAAATGCCTCTGCTTCTCTGATCACTCTATAGGGGGCCAGGCAAAAGCCCCCGCTTCTCTGATCACACCTGGGGTCCGGACAAATGCCCCCGTTTCTCTGATCACTGGACAGTGGGCCAGGCAAAGGCCCCCACTTCTTTGATCACACCTGGGCGGGCGGACAAAGGCCCCCGTTTCTTTGATGACTGGCTGGGGGGCCGGGCAAAGGCCCCCGTTTCTCTGATCACTGGCTAGTGGGCCAGGCAAAGGCCCCCTCTTCTCTGATGATGACTGGGGCGCGGTCAAAATCCCCAGATTCTTTGATCACACCTGGGGGGCCGTGCAAAGCCCCTGTTTCTCCGATCACTGGTTTGGGGGCCGGGCCAAGGCCCCTGCTTCACTGGTCATGCCTGGGGGGCCGGGGAAAGGCCTAGCTTCAAAGATTCGGGCTGTGGCGCCAGGCAAAGGCCCCCGCTTCTCTGATCACACCTGGGTGACAGGCCAAGGCCCCTGCTTCTTTGATCACTGGATGGGGAGCCAGGCAAAGGCCCCTGCTTCTCTGATGATGCCTGTGGGGCCAGACAAAGGCCCCCGCTTCATTGATCACACCTGGGCGGCCAAACAAAGGCCCCCGTTTCTCTGATCACTGGCTAGTGGGCCAGGCAAAGGCCCGCGCTTCTCTGATGATGCCTGGGGAGCTGGTCAAAGTCCCCAGCTTCTCTGATCACTGTCTGGGGGGCCAGGCCAAGGCCCCGGTTTCACCGATCACTGGATGGGGGGCCGGGCAAAGGCCTCTGCTTCTCCCATCATCCCTTAGGGGCGGGGCAAAGAACCCAGCTTCTGGGATCATGCCTGGGAGGGGCACATGCAGTAGGCAACCAATCACTGAATCTCTCTCACCTCTCTCTCTCTCTCTCTCTCTCTCTCTCTCTCTCTCTCTCTCTCTCTCCTCCCTCCCTCTCTCCCACCTTCCCTCTCTCCCGCTCTCCCTTCCATTCTTTCTAAAAATTAATGGAAAATTATCGAGTAAGGATTAACAACAACAAAATAATAGGGAAAACTGGGTTCAGGGAATATGGGAACTCTCTGTAGTGTCTTTGTAATTTTTCTATATATCTAAAACCATTCTAAAATAAAGTTTATTTTTTAAAAGTTCACTAAATAACTTTTTACAGGGATAGGTGGTTACTAGTCTTATTGTGGTGATCACATCATAAAGTATATAAATGTCAAATCACAATGTTGAACACCTGAAACTAATATAATATTGTATGTCAAATTACTTTTTAAAAAGTTCACTGAAAAAAATAAGTGCGGTATAGTTTGGCTAGAAGAGATGGAAAGGCCAAGAGCAGGGCAGTTTCTCTGATACCAGAGGTCTTCTCACTCACATAGCCTGTAAGACCCTTAACCTAATATATATGAACACTGAAGCCAGACCACCTGGGTTTCAATTCTGACTTATCACTTACTAGCCAGGTAACCTTGAACCTCATCCTATCTCTCTTTTTAAAATTTACTCTACTATACTGTTAATTGTTACTTTTGTACTCTTTCTACTCATTAAAAAAAATGTTTGCTGTGAACCTCATCTTGTAAAAATAGGAATGATAGCCCCCACTTTTTGGTCATTTTGTAATAATGACCAAATTAAATGCGTTAATATGTATAAAGTGCCTAAATGAGTGCTGGCACATTGTAAATTCTGTGTCAATACTTTGTAAACTAAAAAAAATATATATATGATGACTAAAAATTCATTTATTAATCATCTGTACATCGTACAAGGTAGGGAGATGTGAGTTTGTTTGCTATGAACCAGGCAGTGGTTGCCATAGATATGTCAGAACATTGACAGTCATTGTTAGGTCACTGCTATATTCTCATAAGTGGGCAACTGAGCTGTGTTAATCTGGCACAAAGGCTAGAAATCTCAACATATCTTCTATTACTCTACACATCTTATGTCTTCCATCCATAAAAAACCAGTAATCTGATCAGTAAGTAACCACCTCAAGGTAAGCAAAATATTATCATTATTACATTCTACAGATAAGAAATCTAAAACTGTACATTGAATTTAGGTGATTTCATCCCAGAGTACCCAGGAGAGACACTGGAAATGAAAGGATCAATAATCCCTAGTCTAAACATTTTCTTCCTTGGTTATCCCATTAATCCTCCCTTAGGATAAGGGTTTTTTTAAAATCTTTCTTTGAGAGTATTACAAATGTCCCGGTTTTCCCCCCCTATTGTCCTCCTCCACCCTGCTCCTGCCCCATCCCAGGCCTTCACCACCCTACTGTCTGTGTCCATAGGTAAGATCTTTGGTTAATCTCTTCCCATTTTCCCTCCCCCTTTCCCTCTTAGATTCATCAGTCTGTTCCATGCTTCCAAACTTCTGATTCTGTTTTATTCACCAGTTTACTTGGTTCATTAGATTTCTTGTTCATTTATTTTGATTTTTTAGATTCAATTGTGGATAGATATGTATTTATTGCCATTTTATCATTCATATTTTTTGTTTCTTCTTCCTCTCCTCCTCCTCATTCTCCTTCTTTCTTCTTCTTCTTCTTCTCCTCCTCCTCCTCCTCCTCCTCCTTCTCCTCCTCCTCCTCCTCCTCCTCCTTCTTCTTCAATAATACCCTTCAACATGTCATGTAATACTGGTTTGGTGGTGATGAACTCCTTGACCTTTTTCTTATCTGTGAAGCTCTTTATCTGACCCTCAATTCTAAATGAGAGCTTTGCTGGGTACAGTAATCTTGGTTGTAGGTCCTTACTATTAATCACTTTGAATATTTCTTGCCACTCTCTTCTGGCCAGCAAAGTTTCTGTTGAGAAATCTGACAGTCATATGGGTGCTCCCTTATAGGTAACTAACTTCTTTTCTCTTGCTGTTTTAAGATTCTTTCTTTGTCTTTAACCCTTGGCGTTTTAATTATGATGTGTCTTGGTGTGGGCCTCTTTGGGTTCTTCTTGTTTGGGACTCTCTGCGCTTCCTGAACTTGTAAGTCTATTTCTTTCACCAGGTAGGGGAAGTTTTCTATCATTATTTCTTCAAATAGGTTTTCAATATCTTGCTTTCTCTTGTCCCCTCTGGCACGCCCATAATTGGAATGATGGTATGTTTGAAGTTGTCCCAGAGGCTCCTTACACTATCTTCATATTTTTTGATTCTTTTTGCTCTTCTGATTGGGTGTTTTTTGCTTCCTCATATGACAAATTGTTGGTTTGATTCTTGGAATCTTCTACTCGACTGTTAAATCCCTATAACTTGTTTTTTGTGTGTTTTGTTTTGTTTTGTTGATGTGTGTGTGTGTGTGTGTGTGTGTGTGTGTGTGTGTGTGTGAATAAGGTGCAAAACTGCCATTCTCTGGAGCATTTTCTCAATCCCTTGAGATTGTGTTTCCTGAAAATTGTCAATGGTTTGGTTCAAATAAACTCACAAAAATTCCCTGTAGATTTTCATGTTTCTTATGTTGACAGTTCTAATCTCAATTTGCCATTACCAGATAGGCACACTGGGGCACTGTATCAGCCTCTCAAGTGGAGAATATGACTGTGGAAAGTGCCTAGGACAGGGCCTACTATGTATCAAGGACAAATGGTATCTATAATCCCAGTGGATATGGCCACCTAAATGTACAGGTAGAGAATGCCACTGTGTAAATGAATATGCACAAGTAGGTGGAGCCAATGCTCAGGCAGCTGGCTTCCTCCCTGCTCTGCTAGTGGGAATGTGAAATGTTACAGCCACTTGGGAAAACAGTCTGGCACTTGCTCAAAAGTTTAAATGTAGAGTTATATGACCCAGTGACGACACTTCTAAGTATATGTACCCATGAAAACTGAAAACATATGTCCACAAAGTTGTACAAAAATGTCTATAGCAGCATTATTGACAAGAGCCAAATGACCATAAACTAATGAATAAACAAAAAGTGGTATATCCATACAATGGGATATTATTCAGCCATAAAAAGGAACAAAATACTAATATATGCTACAACATGGATGGACCTTGAGGTGGTTGTCTAAATTATCCTTTTTACTTAGGTATTCACTTCCGAATATTGTTGCACTTTGAAAACTACTGGAGAGATTATGTAACTCCCTGGGAATCTTTGAGAGTGGGGCACCTGGACTGATGTTTGCAATCTATTAGACTAGATGATCTCTAAGGTTCCTTACAGCTCTAGGAATTTTATGAAATCTATGACAATGGCTCACCAACATTTTTTAAGCAGAGGCAATAAGAGAACCAAGAATAGTAGATAGTTGTCACTTAGAACAGGTTTCCCAATAAATAGGTCCTTGAAATCTCAGCTGGTTCTTCTCCGAAGCTTCACTTCACCCCACCTAAGGTTGAATGAAGATATTCCCAACAGGGATGATCTACGGCTGAAGGGAAGGTCACAGCTGATGCCATCGTGCCTGTGTAGGTTGCTTTAACAAGAAACCATCCCATTTTGCAGGAATATGCCAGTAGAATTGAGGATTACCCATCCCTCGCTCTATGACATTTATAGATAAGGGTGGCTAGAATGAAGTAATGGACTTGTGTCAGTACAAGGCTTTCTGTTTATCAGCACCTATGTCATCATAAACTGACAAGTTCAATGTTAATGGCGGGGCTGATTTCTTATTTACTTGTTTCCCTTAATATTACAGAACGAAGCTGAATCATGTTCAAGATAATGACATCCTGCGGGCCTCAAGAAGATAGGAATGAAACACGAAGGTAATATTGTAATTATTTCCCCAGACCTACTCCACCATTTCCTCCAATGTATCTGCCCACAGTCCCACATGGGACAAATCATGATATATATTGTTAGGGGAAGTGATTAGTCTGTCTGCATGCAAGATTGAGGACAAGGTTTGAAGAGAATGGCTAATTCTGCAAGGCAGGTGACTCGGGAAGAAACACATCCTTGGAGACCTTGGGAAGGGATTCCTATATAACCTTCTACCACCTTGGCTGTGCCTTTTATGATACATATATTGGGACTACTGTAGGAAGATCCCCAAACACCAAAGAAGAATAGACTTCTTTGTTTAGCTTAAGAACTAACTGTTTTTAAGGCTTTGGCTCATTTTTCTTTTCCATTAATAGGAATGTGACCATCATCATCATCGGTCTGGAGAATGCAGGCAAAAGTCTACTTACGGAGGCCTTCCGCAGACGTAAGGAACTAAGAGCATTAGACATTGGTTTAGGTCTCTCAAGGGCCCCAGTGACCAATGAAATAATTATTCCTTCCTAGCTTTACTTCACAGCCCTCAGGTTGCCTCTTTTGAAGATAAGCACTCTCCAACACACATACACAATCCTTTCCTGGGGCATTATCAGCTTGTTTATGTAATGTCTGTCACCGTCTCCCTTTACAAGATATCCTAATTCAACATCCTCACATAGTGTCAGTATGAATGGATTCAAACTATGTAAAACACTGCAGTCAATTATGAAGGATAGCATGTTTGAAAAAGTGTCTCATTTCAGAGCTCAATTAAAGTGGATTTTGGTCTTAAGAAGTTTAATGACATTAAATACTTTGTGACAGTTAATATAGAGGGTTGGAACTTGTGAAATGTTGTCAATTCAGAGATATGCAAGTTTAATACCAGACCTCCAGTTTAATACCTTGACATTTCAAGAAGCAGTTACACAGAATTGAAGGGAGCTACTATTCTAGTTGTGAAGACACAGCTAAATGCTAGTCAAAGAGCCCAGCACACAGGCTGGCATAAGATTCTCTCTATTGATGTTTATTAAATAAAAGTAGGGGTATGATGATGTGGCTGAATTTTATATCATTTAGAAGCCTTCAGCAAAGTACAGGAAAGGGCTAACCTGACTCCTCTGCCATTGGTGTACTGGAATCCTGCAGCAATTTTCTTGAACTACAGCAACAGGCTGCTGGCTGATCTTTCCATCTCTAGCTGTCTCCCCAGCATTCAGTCAACACAGTTGCCTGAAGGACTGAATACAAAAATCTGATCATGGCACTTTCTTCGGTTCAAAAGCATTTAATACCTCCCCACTGTATTCAAAATAAAATTTAAGTTCCTAGAGGCACACAGGATCCTCTATGATTTGCTTTCTGACTTCTCTCCCAGCTTCATTTCTCATGCTCTCTGCATGTGACCTGATAGAGCCAAAACAAATGACTTGCCATTCCTCTGCCATCATACTGATCTATTTCACATACCTATGCCTTCTATAATGCTGTCCTACTACCTAGCATTTCATCCTCTCCATTATCTACCTGAGAGGAGCCCTGGAATCTCTATTTTAAGAACTCTCCAGGTGTTTTTGATGGGCAGCCAGCTTTGGGAAGCACTCTTCCATAATTAGCCATATGCTATTTTGTCTTTGAGAATAGTATCTGCTTTCCATTCTGACTTCTAGAGGATAGAGCCTGGAGTTGTGAATTCATTCACAGGGAAGTTTCTAATGGCCAAGAAGCAAAGCTCCACTGCTGTCACATTCTAAGGAATGTCTCAGTCCATACAGGACTACTACAGTCAATCTATTAGGCTGCTCTGTACACAATATGCAACAGCTCACCTCTCCTGTTCCTGCAAATGTTTATGATTGCAGATAACAGCCTAGGAAGGAAATACCAATCTATAAGTAGTAACTTGTGTTACTATAAGTAGTAACTTTGAAGCTATAAACTATCTGTGATCTGAAGCCATTATTCTCAATGACAGCATATACTATAACTGTTTTGTCTGGAAAGGTCACATGGGGTGAAAAACCCAAGGATGAGCATAAGTAGGTGCCCTAAATGAGGGAATTTAGGGCAGTGCCTCTCAGATCTGGCTATACATTTCAATAACCTGGGAAGCTTTTAAAAATGAACATGATGCTTGAGCCCCACCCCAGATCTATGGCATCAAACCTTCAGAGGAGGAGACCTAGTGTCATAGTTTTTTAAAAGCTCCATAGGTGATCCTTAGCATAGTGAGCACTAAAAGCCAAAAATGAGAATAATGTGGGATGCTTTTACACTTACTTAGTGGGACCTGTAGGCTCAGACACTTTGGACTAGGGGGCGGGGCATGGAATCAAAATCTAACAAGGAGCACCAGATGATGCTGAGACACAACAGGCATGGATGTCTTTGCTCTTTAGGGTAGTGGGTCTCAAACTTTAAAGTGCGGAAGTATCACCTACAGATTTTGTTAAATATAGCAGTTTGTTAAACATGCAAATACTTGGGTCCCAGCATAGAGATTCTGCTTCAATTGGTGTAGGGTAGGCCTTTATCATCGCCAAGTAACTCAGAAGCCAACAGTACCCGGACTGTTGTGTTTTATGGGATATAGGAATGAATTAGACTCATTACCTGTCCTCAGGGAGTTTATGAATTAACAGAGGAGATAAGAGAAATGTAAAGTGTCAGGGAACAACAACTTCTCACAGCTTCTAGGGTTGCCAACAATAGATTGCATTATTGAAGGAATTGGTAAGGTTTCAAGTAAAAAGAAAAAATAACTAAGGAAAATGTTTTGATTAGACAGGGAAAAATAACTTAAAGCTTGCCTTCATGCTGGAAACAAAACTATCTTTATTCGCTTATTATTTTAAGTAGTGTAATGCGAGACATAGCAAATATCACATCAAAGTTGTGACTGAAAATTTTATGTTATCTGAAAGCTATAATTAAAAAGAGCATTGACTAACATGAAAACAGAAGTTATAAGATCACATTAAAATCTAATAATGATAATATATGCATATATATATATATATGTAAATGTCTATATAATCATACATTACCAACGATCTGAAAGCATCTTACTAACTTCTCAGCTAAATGATTCATTCTGGCAATCCTAATGAAAATGTCACAAGTAGATCTGAGATTAGAAATAGAAAGCTGCTGATTCTGGTCTTAGAACTCCCGAGTCTGAGTATAGAGAATCTATAAAATCATTTTGCTGCTTATGTGGGCAGAAATCTAGGTCAGAACTTTCAGTTCAACAGACTGGAATTTGTAGAAAGATTGTCCTTTTGAACTGCACTTCTATGGGGGCAGAATAGGTATGGAATGCCCTATGGCAGTGGTCGGCAAACTCATTAGTCAACAGAGCCAAATATCAACAGTACAACGGTTGAAATTTCTTTTGAGAGCCAAATTTTTTAAACCTAAACTATATAGGTAGGTACATTGTTATTAACTTAATTAGGGTACTCCTAAGCTGGCCTTTGCTAAAATAATAATAAAGCCACCAACACAAAATAATTACAATTCTTAAATGGATGACAAAAATACCTGCAGGATTTGCAGCTGGTTGGACAAATACAGGTAACTTTATGCTTCGAGTAGGTACTTTTGTCACCCGCGCGGGATCTGCGGACGCGACTAGCACTAACCACTGCACAATGAGACTGCTGACTGACTGGCTCACTCAACTCCTGCATGAATCGCGCGCCTCCCTTGCGCTGCCTATCCCTCGGCACGCCTGCGCCATGTCTCCCATCGCCCGACCAACACCCCCCCACTTCTTCTAACGCCACGCCTTCAAAATAGACTCTCCCAGGCCGGAAACCGACCTCTGCTCATGGGCCACCAAGTTTCAATTGCACTGTACGTGCGCGCCCACACGTGGTATTTTGTGGGAGAGCCACACTCAAGGGGCCAAAGAGCCACATGTGGCTCGTGAGCCGCAGTTTGCCGACCACTGCCCTATGGGACTGTATGATCTGGCCATGGCCTTGACAGGGCAAATGTATCTAAATTTGGCATGGTTTCTTAGAAGACATATGAAAAGTACTTCATACTTACCCACAATAACAGGCACCATAAACATGTATTGAACACCTACTGAGTGTAAACTAATGCAAAGCCCCTCCCTCATTATTTTAGTTGGGAAGCCATGGCATGCACAGAGGGAGGTGAATGACCAGCTTAACAGACCATGTGCTCAATGAGGGAGAGAAAGTGGAGTTGGGGTGGTCAGATAAGCTTCCCTAAAGAAGCCTTCCTGAGCCTTGAAAAAAGGGTAGGAGGGAAGAGCCTCCTGCTCATTCATTTATTCATTCATTCATCACATTCATTCAACAAATATTTATTGAGCACCTCTGCCCTTGGCATTGTGAATGTAGCAGTGAATAAAATTGAAAGGGTCCCTGTCCTATTGCAGTGTATAATCCAGATTAGCAAACCGTTGAATTTATAACACTGTCATATGTACTATTATAGTGATAAGCCCCGAAGAAAGGCACCTTACCCAGATTTGGGGGTGGGGGTGTGAGTTAGGAAAAAATTTCTAGAGGAAACAAGATCCAAATAGATGTTTAAAAATAGGTATTAACCAAGGAAAGAGCAATGTAAGAAATGTTCTAAGCTGCGAAAATAGCATCTTGTGAAGGCCCAGGGCACAAAAGAGCATGACATTCCTGTGTAGTGGGGGGAGAGTGAGCCAAGGAGCAGAGGGAAGAAAAGACTGGGTGTGTGCCAGGGACACTGTGGACACAAGACAGGGTAGAGATAGCGCTGGCAGGTTAGGAGGCAGAGGAGTCTGTATTCTCTCCTGGGAGCAGTGGCCACTCACTGAAGATTGCTGAGCCAGGAGAGGGTTGCCTGGGCAAAGTGCTGGTTTAGGAAAATGAATCCATGAGTGAACAGGATGGCAAGATGCCTCAGTAGCGTTCCTCAGGGCAGGCTCTAGTCAACATATTTTTTAACATATATTTTATTGATTTTTTACAGAGAGGAAGGGAGAGGGATAGAGAGTTAGAAACATCGATCAGCTGCCTCCTGCACACCCCCCACTGGGGACGTGCTGGCAACCAAGGCGCATGCCCTTGACCGGAATCGAACCTGGGACCCTTCAGTCCGCAGGTCGACGCTCTAGCCACTGAGCCAAACCAGCTATGGCTCTAGTCAACATTTGTTTAACAAATTCTTTCATCTAACTATATCCCTCTGCTTTGTGGTTGCTTCTCCTCTCTTCCCTTATGCACAGTACTTCCTACCAAGATAGACCGTTGTATGAACTCGAAACTGACTACAGTTCTGCTAGATGAATATGAAATTGCTATCTATGACCTGAATGGAGATATGAAGGGGCGAGAAGTCTGGCCCAACTACTATGCACAAGCACACGGGATTGTTTTTGTCCTGGATTCCAGCGACTTAGGACGCATGCAAGAAGTGAAGACCACTTTATCAAATCTTCTGTCTGATGCAAGAGTGGCAGGAAAACCCATCCTACTGTAAGCCTCTGCCTTTGTGCTCAATTTTCCCTTCCCATTTTGTGCCTTCAGATGACAAGTAGACAAAGGAAGAGCTGGGTGGTCCCTTTGTCACATCCAGCTAGATCTCCTCTTCCCTTCAGCTCAGTGTGTGTGTGGAGGGGGTAACCCAGTCCTCTGGGGTCTGTTTTGAAGAGCTACTTTCTACCACACGCTGCCATGGGTGAAAATGTTACCTAATTGTGCAAATGTAATTTTGAAAGCAAGCATCAAAGGGAAATGGAGAGTAATATCTGGATTTCCTACCTCCATCCCTTGACTCTTCCTGAAGATTGTCTTCCTGAATTTCTTTCTCTTTTTCTGCTTCAGTCTCTACCCCTGAAACCACCCCTATTTTGTATAATTGATGCCAATGTCCTGCTCCCTTCACAGACTGCCCAAGAGTCATGTAACTAGCACTGATTCCAGGGTGATACTTCGGACGGCCCAATCAATCATCACCCCCACTCCCTTTTTGCATTTTTTGTTCCTCATTAGCACCCCCAACTCAAGTATGAACAGAGTTTGGCAGAGGCTGTTTAAAAACTCCAAATCTGTTCATATCCCAGTTAGCAATTCTAATTAAAGTTTTATGGCATAGTGTAGAGATGAAGTGAGAAATTCGATCTGGGGATGATCTTGGATTCAAGTTATATGTGTGATTCTTTCCGTCATTGAGAATTGGCTAGGAAAATGTCTGGTTCATCTCATTGTGCATGTCTTTAAAGCTAGTTCTTGAATATGTAGCAACTGTACCATAACAGGTTCTCCCCCTATTTCCCTTCTTTCTTGCCCTTTGCCTCTATTTATGTTTTACTCTTCCTCTCTTCTTCCTACCCTCTCTCCTGTGCTCTGCTCTAGATTGGCCAACAAGCAAGACAAAAAGAATGCCCTCTTACCTTGTGATATTATTAAATATCTGGAAAGGATAATGAATGACAACAAGTTCGTTTGCCTTCTGGTAAGTGTCAACCCCTCCCCTCTTTTGCCCTCTCAAGCCCAGCTGATGCATACCTTGCACCACTCCATAATCAGCCCCATATGCTAGACCTCAGGCAAAGCCTCTTCCTGCCAGGTGATGCCTATAGTGGTGATTTCTGACTCGATGATGACAATATCCCACTCTTAACTACTCTCACCTATGTTTTCTTATTCGACTTCAAAATTGCTCTGTAAAGCTGGAAGCTTCAATATCCTCATTTTATGGATGAGGCTCAAAAACTCTGAGTTCCTTGCCCAAAGTCACATATCTAAGACATTACAGCACAACCACTTTATTGAATGACCTTAGCTTTTGTAGCTTTTATTTACATTCTCAGCTGTGGATACTGAGGTCTCCTAGGAAGTCTTAAAGCCTCTCTAGGCACTGCAGAGCTTATGTGTACCTCTGCTCCTTAGCTGAGAGTGGGAGGGACTGTGATCCCTAGTGGTCTCAGGTTCCTGAGCTGGAGTCTTCTCTTTTGGTCACAGGAACCCTGTTCAGCTATCCAAAACCTCCAAAGAAGTAATCATGAGCCCCTACTTGAAGGGCTGCGCTGGCTGGTAACTGCCATTCAGAATAAACAGGAAGAGCTGTGTTCTCACCAACAATCACTCACTTCAAGTATCGCCAACTCCAAGGAGGACACCACAGGCAACAAGGATGAGTGTGCATCATCCAGGTACTGAGCTGCCTCTATTAGGTTGATAAGGCCCAGCTGGCATGGCTCAGTGGTTGAGAGTCTACTCATGAACGGGGAGGTCACAGTTCGATTCCCGGTCAGGGCACGTGCCCGGGTTGAGGGCTCGATCTCCAGTGTGGGGCATGCAGAAGGCAGCCAATCCATGATTTTCTCTTATCTTTGATGTTTCTCTCTCTCTCTCTCTCTCTCTCTCTCTCTCTCTCTCTCTCTCTCTCTCTCTCCCTTCCTCTCTAAAATCAATAATAAAATACAATTTTTAAAAAGAACAGATGCAGGAATCAATATTCAACATAAGCAGGGAGTTCTGGGAGGTGCTTGGATTCTGTACGGTTCTGAGCAAGTCTTTCAAGATCAGTTGGCTCAAATGGGGCTAGGTCAGTGACCATACACTTTCCAGCATTGTTAGGTATATACCCGCCCCCGGCACAACTTGAGTGATCACATTAGTAGGATGAGTTGCAGAAAGGTAAAGCCAAACTATCAACATTAGAGCTTCTCCAAAACATGATTTTTATTCCCCAATTTGCCATGTGGAGAAGAAAAGGAACACAAGCCCCTTAAGGAACTTCTAGGCAATATTTTCTATATGAATGTCCTGGAGCCACCCCGCATTCTCTACTTGCAGTTCTCTGACCCAATAATAAGGAAATGTGGGGAGAAGAGGAATATGGAAAAGAAAAATAAGAAAACAGGAGGTGATCAAGGTTTTGAGGAATAAAAGGCTAAAATGTCTTGCTCTATTGTCCGCTTCATTGTTCAAATACATATGCAGGAATGGGGTAACAGGTGCATTTAATTAAGGAGCTTGAAGTGTGTCTATTTTCACTATTGCTTTGTCCTTTCTATGTTCCCCAGGTTTCCTACCAATGTAGAAATGACGGAAGAAAAAGAAGAGCTCCTAGGAAAACATTCAGTGGAAACTAGGCCTCTAAAGCCAATCCTAAAGGTAAATGACTCTTTAAATGTTATTGCCACAGGGACCAATCTCTAAACTGTTGGGCACCAACTGACTTTTCCCCCTTCATCTTCTTGCTGTACAGAAAGAAGGCTTAAGATTAACACCTAAAAAGAACGTATCAGTGACATTTGCCTTAGATGAACCCATGGAGGAAGGTGAATGTTCTAAGGTAACTGGAGCTCAAAACACTACCGAGCTTCACTACAACTATAGAGCTGACTTTCACTTCCCAGAAACTTACACCAATGATGAAGATGATTACGATGATTGCGATGATGACGACGACTGTGATGATGACGACGACTGTGATGATGACGACGACGATGTTTTTGAAGGTAATGCTAGATCAGTGGTTAGTCAGAGAAGAAAAGATACAGGTGTCCCAAAAAACGTATATTCACTTTGAATAATGATTAATTCCAATGGGTTAAATCTGAAAAGAAAGAAACATCAATTGAGCTATCAGCTGTTAAGTGTGTATACATTGTGGGGGGACACTCTATATAGAGACCTTCTTCTCACAATTTATAAAACATTCCTATTTTGAGTCTGAAACTCTTTTCTCATACTATGGTTGGTGGTCAGGAGAAGTGGATGAAGGACAGGGAGAGTCCTTGGGTACCACCACTTAGTACTCCAATATGATGGCTCAGCACTGGCTAACACAAGATCTTTGTCTGAATGGGTATAGGTTATCTTAAAAGTTACAATTTCCAGTGGCGGAGGTACAAATTGGCACAATCTTTATGGAGAGTACTTTGGTTGTCTTCTCCCTTTTGTTCTCACTCTTTCAATATATATATTGATAACTTTAAAAATGTGGAAACACTGTGAACCAATCATCTCATTTATTGATCTATATCCAAAGATAATTACACAAGTACCCCAACAAAGGATGCTTGAGATTGTCCAATTACAGTATTAGGTACAATAGCTAAACGTTATAAACAGGCTAAATGTCTAACAATGCAAAACAACTAAATAAAGTAGGGTACATCTACACAATGGAATACTGTACAGACATTAAAAGGGCTATTGTTGACATATTTACTGCCATGGAAAGTTTTCCACAACCTGATGTTTTGTTAGAGAAAAAGGCGAGTCAGAGGATAGCATGTGAAGCATGATGTTTACACATGCATAGACTATCTGGAGAAAAAATCACTGAAACAATAGCAGTGGTTTTCTCTAGGTGTGATATACTAGGAGAGAAGTAAAAGGCCTAGGCGCCTTTCTTTGTTTTTTTTTGTTTTATTGGAAATTTTCTTTTTATAACAAGCTATATGATTTTTCCCAATATAATAAAGGTATTAAAGAAAAATAGCTGTGAGGACTTGAAGGCCTATTGTTCTTGAGAGCTTGTTTGGAGGTTCTAGCAGGGGAGCGCAGCTACTCGTATACCCTTGACCGAAGACCGGTCCTCTCCTCGGGGGGGAAGGTCGTCCTCTTCGACCGAGCGCGCAGCTTCGGGAGGGATGCACATGGATCGGTGAGGGAGGAGGGGGACACCCGCCTAGCCAGCCAGATCAGCCGAATCAACCCTGGCGATCAATGGGGTGACAGATGTCGCAGCCAGATCGCCCTCACATCCAAGGCCTATTGTTCTTAATTGCCCCTCATTCTCAGTGTTTGCTGGGACCTCAGTCACCGTGATGGTCAAGTATCAATATTATAATCTCATCTCTGCTCTCCAAGGGATCTGGCCCTCAGGCTACCCCAGAGTCTTGGATTGTTATATCTATACGGAGGGGCCTGAACTTGGCCAGGGACACTGAAGAGGAGAGAGGCACTGATCTGAGATGAGGGGTGAAGATGAGAGCTGAGTAGAAGGAATCTGGTGGTAGAATAGAGGAAGTGTTTTTCTAGATATCTGAAATTACCCCTAAATCTCTGTACAAAATTGAAATCCATTTTTCTTTTCTATAACCTCAGAACCCAGACCAAAAAAGAGAATGCCTACCTGGTATGTAGAGGAGATGATGCTGGAAGATGCTTATGAAGACATCTTTGAAACCTGTGGTTAGTATTCCTTAAAGGAAGGGGATAAGGGAGAAAGCTAGAGTGAGAGAAAGTCTGAGTCCAGGCCAGAGGGTGGGTGCCTGGTGAGGTGGAGTCTACACTCCCTTAGAAAGTGGCCAATACCATCCTAGCCTGGAGTGGTCTGGGAAGGCAGGAAACCTGGAGCTTAGCTTTGCTTGCAGTGACTGGCTGTTTTCTGTCTCTTTGACTTTTAACAGAGTACTAAAGAGGAAAACCGAGGGACACAAAAAGAAAAAGCCAATATCCCACCCTCAATAAATACACTCATCTCCAGAACCATTAGGACGACTTCAGTTTTTTTTATTTCTATTTAACTAATACCTCTACAGTCCCATATAACTCCACCTACTCTAACATCGAATTCCTGAGAAATCCCATCCTTCCAGTACATCTATCCATCAAATGAATCTTACACCCATAGAGAGGCTCAAGAACAGCATCCGTTTGAGAATGACAACAACCTTGACAAAGAATAGAGACCTTACATCTTTGCACCCAGATGCTGCCGAGGAAGTCTATGAACAACGTGTCCTGGCTGACCGACTGAAATTGAGTCTTAGAGGTACAGGGCCAGTTTAGAATTACATTTTCCTCCTACAGTTTTAGTTTATAATGGGACTGGTAGAAATAGAATTTTTCTGCTGAGAATATAGTCTGCTGAATCATTTTTCATCATGCCTCCAAAAACAACTCAGTTTTAAATTCCCAGCCACTGTCAGTGAGGTCTGGCAATAACTCTTTTGCTGTCCCTTCAGGAACAGCGACAGCTGCCTCTCCTAACATTTTGGTTAGGTATGCCAAAACTGTACAAACTTGAACACACTCAACCCTCTATGCCAACAAGAGTAGTGGTAGTGGAGGTAATCAGTGAAGATATCAGCTTAGGACGTAACTGCCCACCATAACTGCTTTTAGTTAAGGTTTAATTTCAGACCATCCTTTGTGGTTACATTAGGTCTCCAAGTCTGCAAAACTGTGAGTTTATTTGAGCCAAACTGTCAACATATGCCGGGAAGCAGAACCTCAACGAATTGAGATGATGCTCCGGAGAATGGCAGGGTTACATCCGTATTTATACATGAAATTCATTGGTGACAGATTTAAGGAGGTGGGATTAAGCGAAGCGGGGAAACCTCTGTGATAGGATAAAAAGTAAAATGATGGACACATACTTAGGTGGGTGCAGGAACAATTAAGAAGAAATCTGTGGTATCTGTCCTGGGCCCAGCACACCTGGCTGTGCCCCAGGGGCTCCATAAAAAGGGAAGTCACAAGTTACCCAGACATCCCAAGGACATGTTATCATAGATGCAAAAAGACAGATAGGCTCAGTTACCGTAAAGGTTGACCTTATCAGTGAAGGGATCAGCTTAGGACAGAACTGCCCACCATAACTGCTTTCAGTTAAGGTTTAGTTTCAGGCCATCCTTTGTGGTTACTTTAGGTCTCCGAGTCTGCAAAACTGCCATGCAGGCCTCTCCTGAGCTTGTCAGGTCAGCATGTGGCCCCTTTTCGTCCACACCACCACTTATTGAGTGGCTTATAAATGTCAGGCACAGCACTAAGTTCTCCACATTCATTAACATATTCATCACAACCCTTGGGGGTAGGCATTATACCTGCCTGCATTTTACAGATAAGGACAGAGATGTGAAATAATTGCCCAAGGTCCCAGAGCCTGTAAGAAGCAGAGCAAAGAACTAAACCCAGATCTGACTCTAGAGATGCTTTGGCCAGAAAGATCTGTTTATACATTTCTCAAACTCCATCCGGAAAGATAAAACTGTATTCATGGAAAATGCTTAAACTTAGCCATGCCCGTGTCAGAAGAATTACGTTGATAGCAATGAGTAGTAGTCATAGACACGGCTGACTGGGCACTTCCATTTTGCCTGGTGATGAGCTAAGTACTTTACATACTACATTAATGCCTTTCATCTTCACAAGCCTATGAGGTAGTTCTATTCTCATCATCTTAGACATGCAGAAACTGATGTTCAGAGAGGTCAAATCATTTGTCCCAAGGCACCCACTAGGAAGCAGCAGGACTGGTTTTCAAACTAAGGTCCAACTCCATAATTCGTTGTCTTAACTCCTACTTGATACAGTCTCACCAGGCAGTATAAACCATCTAGCCCATAATTGTTTCTGAGAGATAAAAAGTGCCGGGGTTCTTGTCCCAGCATCAAGAAGGGTTCAGGAATCTGGAGAAGGCTGTGCATAGAGTAAATAGAGTCCAGGGACTAATAAAGAGTCCGGAGACAAGATATAATTTTGAAAGGCATTGGGGGTCAGAGGAGCTTAGCTAAAGGAGCTAAGAAGTTAAGGTCTTAAGTCTAAGGTCTTAGGTTCTCTCCTCGTCCCCAGGACCCCATGCTTTTTATTAACACAACTTGTCCTGAGGCGAGGCAGATATATACACTTCAAAGGGTCAGGGTTTGGTACAGAGTCCATTGTCAGAATGGGGGAATTAGCCTAGGCTGTTCAGGTGTTTTAGCCAGTAGGAGGCAATAACATGTAGATTAAGATGCCTTTTAGCTGTCTGGCAGACACAATCAATTTAATGTATCCTATTCAGGTTTGGGGAAATGCCTTAAAGCCATTCCCAGATGCAGCCCTGCTTGAACATGCTGGAATTGGTCTCCGGCAAAAAACCTGCAGAGTCTGACACTAAGTCTGTGTCATTTCCTATTATGCATTGCAATATGGCCTCATCTCCAAGGGAACCACCCCAGGAACCTTGTGGATCTGACCAGATTCTGACTGAAAGGGCGAGGACTACGCCCTCCATCTTGCCCTGGGTTCTCCATTTTGGGGCAGAGCCATGTGCTCGATGGGGCTTCTTCCCGGAAGAAGCCTCTGCTAGCCACACCCAGGATTTCTCTGGACTAACCAATGATAATCAAGGGAAGTGCACGCCATCACTGTGACCACATCCTGTGTAATGAGACACGGACTTGCGCCTGGCCAATCGGCGGGGCCCACAGTCCCCTTTCCTGCCCTCACTCCACCCCCCCTATAAAACCCACAGTCCCATCAGGCTTCGCTCTTTCTGCCACTGGGCTTACCATTGAATCGGTGAGTGTGGTCAGGGAGCCGAACTAGTTCGAAATGAAGGACTCTTTGCTTTTGCATCAGACTCGCTGGCTCCCTGGTGGGCTCTTGGGAATCTTGAAATCTGGGCATAACATTGACCAGGACTCAGCCTATTAGTCATAGAGCTGGAAGGAATGTTATAACCCCTCTAGTCCAGTGGTTCTCAACCTTCCTAATGCCGCGACCCTTTAATACAGTTCCTCATGTTGTGGTGACCCCCAACCATAAAATTATTTTCGTTGCTACTTCATAACTATAATTTTGCTACTGTAAACAATATGTAGTTATATATGTGTTTTCTGATGGTCTTAGGCAACCCCTGTGAAAGAGTCATTCGACCCCAAAGGGGTCATGACCCACAGGTTGAGGACCACTGCTCTCGTCCAACCCAGTTGTTAACCCGATGAGAAACTTGGGGTACAGAGAGGTTGACTTGCCCAAGACTTTACAGCTGATCACTGACAGCTGCTCCTAAAATTCAGGTCTATCCTCCTGTTAACGTAGAAAACCATTGAAACCTGTAAAGAATTTTTGTGAGTTTATTTGAGCCAAACTGTCGACATATGCCGGGGAGCAGAACCTCAATGAATTGAGATAGTGCTCCGGAGAATGGCAGGGTTACATCCGTATTTATACATGAAATTCATTGGTGACAGATTTAAGGAGGTGGGATTACGCGAAGCAGGGGTGGGGGGTGGGGGTGGACCTCTGTGATAGGATAAAAAGTAAAATGATGGACACATACTTAGGTGGGTGCAGGATCAATTAACATGATAATGAAGGAATTTGTAGTATCTGTCCTGGCGCCCAGAACATTTGGTTGTGCCCCAGGGGCTTCAGAAAAAGGGAAGTTACAAGTTACCCAGACATTTCAAGGGAATGTTATCTTAGAGGCAAAAAGGCAAATGGGCTCAGTAAGGATCAAAGTTGATCTTGTCAGTGAAGATACTGGCCTAGGACATAACTGCCCACCATAACTGCTTTTAGTTAAAGTTTAATTTCAGACCATCCTTTGTGGTTACTTTAGGTCTCTGAGTCTGCTAGGCTGCCACGCAGGCCTTCCCTGAGCTTGTCAGGTCAGTGTGTGGCCCCTTTCGTCCACACATCCCCCTTTTGGTCATAAATCAATCCAAAGGATGCATTGATGACCAACCTTTTGGTTGGATAATGGAGTCCCACGGTGCTAGGAAGGCTCATTCCTAGGATGTCTCAATGTCAGCCTGTCTTGCTGAACAGGTGGACCACTGGGGATGGGGCAAGACCATAACCTTAGATGGCATTTAAGGTCGAATTATTATTATTTTTAAAAGGGCAGGTAAATGGTAGGTAGTCAGGTCCTATACGTCCTGGTTAAAAAGTATTCTGGATCATTTCTAAATTTTGAGCCATCATGATCCGAGTCTTTTTGCTGTTTGTCTTAAGTTTTGCTTTTCTGCATCTAGTATAACATTTACATACCATGAACACGAAAATCACAAAGGTATTGGTTACATCCCAGGGTTTGGAATGAGGAACCTGGTTCGAAAAAGAACAGTTTACAGAAGCAGAATTAAGCATGTTAATTATAGTTCTGGGTCTCGGGGTCACTGAATTGACAGAAACACCTTATCCAGAGCCCTCGGGTCTTGAGACCACTGAGTTGCCAGGAATTTATTAAATTTAGAGTAATTGCGCTGCCCTGGCCTTGGGACCACTGAGTCAACTGGAATGCATTATCTGTGGTCACTAAAATGACCTAGGATAATTGCGCTGTCCTGTTTCCCAGGTACAGAAGAATGTGCTTTCCAAAACCAGTAAGATAACAATCAATGGGATAGTCATTCAATCGCATGGGATGATGTAAACAATTCAGAAAATCAAAATAATTTTTCCACTGTTAAGCAAAGCAAATAGGTACCATACTTTATTCCCCACTGGTTTTATGTACATGAATCAAATCATGGACTTATCTTTACTAGTTAGGGGATTGTACTGCCCCCTAACTACAAGTAGTTAGACCGAATTAATTTTTCTAAACTGCCAGTTTGGCACATTTACTTTTCATTTACTCACCCCACTTCTTTTAGGGGCATTCTCTATTCTGTTCCTGCTCTCCTCTCCCCTTGTGCATCTAGCCCCACTTGTCCCTGGACTTTCTCACTGACTAGAAAAAAAAAATGTTCTTACAGTTACCAAGTGCCCTAGTGTCACGGCCCCCATTAGTACTGTCCTCATTGAAGTCCAGTTCCACTCTTGCGGACGTCGAGCCTCCTCCTGGCTCTCACGGGTGAGGCCGCTGGCTGCCGGGATCAAGGCCGTTTCCTGGTGCAGGAGCTGGGAGTGGTGTAGCCAGGTCTGCAGGCGACAGTGTATAGTCCTTTCCAAGTTGGGGTGAGTCCTTGGGTTGTGAACTTCTTTACCCACACCGAGTCCCCAGGCTGGAAAGGATGTACAGAGTCCGAGATGGCATTCGCAGGGCGTCTCGAACAAGCTTATGGGTGGCTTGTAATTTCTGTAAGAGATCACGTCCAAGAAAGGGGTACAGGCATTCTGGCAAATACAGGAATTTATGAACCACCTGGTGGCCGCCTAACTGACATCAGCGGGGGCAGCAGAACAGTCTGCAGCTGTGGTCCTGGTAGCTCCAATAATGGTGACTTCCTGTCCTGAGAGGGGAGCTACCTTCTGAGTAACTACCGAGTGCTCTGCTCCTGTATCAACCATAAAGTTCACAGTCTGGCCCCCGATCTTCATTTCGACCATCGGCTCATGGGGGCCCGGTTGGAAAGAGCCCAGTCTGTCCTAGTCAGATTCAGCTGTTGCCAGTCCGAGGAGGTCTGCCTCAGGCGGCTCTGGCCAATAGTGGCTGGGTGGTTTGGATGGCCTTGCCAGCTTCTTCTGGCCTGCTCTTGCCCTGCCTGCCTCTTCAGTCCAGCTACTAAACCTTACTCTGTCCCTTCTTACATGCAGAACCGGACCCAAGGCAGCAAGGTTTGAGCAATTTTAAAATTCCTTAACATACATTCTAAAAGAACTAATCAAAATAAGGCTTATTTTCTAACTTCATTTGTCCTTGGGTGTGGACGGCAAATGGCACTAATCAGATTGACATAAATGATTTAACCTTTGTTTAGGGAGGCAAATGCAAATTATTTACTTCCAAGTGTCCTTGGTTTAAGGAAGACAGGATTTCTGCTCAGTTTCCCTATTTTACTTATCCCAGCTTACTGGCCTGTCATGCATTCAACTTTCTTTTAACATTTCTCTTTTCCTTCTCATTACATACAAAACCTTCATAAATTTCACACTTTTAAATTAGCCTTCAAACCTTCTTTCTATGTCCTTCAAAAATGCATAACCATGCCTCAGACCTTCCATTAAGTATTTCTCTTTACCTTCCTCCATCACACCTAAGCCATACTTTCCAGTTAGTTAGAACTCTTAGCCTTAATTTTTAGGTGACATGTAAATAATTAACATTCCTCAGATTAGCAATACATTCATTTTTTTTAAGAGACACAAACAGAAATTTTACTAGCTAAATAATTTTAAACAAAGACACATACTTAAACAATAAAGACAGATAACATTCCCCATTAAAAACTTTGAATCACCACGGCTAGCAGTATCAGTTTGTGAGTATACAGGCCTTTTTGACGTCATCTTGAGATAGCTGTCTGCCTTCGTGGTCAGCAACTTCTCATCCTTGAAAGACCTCTGCTGTTTCTCGTCCTTGAAAAGTCTTTGATCTCCGCTGGTAAGGTCCTCTCCAATGAGGTTGGAGAGAGTCTTATTTGG
Organism: Myotis nattereri; assembly: GCF_964212035.1. NCBI lineage: Eukaryota > Metazoa > Chordata > Mammalia > Chiroptera > Vespertilionidae > Myotis > Myotis nattereri. The sequence continues at coordinate 91,459,420 of NC_138078.1, forward strand.
TGTCTTTTCCAACACACCAAATCTCCTGGTTGTAAGCCATGATCTTTGAAATCTTCATCGCCGGGGAGTGCACTGTGAAATGAATCTGTTACCAATTTTGTTAGTTCCTACAATGCGGAATGTCTGCTCTTTACTTTTCCTTATATTTGGGAAACAAAAGATTTAAATGTCAACAATATTTTAAACAGTCATAAGAATAATTATCCTTAATTCATTTAGTCCCATAATTATTTTTGTTTATCCCCATTATTTGCCAGTAGGTTTTGAATTCAGTTATTCCTTGAAGTTCTATAAATCTTCATCCAGTTCAAAGATATGACCTGCTTACAAACCTGCAATTTAGATTAAGTCAGAGTCCTTTTCATGGGTTTTTCTAAACATATAATATACCTTACAAATGCATCAGAATAAAGCTGTCCACAAATGACAAAATTTAAAAGTGGCATGGTTATAGATTTGATAAAAACTTTGCTTTTAACCTTCTAAGACAACAATTTTTGGTAAGTAATAATCCCTGTAAGATGACATAGAGAATATAAAATTTGTATACCTTTAGACTAAATTAGGATTTCAGCACATAAAGAATAAATAATATGTAGGATTTTAAAATGAGGCACATGGCTAATCAATATTATGTATTATGTCACTTCAAAGTACCTAGACATAAGTTTTTATCGTTTGATTCAGTAAACTTTAAGGTCTCAAGTTCCCAGCAGCTCTGGAAAACCATACCTGAGGCTGGCAAACAGGCCTGGCCCAGCCCTTGACTTTAAAACGACCATTTTTCTCTGGGGAAAGTCAAGAAGAAAATTTGTAGCTACATAATTTCTTGAGATTCAAATCCAATTATTATTATTAAGGCATTTACTTTGGCAAATTTTTTTAACAGAGACAATTTTACTGAATTTTCTTTTGGAGGCTTGTTGCTAGAACAAGCCTGCATTTCTTCCCTGGGTAAAATTCGCCATTTTCTTTAGGAAATAATCAGTCTTGGGTTCTATTCTGCACATTGTGAAGAGAGTCCAGTTCAAAACTCTATCTAAATGTCCAAAAACAGGACAATTGCGTGCATTAGTTTTAAACCAGCTTTTCTCTTTACATGTGAACAGAAGTACCAGACGCATTTTTAAATTTTGTAAAACTTTTCAAAGGAGACTTTAAATTAGAATACTTGGGGAGGAGGCATCTATATTGGATCACCATGTGTTCCCTTCTCCCCTTCCCCACATCCTGCTTTGGGGAAGTTAAAGCAAATGACTCAAATGGAGTATTTTTCCCAAAGTCATGATTAATAGAAAGATATTTTAAATTTTTTCCTATTTCACTACAACAAAGACACAAAAACATCAACACTCTTATATAGGTGCACAGAACACACTAAAAGTTTACACCAGAGAATGTCCAGCATTAAAAATTACCAAAGCAGTGTCTTTTGTCCCTGATTAGGGAACTTCCCCTTTCTAGAATTTCAGTATATTCCCAATGGACTATTCAAAAAACAAACAATGGGCTAAAGGAAAAACAAGGTGTACACATTAATTAACTTCAGAATAGTTCTGAGACAGTCTCTAAAATTTTATTAATTTCCATCTTATTAGAATAAATTTTTCCTGTGCTTTTCTCTAGAAGCTTCCAATTTTCAAATCAAGATATGCTTCCCATGTACTCATTCAGTTCAATTTCAGAGCCGGCATTTTCTAATTTCTGCATGCAAAATATTAACATAGGTACCCCAAACAAACTGCATTTTAGCCATTTCTCAGTTAATATTTTAAAGTACTTGCAAGTAAAGGCTTCCTATCAGGAGTATTAAATGAGGGCTGGTGTTTCGGGAGTTTGTGGCCTTAGAGGCACAATTTCCCATGTTAATTTTTTTTATTATTATTGAATATCTGTAGTCTGAGCAAACTTTCTAGACATGTTATGCAGTGGGTCAAATGTGGCCTCAGTTTGTCTCCCGGCTGTCTAAAACCACAGGAAAGGTTTAGAGCCCGGGCAGAACAAGCCTTAAGGTGGCCCCCTAGTAAAGCCATTTATACAGCGAAGGTTTTCTTTTTTGCTCAGACTCTCAGAAAGCCGTTTTAATTAAAAAGTCGAAATCAAACCCAGCCTCCCATTTTTTCCTCCAATCCTGCCTTACCCTGGGTTCCGCTATGAACCCTTAACCTGGGGTCTTAGCAACCCTGGTTCCAACTCGAGGATTTTAAAACAGCTCAAATAAAGTCTGACCTTCCACCAAAGGAAGGGAAGGTTCTGGGTCCAAGAGAAAACTCACCCACGTTCACCCAATGGGCGGAGAACCTGCGGGCTCAATGGGCCCTTTGCTGGATCCTAGCACCGAGTCAAAGTCCAAGGGATGGTCCTGGGTGAGCTTCTTTGGAATCCTGCCGACTACGCCAATTAATGTTAACGTAAAAAACCATTGAAACCTGTAAAGAATTTTTGTGAGTTTATCTGAGCCAAACTGTCGACATATGCCGGGAAGCAGAACCTCAATGAATTGAGATAGTGTTCCAGAAAATGGCAGGGTTACATTCGTATTTATACATGAAATTCATTGGTGACAGATTTAAGGAGGTGGGATTAAGCGAAGCGGGGAAACCTCTGTGATAGGGTAAAAAGTAAAATGATGGACACATACTTAGGTGGGTGCAGGATCAATTAACATGATAATGAAGGAATTTGTAGTATCTGTCCTGGCACCCAGAACATTTGGTTGTACCCCAGGGGCTCCATAAAAAGGGAAGTTACAAGTTACCCAGACATTTCAAGGGAATGTTATCTTAGAGGCAAAAAAGGAAATGGGCTCAGTAAGGATCAAAGTTGATCTTGTCAGTGAAGATACTGGCCTAGGACATAACTGCCCACCATAACTGCTTTTAGTTAAAGTTTAATTTCAGACCATCCTTTGTGGTTACTTTAGGTCTCTGAGTCTGCTAGGCGGCCACGCAGGCCTTCCCTGAGCATGTCAGGTCAGCGTGTGGACCCTTTCGTCCACACTCCCTATCCAAATATAGTCATGAATCACTTAATGAGGGGGATACATTTTGAGAAATACATGGCTAGGCAATTTTGTCATTGTACAAACATCATCGGGTGTACTTACACAAACCTAGGTGGTATAACCCACCAATAATTATGATGTAGCCTATTGCTTCTAGGTTAAAAACCTGTATATCATGTTACTGTACTGAATATTTTAAGCAATTGTAACACAGTGGTAACTATTTGTGTATCTAAACATAGCTAAACATAGAAAAGGTACGGCAAAAATACTTTATAAAAGATAAAGTGTGTGTGTGTACATGCATGCACACACACATTGTGGGGGCCAGGGGAAGGCTATGGAGGACAGCACTGTCTGCGAGAGAAAAGGCATTGGGAGGAGCGAGTAAGGAAAGGAGAAAGGGAAAATAGAGAAGGGGAGAGAAAGGAAGAGCATAGATCAAAAGAGATGCAGAGAAATAAAGCTTGAGAGGAGAAATAATAAAAGGAAGAGGTGAAAGAGAGAGAGGGAACGAGGGAAACAGAGGGTTGGCGGGTGGCGGGTGGTGATCTCCCAGGCTCCCTTCCTCCCCTGGCCCACTCCAGGCCTAAGCCTGGGGCAGGAACATGGTGGTTAGAAAACATGCTGAGTCTTCTCATCTATTTAAACCACCCAGAAGTACCAGTGAATCCAACATCTTAGTAGGGTTCAGCCTTTCCTTTCAACATTGCAAACAAACGTTTTTCTTACACTCCATATAATCTGCTGTCATATATTCAATCTATTCTTGACCCAAACATCATTATGTAGTACATGATCTACATCTTCCCTGTGTCTTCTCTGGCCACTCTTTACCTATCTACATCCCTGCAATTTCCCCAATAGTATCACTGACCATGCTGACAATCATTCTCACCCAGCGATACAACAAATATCTACTAAAGAAGAATTTTATGAGACAAGAGACTGTAATTCAACAAACTAAGGTTTTCAAGAAGATTGGACCATCCACATTTCTTTATGGCATGTGTGTTTATGAAGCAGGCATACTTTTTAGACCCAGAGGGAAGGGGAAGTGTAACTAAAAGGGGGATAGGAGTGCGATCTGTGAATGTGTGCAGGATGAATTTAGTGTGAAACAACCTCTGACCAAACTGAATTTCAGTATATTAAGACACTTCCCTTTGTACAATGTATGTGTCAACCAAATTTTTCTACATGGAATCCATTAATCACAAGAAGTTACTTAAAGACTATTCCCCAAATACAGCCAACATGCTCTTATTTATTTTTGAATGAATCTTAATTTTGTTACTGCAGGCTGTTACTGTATTGTAGAACCCCTTATCAAGCTAGCTGATCTGGGAATTTCTCCAAGTGAAGACAGGAATAAGAGTACCTTACCTACCTCATAGGCTTGTTGTGAGGATCAAAGGGGACAATACATATCAAAATGCTTAGCATAGAGCTTGGCACATAATGAGGACCTCATTACATATTAGTTACTATTATTTTGATTAGGAGGAGGAGATTAGATAGCTACACCTCTTTTCTGGGAGAGGGATCCTCTTTTTTGCAAAGAACAACACAAAGAGATGTGTCTTAGATCAGTGGTTCTCAACCTTCCTAATGCCGCGACCCTTTAATACAGTTCCTCATGTTGTGGTGACCCCCAATTTCATTGTTACAAATTGAACATAATTAAAGCATAGTGATTAATCACAAAAACAATATGTAATTGTATATGTGTTTTCCGATGGTCTTAGGCAACCCCTGTGAAAGGGTCATTCGACCTTCAAAGGGGTCGCGACCCACAGGTTGAGAACCGCTATCTTAGTTTCTAAGATACAAAGAGCACAGAGAATCTAGGGTACCTATAATCACTGCCAACCGCTGCCTCTCATCCTTGTCCTTGAGAATCCGAAATGTGCCAAAGAGCTCTTACAAATCTGTTTCAGCATGGCAGCTGAGAGACCAAGATTATCAATAGTTTATTGAGCCCAGAGAGCATATTTTCTTTCAGGTAAGTGGTTGCCTTGGAGTTTCTCTCCTTTCATTGTCAAGGTCTTGGCCTCCTTCCTCAGGACTTTTAGGGACTAGCCCTGTCAGAGTCACTTCAAACATATGAACCTGGCCCATCATTCAACAACCCACACGCGGCTTTGGGTACCTGTCCATTTTGTTTTACAAGACAGGCCTGGACTTTCAGACTAGAGAAGTCAATACAGTAGGTCCTCAGGTTACTTCGGAGATCCATTCCTATGGCGCGATGTAATGCGATTTTTGCCATAAGTTGGAACCCACCTACATAAGCACCTACATCACTCACGTGGAGCACATACACAGCAGTAATAAAGTGAAACAGTAAAAAAAATTTAAAAGAAAGATAGCAATTCCTGACCTTTACTTGTGATAAATAATAGAAAACATAAAGCACATATGTACATGTGTCAAAATGACAGAACTTTTTTTTTTTAATAAATAAATGAGAGATGGCTACCTAACCCCAAAACGATATACGTTGAGTCCAACGTAACCCAAGGACTGCCTGCACACATAGGTAGATGGGTCTCTCTGCTCTGAATGGTTTTCAACTCTTCAACTCTGGTCACCACTCTACATTCACATGTTGTTTCTACCAATCCTGTGGTACTCTATTACCAGGCTTGGTATCCACTATGATCTTCAGGACATGGGTCATATAGTTAGTACACAGTAAGGGGTAAGGAAGAATTGTGATAATTTAGGGTTGGAGCATGCAAAGCAGTAGTAGCTAACCTAGTATAAATCCCCTGTAGATATGACTATTTCGTGCTAGGGCCTACCAGCTGTGTTTTGAATATCACTCTTCCCTCCTAGAAGCCTGTCATAACCACTTGTTTTCAAGGCAGTTGCTACTGGCAAGACTTAAGCAAATGCAACAAACACAACACCACTCTGCTCAAGAGAATTGTACCAACTAGTATTCTTTTTTTTTTTTCAATTGTCTTTTCCTGAAATGTTGCAGATTGGTTACAGCAAACAGAACAACTACCTCCAAGGAAAACTGTCACCCTGGTCTCCTTTTTGAGCGCAGCAGCTACGTGGAAGCAGCTGCACAACTAGTATTGTTTTAAAAAATATTTTTTTATTGATTTCAGAGACAAAAGGAGCGGGAGAGAGAGATAGAAACATCAGTAATGAGAGGGAATCATTGATTGGCTGCCTCCTACATGGCCCCCACTGCCCCACTGGGATCAAACCTGAAACCCCAGCATGTGTCCTGACTGGGAATTGAACCATGACCTCTTGGCTCACAGGTCAACCCTCAACCATTGAGCCATGCAGGCTGGGCCGAACTTGCATTCTTAACTATAAAATGCCATTGACCATGGGTGGGGTAGATGTCAAGCCTGGAATCACTGCTTTGTCATCACTCACCTCTATAAACATTTTTGGTGGTAGGCTTCAGGGATCTTTATTAAGTGATGCTTTAGTCTCAGTCTGCTAGGGACAGGGAATGGGGGTGACCTCCTAGACTTGGTGTCTAGGAGGAAGGAAGTGTGCTCTCCTCGGAGGACAGCTTGGGAAGCTAAGCTAATGCTGGAGTGGGGGACAGCAGAGCTGAGATCCCCACCCCATACCCTCTGGGGGAGGGGCAGAAGTAATCCAGGTCAAAGCCACCCACCCACAGCCCTAATGCTGCTCCAATCACTGACCTAAGCTATTCATGAACTTTGTTCCCACAGTCACCTCTACACTCCAAAATCTATCCCCATGCTCAGGCCTTCATTCCTGAGAGAGGGCAAAGAAGGGAGCCCATCAGGATGTGGGCCCCTGACTGGACAGCTTTAAGGGACCTTTCCTTTCTCTAGATAGTCAGGAGGGTGGTGGCCTCAAACTGCACACACTCTCCTCTTACTGGCATCCCACTCTGTCCCAGCACAGAAGCCAAGAGCACAAAGAACAGTGACTGTGGTGAAAAGGAAAATGCGGGGGGCTTGCAACCTAGTTCAGTATCTGGTTAAAATTGTAGTCTTACTTCCCCACTCTGACTTGGGCAGAGCCGCAGAGCCTAACCCTAGGGTCCCGCCACAGCTGACTTGAGCGGAGCTGCAGGGACCCTCAGGGGCTGGCACAGGAAGAGATACATAGGTCAGAGTCTCTCCATGAGTTCAGTTCAGGCTTTGGATACGAAATTCCTCTGGATTAGCAGATCTGCGAAATAAAGGTTAAACTTTCCTCCCTCAGAGTGCTGGCTGATCCTTCTCCTGTGCATTCTACCACAACATTTGGTGATTGGCTGAGAAACGTCAGTTGAGCTGGTTCTTAGGCCACTGCTGGCGAGAGCAGACTTTGGGGCACTCACTTCAGGTTCTGGGACCCAAGAAAAGCATGCCACCGGCACATTCACTGGTTCCTGAACTCACGGGGCCCAGAGGGACTGCGGTGACTCCATGCTTCAGTGGACCCAAAAGAGGCAGGAAACACCTTTCTGGGACTTCCTGGGAGGGAAGTCAAAATCAGATGTCTGAAACTAAGTTTTTCCCCGGGGAAATGGGTCCGAATTCTGGCCTGTCCTATGGGACAGAAGAGGTAGCTGGCCCCTACCTAGGTAATTATTTACCTCAGGATAGCTCGGATCATCTGGAGGAACAGCTTCTCTAGATGGTATTCACCATCTCTGGAACTTCCCGGGAGGAAAGTCAAAACTCAGACTGGATAAGGGTCCGAGTCTGGCCTGCCTTTGAAAAAGGTAGAAGAGAAGTATTCCTAGGCAGTTTTCTACTGCCTCTGTTCAGGGACTTGTTCTGTATCTCTGCACAATTGAAAGTGATTTTGTGAATGCTGGGTATTCTATGGTGTAAATGTGGTGCACACTGGTATAAAAGTGTTTATTTACTGATGTTTATTTCTGTTTTGTTAGGTTTTTAACCCTTCTTTTTTTTTGTTACCTATATTTTTTTTGTTTGTTTTTTGTTAATATATTTTTATTTTTTTTAATTAAATCTTTATTGTTCAGATTATTACATTCGTTCCTCTTCCCCCCCCCCAACTCCCCTCTTCCCAGTTCCCACCCCACCCTCTGCCCTCACTCCCCACCCACTGTCCTCATCCATAGGTGCACGATTTTTGTCCAGTCTCTTCCCGCATCTCCTACACCCGTTTCCCCCCAAGAATAGTCAGTCCATTCCCTTTCTATGTCCCTGATTCTATTATAATCAACAGTTCATTCCGTTCATCAGATTATTCATTCACTTGATTTTTAGATTCACTTGTTCATAGATGCATATCTGTTGTTCATAATTTGTATCTTTACCTTTTTCTTCTTCTTCCTCTTCTTAAAGGATACCTTTCAGCATTTCATCTAATACTGGTTTGGTGGTGATGAACTCCTTTAGCTTTTTCTTATCTGTGAAGCTCTTTATCTGACCTTCAGTTCTGAATGATAGCTTTGCTGGATAAAGTAATCTTGGTTGTAGGTTCTTGGTATTCATCACTTTGAATATTTCTTGCCACTCCCTTCTGTCATGCAAAGTTTCTGTTGAGAAATCTGCTGACAGTCGTATGGGTGTTCACATGTAGGTAACTGGGTTTCTTTCTCTTGTTGCTTTTAAGATTCTCTCTTTGTCTTTTGCTCTTGGCATTTTAATTATGATGTGTCTTGGTGTGGTCCTCTTTGGATTCCTTTTGTTTGGGGTTCTCTGCGCTTCCTGGACCTGTAAGTCTATTTCTATCACCAGGTGGGGGAAGTTTTCTGTCATTATTTCTTCAAATAGGTTTTCAATATCTTGCTCTTTCTCATCTTCTGGCACACCTATAATTCTGATGTTGGTACGCTTGAAGTTGTCCCAGAGGCTCCTTACACTATCTTCATATTTTCAGATTCTTTTTTCATTTTGTTTTTCCGGTTGGGTGTTTTTTGCTTCTTCGAATTTCAAACCTTTGATTTGATTCTTGTGCTCCTCTGGTCTGCTGTTGGGAGTCTGTATAATATTCTTTATTTCAGTCAGTGTATGCTTCATTTCTAGTTGGTCCTTTATCACAACATCCAGGGTCTCATTAGATTTCTTGTAGATCTCATTAAGTTTATCGGCAGTTTCTAGAAACTTATTGAAAGACCTTAAAAGTGTGGTTTTGAGCTCTGTATCCTCCATTTGTGTCCTGTTTCTTTGTCTCCACATTTTTTATGCTTTCTTGGTGCACCCCCTAGTGGTCTTTGTGCACAGTCTTGTTGTAGTTAAGCCTTGATTGTGGTAGGTAATACTGGGGGGGGATTTGACCTCCAGGCTAACTGGCTCTGAGAATCAGCTGTGTCTGCAGTGGGAGAACTTCTGTCCTCTAGGGAGGTGCTAATCTAGTCTTTGCCTGAGGCTATCCGACAAATGCCTCTGTGCAGCGCTAGGGTGGGGCGGGTCCCAGGGGATCAGCAGGGCTGGTGGAGCGAGCAGTTATGGCTGTTCTCAGTCCCGTCCCCAGGGGCTCTGCCTCTCAGAGTCACAGCAACTGCTGCAAACCTTGGAGAGAAAGCTGCCCTCGAGTTCTGACCGATGCCAGACAGTCCCGCTTCTCCCATTTGAGTCTGGGTCCCTAGAGACCCACCCGGATCTGGAGCTCAGAGTCTGAGACTCCCTCCCGATTGAAACAACCACGCCCTCAGCCTCCAGCCCGCTTCTCTCGCACCTCGGCACCTTAGTGTTTCAATTCCGCACCGCTCCTCCTCTGAGTCTCGTTATGCTTTTCTCTTTCCTTCTAGTTGTGGAATTTCCACTCAGCCAGCCTTCCTGTGGTTCTGGGTGATGTCCGTTCAGTCTTTTAGTTGTATTTTTGAAGTGGTTGTGTGAGGCAGCAATCTCCGGTGTTTACCTATGCCGCCATCTTGGTTTCTCTCTCAAAGTTACTATATATATTTGGTAAAGCTTCCCATATAATTTCAAGCATACTAAAATAAATAGGCCTCAGTATTTTAAAAACTTTTATAAGGAGATAGAATAAATCCTTGAGATATTCCAGAGCCCACTGGAATAACTCAAAGTCATCTCGGTTAAAACAATTTCTTATAATTTAAACTTTTGGAAGGTTGTCAAACAAACTTAACCAAAAAATTATAACATAAATTTTGTAAACCTGGGTAAAAGAAACCTATTTTTATGGTAATAACTTTAAAAGCTGTCAATCAAACAAAGCAGTTTTAATATTAAATATTTTGTCCAGACTACAGAATTCAGCTTAATTTATATAAGTATTTAATCTCCTCAGGGCAATAAAAGATTAAACTCTAGTAATGCCATCAGGAGGCTGAAAATGCACCACACATAATATATAGATGAACACATATCACATAAAAACCATACACATAATTTGAATTACTAATTTTTGCAGAGAAAATGCAATTTTTTTCATTTGCCCTTGAGAATTCTTAAGAAGACGAAGAGGGGAGGGAACATCCCAATTACCAAGCAGGAAGATCTCTTTAGACTTGAAATAGAAATTTCAAGGGCTATAAATGAGCTGTGGAAACAAAGTCTTAGCTCCACCCTGACTGGTGTGGTTCAGTGGTTGGGCATGGACCCCTAAATCAGCAGGTCATCGTTAAATTTCTGGTGAGGGAACATGCCTGGGTTATGGGGTTGATCCCAGGTGGGGGACTTGCGGGAGGCAGCTGATGGATGATTCTTTCATTATTGATGTTTCTGTCCCTCTCCCTTTCTTTCTGAAATCAATAAAAACATACATTAAGGGGGGGGGGGAAGACTGATCATCTCAGGTGTTGATAAGGATGTAATTAAACTGGAATGCTCAAAAAAAAAAAAAAGGAAGTCTTGCCTCCAATCTAAAGAACAATAGAGAGCTGAGCTGGATTTTTTTCTTTATAAACATAAAACTTTCACAACCTTTTACAAACGTTTCTACAACTTTCACAAACATTATTTATTCAGAAATAACTATCCTTAAAAAAAGAAATAACTATTCTTAGAACAACTCACTTTCTTCCTTTTCCCTTAAAAATGAATCTCCATACCTTATGCCTTCTATTACTAAAACCATATAATTTTTTAAATTATAATTTCTAACTTTTAGAAACCTTTATTTCCAATGACAACCAAAAAAGTAAGCAACCAGTATCCCTTAGATTGATTTTTATAAACATATTTCATAACCTTTCGAAATATGGGTTCCTCTATTGGCAAACACAATTTCAAGAAACACATCTCCAACAAAGCAACAGTTCCAAATTTACTTGACAGGCCCTATGAAACATGAGCCAAAAGCAGGTGAACCCATGATTTGATTAGCAATCAATGTTTTAGTATTTCATATTATTTTTAAATATCTATATATTCAATAACTTTTATTAAAATTACTAACTTAGAAAGGAAAAGCTGAAATAAGTTAAATTTATTTACTGAGATGTGGCTGTTTGTGTGTTTTTTTAACTTCAACAATTGTGTTGCCACCCAAATGTTGATGATGGACTGATAAATCCATTTACTGATTTTTGGAATGTCTCTTACCATTTGGTACATTTTTTGGTTAACAAACAGCACATAGCTTAGGGTAGCCTCTGAGAGCCATAAAGGTTTGGATATATGGAACCTATCCATATATCCCTTGGTAATGGTAAAACAGGTCTACCTGTAGCATCAGCTAAATAATGTCCTTTTGCTTCCATGGTGGTAGCTTGAGAATGTCCTGACATTTTGATAATTACCAATTGATTAAATTTCTGTATGACATCTAATAGATCTGCAACCTATTTTCCATCCTTTATGGGACATCTAAGAAAATTAAGCCGTGTTGTTTTTGCAACATTCTAAAGTTGTGGCCTATACCAAAGGCATAACTACTACCAGTGTAAATATTGGCTATTGACAAGCTCGAGTTAGGTCTTTATTCTGCAAAGAAAGTAGTATAGTTGCTGGATTAAGACTATTACATTCAGTTTAAGTGCAATTAGGTGAAGAAGGGAAGAGCCAGTTGGCTGACAAAAATGTTGAATGTGAGAATTCAGTGGAGATTTAATAAAATGAGGAACATAAACAAAGGAGAGCCCATAACTATCTTTTGTTTGTTTGTTTGTCTGTCATGCAGGGAAGGTGGCCTTTGGATACTGAGTCTAGTTGGTGACTATAATAGCCAAAGGTCTATGATGATCTATATTTTTTTAGTTAAAATTTCTATAATTGAGGTGTCCCAGAGTAGAAACTTTAGATAATTCTTTAGAGATTTTATAGCTTGTTTCCCTTTTGGATTCCACTGAATTAGATCGGGTCAATTTGATTTTAATAAATCATATAGAGGCTGAGTCATTAATGAAAAAATTGGAACCCAGTTGTAACAATATACAATCAAACCAAAGAATCTTCTAAGCTGCTTTCTTGTTTGTTTTTTGTTTTGTTTTTTAAGAGGAAAAAATAGGATTCCTCAGAGTTTTTCAGGGTTACTTAGTACTCTATCTTTAGATATTAGGTAGCCAATGTATCGTATTTTTCTGTGTATAAGACACTATTTTTTTCTAAAATTGTTAGACTGAAAATCAAGGGGCATCTTATACACGGAAGTCAGCCTAGGAGGGAGCCCAGCGGGTGTGTAGCTGCCCATAGCTTGTCAAACAGGCTTCCTCCAATCATGAGCCTTATTGTTACTGATTGTCAGCTGATGCCGTAATTGGAGGAGGAAGTGGAGACTGCACAGATGCAACAGGGACTGGTGTGTTCTGAGCCCATAAAGATGTCAAAAAATAGAAAGATAAATACCAGTAAGTGATTGTCTTACTCTGCAAAATTCAAACTGTAATCAGCTATGCAAAAGAGCATGGAAATAGAGCTGCAGAGAGACAATTTGGACCTCCTCCCACTGAGTGTATGATCAGACAGTGGAGAAAACAGGAAGAACAACTCCTTAAGGTGCCAAAAAAGAAGGAGGACTTAAGAGCAAAACCAGCAAAATGGGCAAACTTGAAGCAGAAGCTTAAGACTTGGATCATGGAGCAGCACCAGAGCGCCTTATGTGTGTCAACCAAGCTTATTCAATGTCAGGCAAGAATGTTTGCAAGCAAAATGAACATTGTTGATTTTACTGGAAAGGCATGGTGCTTCAAGGTCATGAGGAGAGAAGGGTTGGTCATGAGAACACGAACAAAGTTAGGTCAGAAAATGCTACCAGCTTATGAGGATGATCTCACATATATAGACAGTGAGTGACTCAGAAGACAGCAGTGATACAATAAAAGTTGATGAAGAAGAGAGTAGTGATGCAACAGAGGCTGAATAAGGTGTTATGCTGCATAAAATCATAGGACTGATATGTAGACATTACCTGCGGTAATTACTAAACAAAAATGTGTTCTGTTTTATGTTTAAAATATTGATTTCCTAATTTTGGGTTGGAAAAGTGGGGAGCGTCTTATACATGGAGGCATCTTATACATGAAAAAAAATACATTGTTTTACCTGAGGTAAACATAATCAGAACTTGTTCTTTGATATCCATGCCCCTTTATAGCTAGCTGTTGTAATAGGTGTATTGTGTTCTTTTGGGAGTCTAGTAATTTTCTAGAGTCTAAAACTAAATCACCCACATATAGGGTTAGAGTGGAATCTCTAAGAAATTTAACATCATTTAAACCAGCTTTTAGTATCTAAGACAATAGGTGGGACTCTATATCCCTGAGACATTGCTGTCCAAGTAAACTTGTAATCTTCCAAGGTGAATGGGTATGCTGAAAAGGCACTGCAGGTATCTATTGCTGAAAAATATTGGCAGTCACAGTAATAGCTAATAATAAGGTATGTGGATTTGGAACCACAGGATGTCTGGGAATAACTAGCTTATTTATAGCTCTGAGACCTTGTACAAATCTCCATCTTTTTCCATTTGGTTTCTTTACTGAAAGGACAGGAAAATTACAGGGGCTCATACATGTAATTTAAGCTCTCCCTTTTATATGTTATTTTATTTCTCCTAAACTATCAATAAGAAGAAGGGGAAGTACCTTCTCCGAGTCCTAAGAGCAGCCCTATACTTGTTCCTATTTTTGTTTTTCTAAATCTGATTTGTTTCCTATAATCCTTAAAGTGGACAGACTTCTTTACGGGAGTTTTCCTGTGAACCTTATTTAGTAATTCTGTTGGTTTTAGATAAATCAATTGGAATAGGTTAAAATAGTCAGGATTACATGTTCTAACAGTTAAATTTCTTTGTGAACCCATAGAGACCTAGAGAAAATTGGGAACAGTTGCTGGTTCTTCTCTGCCTGACACCAGCTTTTTTCCAAAAGGAGCTGTTAGAATTCCTATTCTCAATTTCCCTTAAATTATTAGGGAGTGGTAGGGGAGGAGATAGAAGAGAAAAGAAGAAGGGAGGGGAAGTGAAAGTACAGACAAGGAAGTTCAGAGAGCAAAGGATATAGTGGAGGAAGTATAGAAGGCAGAGGAATGGGGTGCAGGCATTTATTAGTTTCAGAAGAGTTCAGAGACAGTCTCTAAAATCTTATTAATTTCTTTTCTAAAAAAGATTTTATCTGTGCTTCTCCTAGGAACTTTTAATTTCCAAAGAAATATACACTTCCCATTCATTCAGTTTAATTTTATAGCCAGAATTTTTCTAATTTTTGCATGCAAAAATTTAATTTAGCCAGGCCAGCATGGCTCAATGGTAGAGTGTCGATCTATGAACCAGAAGGTCACAGTTTGATTCTGGGCCAGGGCACATGCCTGGGTTTTGGATTCAATACCTGGTGTGGGGCATGCAGGAGGCAGCCAATCAGTGATTCTCTCTCATCATTGATGTTTCTATCTCCCTGTCTCTCTCCATTCCTCTCTTAAGTCAATAAAAGTATATTAAAAATTAATTTAGTCACCCAAAGACAACTATATTTTGGCCGTTTTAAGTTGATATAATTTTAAATTAAATCTTCAGCTTTAATTTATACAATGAAGGATTTGTTCAGTCCCTATGAAACCAATTCCAATGAAAAAGCCTAAGTTAAAAACCAGCCACTCATTTTTCCTCCTGTCTCACTTTAGCCTGGGTTCTTTCAACCCATAACCTGCTGGAGGCCTGTCCATCCTTGTTGATTGACACAGTCGCTACAAGGAAGAAACATCTGCACAGCGTATGTTTCAAGGGACCTGGCGTACTGTTCTTAATATGTTTGCTCCCCTTCTTAGCGCTATGAGGGCCACCTCCCCGAGAAAGGTTGTTTCCCCAGGTGGGGATTTTTCCCTGGAGTTAGGGATTAACAGGACTAAGGAAGGGAATAAATCAGTAAAACCCCTTAACTAAGTGCCAGGCAGGTAGTTAATCACCTTAACTACGAACAATCATGCTTAAGCTACATAATCTTTACTTAGGATAATCTCCTTCAGTTACTTCCTTGTAGCTTAACAGAACAGTAGAGTAGTGACCTTGGAATGGAGATAACTAGCCCTAACCTTTGGAATAGAATGGATAGGATTAAACTCAACAGAACTAGATGAAGATGGGATTTTTGGCAAAGGTCAGATAAGAAACTATGGACGTGAAACAAGGAACTGTAGAAGGTCAAGGGAGGACCCAAAACATACCATGATGTGATTATAGAGGCATGCTTATAGGATCAAATAGTATAAATACAGATGTAACAGGAGAATAAAGAGAGAATCTGGCTATGCTGATCAACTGAACACTGTCTCTGTGTCCTTCATTCTTGGCCGACTCCGTCCACACCTTTGGGAATCCCTGGATCCACTGGGGCTGGACCCCAATGCTGGACCCCAACAATAACCTTAGTTCCACCTTGGTGATTTAAAAAACAAAACAGCTCAAATAAAGTCAGACCCTCTACCACAAGCAAGGCAAGGTCCTGGATCCCAGAGACAACTCACCCAAGTTCCCCCAATGTGGCAGCATCTGGCAGGCTTGATGAGCCCTTTGCTGCATCCCAGGGCCAGGTCTGGGTCTGAGGGGTGGCCCTGAGTGAGCTTCTTTGCAATCCTGTTGCACTACACTAAGTAAATGTCAATGTAAGAAACATTTAATCCTGTAAAGAATTTTTGTTGAGAACCTGGGATTACGGAAGATGGCAGCGATATAGGCAGATGCGTCCCAGGTCATGTCCCGGAGCAAATAGAGTGAGCAGCTGAAACTAATAACACCCACCCTGAATTGGCGAACTTACTCAGCTGGTGAGACGGTTTGCAGCCGGGAAGGGCAGAACTCCCCTGGAAAGTGCCTGGTACGTGCTGCCTTGTTGTGTTGTATTTTGTGCCTTTAAATCAATGCAGCAGATCCAAGCAACAGCAGCCTCCTGAGCACCACACCCTCTGTCTGAGGAACAGCAGCTGTACGTGAAGCCTCCCACCACCAGCAAGAAGAGCCACCACAGCTGTGAACAGCACCCACCAGAGGAGCTGCTGCCAACTGAGGAGCAGCTGCTACCGCAACCGCCCGAGGAGCAACCACAGCCCAAGGAGCCACTGCCACCCAGGGAGCAGCCACTGAATGACTCAACGTCTAGATATGTCAGTGAGATCAAACATGGGTAGACAAAGACACCCCCAAAGGAAAGAGAAGGAGGACTCTCCAGAAAAGCAGCTAAGTAATACAGAGGCATGCAACATGACAGAAAAAGAATTCAGAATAAGGGTCCTAGAGTGCATAAACCGGATGGAGGAAAAAATCAACAACTTCTGCAAGAAGCTAGAAGAAACAGATGAAAAAATCAATAACATATGGAAGAAGCTAGAAGAAACAGATGAAAAAATCAACAACTTAAGTAAGACCCAAGAAGAAATGAAGAGTGATATAGCTGAAATAAAAACACCATTGAAAGTATCAACAGTAGACTAGGAAAAGTGGAGGACCGAATTAGCGAATTAGAAGACAAGGAAGCAAAACACACCCAAAATGTACTGCAATTGGAGAAAAAAATTAAAAGACAGGAGGAGAGCTTAAGGGAGCTTTGGGACAACATGAAATGAAACAACATATGAATAATAGGGGTGCCAGAACAACAGAAAGATGAACAAGGATTAGAAAACCTATTCGAAGAAATAATATCAGAAAACTTCCCTGAGGTGGGGAAGAAAAAAGTCACACAAGCCCAGAGAGTCCCAAACAAGGTGAACCCAAAAAGACCCACACCAAGACACATCATAATTACCATGGAAAATGTTCAGAACAAAGAGAGAATCTTACAGGCTGCAAGAGAGAGACAGAAAGTTACATACAAGGGATCTCCCATTAGATTGTCAAATGATTTCTCAACAGAAACACATCAGGCCAGAAAAGAATGGACAGAAATTTACAAAGTGATGCAAAGCAAAGGACTGAATCCAAGAATACTCTATCCAGCAAGGCTAGCATTCAAACTTGAAGGGGAAATAAGAAGCTTCACAGAGAAAAAAAAAGGCTAAGGGAGTTTATCACCACCAAGCCAGCAATGCAAGGAATGCTAAAGGGACTGGTGTAAAAAGAAGAAATCAAAATCTCAGAAAGAAAACAGCCACACAAAAAAATAGAAATGGCTACAAACAAGTACCTTTCAATAATAGCTTTAAATGTAAACGGACTAAATGCTCCAACCAAAAGACATCGAGTGGCTGAATGGATAAAAAAACATGACCCATACATCTGCTGTCTACAAGAGACCCACCTCATTAGAAGGGACTCACACGGACTGAAAGTGAAAGGATGGAAAAATATCTTTCAGCAAATGGAAAGGAAAAGAAAGCTGGGGTAGCAATACTTATATCGGACAAAATAGACCTCAAAGTGAAGGCCATAACAAGAGATAAGGAAGGCCACTTCATAATACTAAAGGGATCAATACAACAAGAAGATATAACCCTGGTAAACATATATGCACCCAATGCAGGAGCACCCAAATTCATAAAAAAAACTCCTGGAAGATATCAAAGGAGAGATCGACAACAATACAATCATAGTAGGGGACTTTAATACACCACTGAATGCACTGGATAAGCCCTCTAGACAAACAATCAGCAAAGAAACAGCAATCCTAAATGACTCACTAGATCAGATGGACTTAATAGACATCTTCAGAACACTCCACCCCAAAGCCAGGGAATATACATTCTACTCAAATGCTCATAAGACATATTCAAAAATAGACCATATATTGGGTCACAAGCAAAGTATCCCCAAATTCAAGAAGATTGAAATCATAAAAAGCATCTTCGCAGACCACGATGGCATAATATTAGAAATTAACTACAATAAAAACAACCCAAAATACTCAAACACCTGGAAGCTGAACAGCATGCTGTTAAATATTGATTGGGTTACCAATGAGATCAAAGAAGAAATTAAAAACATCCTGGAAACTAATGACAATGAAAACACAACAATCCAAAACCTATGGGACACAATGAAAGCCGTCCCAAGAGGGAAGTTTATAGCTCTACAGGCCTATCTAAAAAAACAAGAAAAAATGGTAGTAAATCATCTAACTCTACAACTCAAAGAATTAGAAAGAGAGCAACAAGAAAACCCCAGAGTGAGCAGAAGGAAGGAGATAATAAAGATTAGAGCAGAAATAAATGACATAGAGACCAAAAAAACAATACAGAAAATCAATGAAACTTAGAGCTGGTTCTTTGAAAGGATAAACAAGATTGACAAACCTCTAGCCAGACTCACCAAGAAGCAAAGAGAGAGGACCCAAATAAACAAAATCAGAAACGATAGAGGCGAAATAACAACAGACCCCACAGAAATACAAATGATTGTTAAAAAATACTATGGACAGCTCTACTCCAACAAACTAGACAACCTGGAGGAAATGGACAAATTCCTAGAAAAATACAACATTCCAAAACTCAATCAGGAAGAATCTAAAAATCTCAACAGGCCAATAACTATGGAAGAAATTGAAGCAGTCATCAAAAAGCTTCCAGCAAACAAAAGCCCAGGACCAGACGGCTTCACAGGGGAGTTTTACCAAACATTCAAGGAAGAACTAAAACCTATCCTCCTCAGACTACTACAGAAAATTCAAGAGGAAGGAACACTTCCAAGCTCATTCTATGAAGCCAGCATTACCCTAATACAAAAACCAGGTAAAGACAACACAATGAAAGAGAATTACAGGCCAATATCCCTCATGAACATAGATGCCAAAATCCTCAACAAAATCTTAGCAAATCATATCCAGCAGTACATCAGAAAGATCATACACCATGACCAAGTAGGATTTATCCCAGGGATGCAAGGATGGTACAATATCCGCAAATCAATAAACGTGATACATCACATAAACAAATTGAAAGAAAAAAACCACATGGTCATATCAATCGATGCAGAAAAAGCATTTGACAAAATTCAACACCCATTTTTGATAAAAACTCTCAGCAAAGCGGGAGTAGAAGGATCATACCTCAACATAATAAAAGCCATATATGACAGGCCCACAGCCAACATCATACTCAATGGACAAAAACTAACACCATTTCCCCTAAGAACAGGAACAAGACAGGGATTCCCCCTCTCACCACTCCTGTTCAACATAGTACTGGAAGTGTTATCCATTGCAATTCGGCAAGAAGAAGAAATAAAAGGCATCCAAATTGGAAAAGAGGAAGTAAAACTGTCCTTATTTGCAGACGACATGATATTATACATACAAAACCCTAGAGACTCCATCAAAAAGCTACTAGACTTAATACATGAATTTGGCAATGTAGTAGGATACAAAATTAACCCCAAGAAATCTGAGGCATTTCTATACACCAATAGTGAACTTTCAGAAAGAGATATTATAAAAACAATCCCGTTTACCATTGCACCAAAAAAATTAAGCTACCTAGGAATAAACTTAACTGAAGAGGTAAAAGATCTCTACTCAGAAAACTACAGGACGTTGAAAAAAGAGATAGAGGAAGACATAAACAGATGGAAGAACATACCGTGTTCATGGATTGGTAGAATCAACATCATTAAAATGTCCATACTACCCAAAGCAATCTATAAATTCAACGCACTTCCCATTAAAATACCAACGGCATACTTCAGAGATCTAGAACGAACTCTCCAAAAATTCATCTGGAATAAAAAAAGACCCCAAATAGGTGTAGCAATCCTGAAAAAGACCAAAGTAGGTGGGATCTCAATACCAGATATCAAGTTGTATTAGAAAGCCACTGTTCTCAAAACTGCCTGGTACTGGCACAAGAATAGGCATATAGATCAATGGAATAGAATAGAGAGCCCAGAAATTGGCCCGAACCAATATGCTCAATTAATATTTGACAAAGGAGGCAAGAACATACAATGGAGCCAAGATAGTCTCTTCAATAAATGGTGTTGGGAAAATTGGACAGATATATGCAAGAAAATGAAACTAGACCACCAACTTACACCATACACAAAAATAAACTCAAAATGGATAAAGGACTTAAATGTACGACAGGAAACCATAAAAATTCTAGAAGAATCCAAAGGCAACAAAATCTCAGACATATGCCGGAGCAATTTCTTCACTGATACAGCTCCTAGGGCACTTGAAACTAAAGAGAAAATGAACAAATGGGACTACATCAAAATAAAAAGCTTCTGCACAGCAAAAGAAACCATCAACAAAACAATGAGAAAACCCACTGTGTGGGAAAACATATTTGCCAATGTCATATCTGATAAGGGCCTAATCTCCAAAACTTATAGGGAACTCATACAACTTAACAAAGGAAGATAAACAATCCAATCAAAAAATGGGCAAAGGACCTAAATAGACACCTTTCAAAAGAGGACATTCAGAAAGCCAAGAGACATATGAAAACATGCTCAAAGTCACTAATCATCGGAGAGATGCAAATCAAAACAACAATGAGGTACCATCTCACACCTGTCAGACTGGCTATCATCAACAAATCAGCAAACGACAAGTGCTGGAGAGGATGTGGAGAAAAAGGAACACTTGTGCACTGCTGGTGGGAATGCAGACTGGTGCAGCCACTATGGAAGACAGTATGGAATTTCCTCAAAAAACTGAAAATGGAACTCCCATTTGACCCTATGATCCCACTTCTAGGAATATATCCCAAGAAACCAGAAACACCAATCAGAAAGGATATATGCACCCCTATGTTCATAGCAGCACAATTCACCATAGCTAAGATCTGGAAACAGCCTACGTGCCCATCAGTAGATGAATGGATTAGAAAACTGTGGTACATCTACACGATGGAATACTATGCTGCTCTAAAAAGGAAGGAACGCTTACCATTTGCAACCTCATGGATGGAACTGGAGAGCATTATGCTAAGCGAAATAAGCCAGTCAATGGAGGAAAAATACCACATGATCTCACTCATTCATGGATAATAGAGACCACTATAAACTTTTGAACAATAATAGATACAGAGGCAGAGCTGCCTCGAACAGATTGTCAAACTGCAGCGGGAAGGCCAGGGAGGGTTGGGGGGGCAGGAGGTAGGGGAGTAAGAGATCAACTAAAGGACTTGTATGCATGCATATAAGCATAACCAATGGATATAAGACACTGGGGGATAGGGGAGGCTAGGGGACTGTCTAGGGCGGGGGGATAAAATGGACACATATGTAATACCCTTTGTAATACTTTAAGCAATAAAAAAAAAGAAGAAGAAGAATGGGCCTTTGTCCAGTCCCCCAGTCAAGATTGGAGAAGCGGGGGCATTTGCCGGGACCCCCAGCCAGTGAGCTGAGAAGTGGGGGACTTTGCCTGGATCCCCAGGCATGATCTGAGAAGCTGGGGCCTTTGCTGAGACCCCAGGCATGATCAGAAAACTGGGGACTTTGCCCCGCCCCCCAGTTATGACCATAGAAGAATGGGCCTTTGTCCGGCCCCCCAGGCATGATCGGAGAGGCGGGGCCTTTGCCCGGCTACCAGCCAGTGATCAGAGAAGCGGGGTCCTTTGGCCGTCCCCCCTGTCAAGATCGGAGAAGCGGGGGCTTTTGCCCGGCCCCCAGCCAGTGAGCTGAAAAGGGAGGGCCTTTACCCGGATTCCCAGGCACGATCTGAGAAGCTGGGGCCTTTGCTCAGCCCCCCAGGCATGATCAGAAAAGTGGGGACTTTTCCCGCCCCTCAGGGATGATGGAGAAGCAGAGGCAGTTGCCTGGCCCCCCCAGCCTGTGATTAGAGAAGGGTGGGACATTTGCCTTGCCCCACAGCCGGATCAGAGAAGCGGGGACATTGCCCCTCCCCCCAAGTGTGTTCTGAGAAGCGGGGGCATTTGCCCGGCCCCCCATCCAGTGATCAGAGAAGCAGGGGCATTTTCCCGACCCCCAGGTGTGATGGTAAAAGCGGGGGCCTTGGCCTGGTCCCCCAGCCAATGATCAGAGAAGCGGGGGGGGGGTGTTCCTGGCCCCCCAGGCATGATCAGAGAAGTGGGGGACTTTGCCCGGCCCCCAGGTGTGATCCAAAAAGCAGGGGCCTTGGCCCGGCCCCTGAGCCAGTGATCAGGGAAGCGGGGTCCTTTGCCCGACCCCCCAGTCAAGATCAGAGAACCGGGGGCATTTGCCCGGACCCCCAGGCAGTGAGCTTAGAAGTAGGGGCCTTTGCCCATTTCCCCAGGCATGATCCGAGAAGCTGGACTTTGCTCGGCACCCCAGGCATGATCAGAAAACTGGGGACTTTGCCCGCCCCTCAGGGATGATGGAGAAGCAGAGGTAGTTGCCTGGCCCCCCAGCCAGTGATAAGAGAAGGATGGGGGGGGGCCTTTGCCTGGCCCCACAGCCAGATCGGAGAAGAGGAGATTTTGCCTCGCCCCCCAGGTATGGTCGTAGAAGCATGGGCCTTTGTCTGGCCCCCCAGGCGTGATGGGAGTAGTGGGGGCCTTGGCCTGGCCCCCCAGCCAGTGATCGGAGAAGCGGGGGGGGGGGGGGGCCTTTGCACAGCCCCGCAGGCATGATCAGAGAAGCAGGGTCCTTTGCCTGGCCCACTAGCCAGTGATCAGAGAAGCGGGGGCCTTTGTCCAGCCCCACAGGCATGCTCAGAGTAATGGGTGCCTTGGCCTGTCCCCCCAGGCGTGATTGGAGAAGCAGGGCATTTGGTCGCGCCCCCAACCAGTGATCAGAGAAGCGGGGTCCCTTGGCCGTCCCCCCAGGTAAGATCGGAGAAGCGGGGGCTTTTGCCCTGACCCTGAGCCAGTAAGTGGAGAATCGGGGGCCTTTCTCGGACCCGCAGGCATGGTCCGAGAAGCTGGGGCCTTTTCTAGACCCCCCAGGTGTGATCAAAGAAGCGGGGCTTTGCCCCACCACTAAGCGATGATCGGAGAAGCATGGGCTTTGCCCGGCCTCTCACCCAGTGATCAGAGAAATGGCGACCTTTGTCTGGCCCCCAGGTGTGATCAAAGAAGCGGGGCCTTTGCCCGCCCCCCCCCCAGGCACGACCAGAGAAGTGGGGGCCTTTGTCCGGCCCCCAGGTGTGATCGGAGATTTGGGAGCCTTGGCCCGGCCCCACATCCAGTGATCAGGGAAGCGGGGTCCTTTGCCCGGCCCCCCAGTCAAGATCGGAGAACCGGGGGCATTTGTCCGGACCCGCAGCAAGTGAGCTGTGAAGCGGGGGCCTTTGCTCTGCCCCCCAGGCGTGATCAGAGAACTGGGTACTTTGCCAGCCCCTCAGGGATCATGGAGAAGCAGAGGCTGTTGCCTGGCCCCCCAGCCAGTGATCCGAGAAGCCGGGGCCTTTGCCCAGCCCTGAAGCTAGTGATCCGAGAAGCATGGGCCTTTGTCCGGCACCTCAGTCAAGATCAGAGAAGCGGAGGCTTTTGCCCGGCCCCCAGCCAGTGAGCTGAGAAGGGAGGGCCTTTACCCGGATCCCCAGGCACACGATCTGAGAAGCTGGGGCCTTTGCTCAGCCCCCCAGGCATGATCAGAAAAGTGGGGACTTTTCCCGCCTGTCAGGGATGATGGAGAAGCAGAGGCCATTGCCTGGCCCCCCAGCCTGTGATAAGAGGGGGGGGGGACATTTGCCTTGCCCCACAGCCAGATTGGAGAAGCAGGGACTTTGCCCCACCCCCCAGGTATGTTCTGAGAAGCAGGGGCATTTTCCCGGCCCCCCAGGCGTGATGGTAAAAGCGGGGGCCTTGGCCTGGTCCCCCAGCCAGTGATCGGAGAAGCGGGTGCCCTTTCCCGGCCCCCCAGGCGTGATCGGAGAAGTGGGGGACTTTGCCCGGCCCCCAGGTGTGATCCAAGAAGCAGGGGCCTTGGCCCGGCCCCTGAGCCAGTGATCAGGGAAGCGGGGTCCTTTTCCCGACCCTCCAGTCAAGATCAGAGAACCGGGGGCATTTGCCCAGACCCCCAGGCAGTGAGCTTAGAAGTAGGGGCCTTTGCCCATTTCCCCAGGCATGATCCCAGAAGCTGTACTTTGCTCGGCACGCCAGGCATGATCAGAAAACTGGGGACTTTGCCCGCCCCTCAGGGATGATGGAGAAGCAGAGGTCGTTGCCTGGCCCCCCAGCCAGTGATAAGAGAAGGGGGGGGCCTTTGCCTGGCCCCACAGCCGGATCTGAGAAGCGGGGATTTTGCCCCACCCCTCAGGCGTGATGGGAGAAGCAGGGTCTGTGGCCCGGCCCCCCAGCCCATTATCGGAGAAGCGGGGGCCTTTGCCCAGCTCCCAGCCAGTGATCAGAGAAACGGGGGCCTTTGTCCGGCCCCCTAGGTGTGATCAAAGAAACTGGGGCCTTTGCCCGTCCCCGAGGCATGGTCTGAGAAGATGGGGCCTTTGCCCGCCCCCCCGCCCCCCCTCCCCCCCGCCCCCCCGGGCATGATCAGAGAAGCGGGAGCCTTTTCCCAGCCTCTAAGGCATGATCCAAGAAGCTGGGGTTTTTCTCGACCCCACAGGTGTGATCACAGAAACGGGGCCTTTGCCCGGCCCCACAGGCGTGATCGGAAAAGCGGGGGCCATGGCCGGCCACCCCGCCTGTGCTGGGCCCCCTGTCAAGATAGGAGAACCGGGGGCATTTGCACGGACCCGCAGCCAGTGAGCTGAGAAGTGGGGGACTTTGCCTGGATCCCCAGGCATGATCTTAGAAGCTGGGGATTTTGCTGGGCCCCCCAGGCATGATCAGAAAACTGGGGACTTTGCCCCGCCCCCCAGGTCTGACCATAGATTAATGGGCCTTTGTCCGGCACCTCAGTCAAGATCGGAGAAGCGGGGGCTTTTGCCCGGCCCCCAGCCAGTGAGCTGAAAAGCGAGGGCCTTTACCCGGAACCCCAGGCACGATCTGAGAAGCTGGGGCCTTTGCTCAGCCCCCCAGGCATGATCAGAAAAGTGGGGACTTTTCCCGCCCCTCAGGGATGATGGAGAAGCAGAGGCAGTTGCCTGGCCCCTCAGCCTGTGATAAGAGAAGGGGGGGACATTTGCCTTGCCCCACAGCCAGATCAGAGGAGCGGGAACTTTGCCACACCCCCCAGGCATTATCAGAGAAGCGGGGTCCTTTGGCCGTCCCCCCAGTCAAGATCAGAGAAGCAGGTGCTTTTGCCTGGACCCCCAGCCAGTGATTGCAGAATCGGGGGCCTTTCCCCGGACCTCCAGGCATGATCTGAGAAGCTGGGGCATTGTCTCGATCCCCCAGGCATGATCGGTGAACCAGGGCCTTTGCCCACCCCTGAGGAGTCATGGAGAAGCCGGGGCCATTGCCTGACCCCCCTTCCAGTGGTCAGACAAATGGGGGCCTTTACCCGGCCCCCCAGGCAAGATCAGAGAACCAGGGGCCTTGGCCCGTCCCCAGTGTCAGTGATCCGAGAAGCCGGGGTCTTGGCCTAGCCCCCAAGCCAGTGATCGGGGAAATGCGGGACTTTACCCGGCCCCCCAGGCGAGTTCTTAGAGCAGTGGCCATTGCCCGACCCCGATCCAGTGATCAGCAAAGCTGGGGCCTTTGATCAGGACCCCATGTGTGATGGGAGAAGCGGGAGCCTTTGCCCGGCAACCCAGTCAGTGATCCAAGAAGCGAGGGCCTTGGCCTGGCCCCCCAGCCAGTGATTAGAAGCAGGGGCCTTTGGACGCCCAAGAATGATCAGAGAAGCTGGGGCCTTTGCCTGGCCCCCCATCCAGTGATCAAAGAAGCGGTGGCCTTTGCCCGGCCCCAGAGGCGTGATGGGAGAAGCGGGGGCCTTGGCCCGGATCGCATTCTGTGATCAGAGAAGCGGGGTCCATTGGCCGTCCCCCAAGTCAAGATCGGAGAAGCGGGTGCTTTTGCCTGGACCCCCAGCCAGTGAGCACAGAAGCGGGGGCCTTTGCCCGGATGCGCAGGCCTGATCGGAGAAGGGGGGACTTTGCCCCGCTGCCCAGGTATTATCAGAGAAGCAGGGTCCTTTCCCGGGCCCCCATCCAGTGATCAAAGAAGCGGAGGCATTTGCCCGGCCCCCCAGGCGTGATGGGAGAAGGGGGGCCTTGGCCTTGCCCCCCAGCCAGTGACCGGAGAAGCAGCTGCCTATGCCCAGCCCCCAGGTGTGATCAGAGAAGCGGGGGCCTTGGCCCGGCCCCCCATCCAGTGATCAGGGAAGCGGGGTCCTTTGCCGGGCCCCCCAGTCAAGATTGGAGAACCGAGGGCATTTGCCCGGACCCGCAGCAAGTGAGCTGTGAAGTGGAGGCCTTTGCTCTGCCCCCCAAGCGTGATCAGAGAACTGGGTACTTTGCCAGCCCCTCAGGGATCATGGAGAAGCAGAGGCTGGTGCCTGGCCCCCCAGCCAGTGATAAAAGAAGGGGGCGGGGCAGTCCCCGCCCCCCAGGTATGTTCTGAGAAGAGGAGGCGTTTGCCTGGGCCCCCCATCCAGTGATCAGAGAAGCAGGGGCATTTTCCCCGCCCCCAGGCATGATGGTAAAAGCGGGGGCCTTGGCCTGGTCGCCCAGCCAGTTGTAAGAAGTAGGGGGCCTTTCCCGGCCTCCCAGGCATCATCGGAGAAGTGGGGGACTTTGCCCGGCCCCAGGTGTGATCTGAGAAGCAAGGGCCTTGGTTGGGCCCCCAGCCAGTGATCAGAGAAGCAGGGTCTCTTGGCCGTCCCCCCAGTTAAGATCGGAGAAGCAGGGGCTTTTGCCCTGACCCCGAGCCAGTTAGTGGAGAATCGGGGGCCTTTCTCGGACCCGTAGGCATGGTCCGAGAAGCTGGGGCCTTTTCTAGACCCCCCAGGTGTGATCAAAGAAGCGGGGCTTTGCCCCACCACTAAGCGATGATCGGAGAAGCGTGGGCTTTGCCCGGCCTCTCACCCAGTGATCAGAGAAATGGCGACCTTTGTCTGGCCCCCAGGTGTGATCAAAGAAGCGGGGCCTTTAGCCGCCCCACCAGGTGTGATCGGAGATTCCGGGGCCTTGGTCCGGCCCCACATCCAATGATCAGGGAAGCGGGGTCATTTGCCAGGACCCCCAGCCAGTGAGCTGAGAAGCAGGGACCTTTGCCCCCATCCCCAGGCATGATCTGAGATGCTGGAGCCTTTGCTCGGCCCCCCAGGCATGATCAGAGAACTGGGGACTTTTCCGGCCCCTCAGGGATGATGGAGAAGCAGAGGCTGTTGCCTGGCCCCCCAGCCAGTGATAAGAGAAGGGGGGGCCATTGCCTGGCCCCACAGCAGCATCGGAGAAGCCGGGACTTTGTCCCGCCCCCCTGGTTTGATCATAGAAAAATCGGCCTTTGTCTGGCCCCCCAGGCATGATCCCCAATGGTTCATTGTTCAGCAAGACATATGCTAACTCTGATCCTTCCTATGAATGAGACTTCCTAGCACTGTGGAACCCCGTTATCCATCCAAAGTGTTTGTCATCAGTGCATCCTTTGGATTCATTTATGACTAAAAGGGGGATGTGTGGACCAGACACTTCAGGGCACAGCCAATGCACCACAATAGAGACTACAAATCCTCTCATTGTTATTTTTATTGTGTTATTTTGTTGACTATTAACTATCCTGTACCCACCTATGTAAAAGATGTATCCTTTTTTTATCCAATCCCAGAAGTTTCATTGCTTTCCTTTTTCTCATGTAACCCATTTAAGCCTTCTCTTTTTTAAAAAATATATTTTTATTGATTTCAGAGAGAAAGGGAGAGGGTCAGAGAGATAGAAGCATCAATGATGAGAGAGACTCATTGATTATCTGCTTCCTACATGCCCCCGACTGGGGACGAGCCTGCAACTTGGGCATGTGCCTTTGACAGGAACCAAACCCAGGACCTTTCAGTCCACAGGCCAATGCTTTATCCACTGAGTCAAACTGGCTAAGGCAAGCCTTCTCTTTTGATTGTAATGTATAAAATAAGGTGCAAAGCGGCCATTCTCTGGAGCATTATGTCAATGCATTGAGATTTTGCTTCCCAGCAATTGTCCACAGTTTGGCTCAAATAAACTCACAAAAATTCTTTACAGGTTTGAATGTTTCTTACATTGACAGATTCCATCATTATATGGACTTGCACATCATATTTCTCATCACTTTTCCTCAAAGGAGAGTAAATGTGATGGCAATGCCAGTATCTAGCCAGAGCCAAACAATGGAGGAACATATCAATACCCTTAAGTCCATTCTAAAGTGCTAAGGGTCTTCAGGGTACATAGAAGGGAGAGGTCTTTGCTGTGAGGATCTGAAAAGGAATTTAAGTATTTGAAGGTGTTGGACATTCAGTGCTTTCATTTACTGATCACCTTTGCTTGTAACCAATTCAAGGAATGCTTGAGAAGAGAGGGTTGTATAGTACTTACCGGTTCATTAGTCTCTCTCCTCCAGTTAGAGTATAAGGTTTGAGGGGATAAGGGCTGTATCCTGTTCACCCAGTCCTGTACCTAAAAAGTAGCAGGTACACAGAGTGGCAATTTCGCATACTGGCCAAGAAGACCAGGTTTGGAATCAGGCTGACCTGGCCTTGAATCTTGGCTCCTTCACTTACATGCTGTGTGACCTTGGGCAAGTTACTTAACCTCTACAACCTTCTGTTTCCTGCCACTCTCCCTATGAAAGAAGGGTAATAATAGTGCTTACCTCATGGGATTGTTGTGACACATTCAGGGAAACAATATATGTAAAGCACTTTGCAAATTTCCTGGTACTTAGTTGGCATACATTAAGCGAGAGTTATTTTTTTAATATATTTTTATTGATTTCAGAGATGAAGGGAGAGAGAGAGAGAGAGAGAGAGAGAGAGAGAGAGAGAGAGAGAGAGAGAGAAACATCAGTGATGAGAGAGAATCATTGATTGGCTGCCTCCTGCACGCCCCCCACTAGGGATCAAGCCTGCAACCTGGGAAGGTTCCCTGACCTGGAATCGAACCATGACCTCCTGGTTCACAGATTATTCTTAATAATCTGATTATTTTTTTAAGGAATAAATGGATGCCATAGTCTGCTTTTCCTTCCCTCTCTTGAGATTATCAAGCAAAAAGAACCTAATCAAGTCAGTTTCTGTATGATTTCAATACTTAATTTCAGGCAAACAAAACCAAACACACATTGGAAAGAGTCCCTTCCCTGTTGGTGTGGGTGTTTCTCAGCATTTATGTTATAGCCAAATATTACAGCTTCTAGTAAAAAGATTAAATACAGTTTGAAGAAACAATGAAGCGTAGAAAACAGATAAGGCCATCCCTCTCATTTTATCACCCTCATAATATTGGCTGCTAAAATAGCTCACTTGTCAAATCCAATCCCTTTGTACTACTGTGAGAAGTGCTAATATAAGACATGTTTCCTTAAAATAACTGTGATGAGGTATCATGAATTAAGGGCTTTGGTATAGAAGTGATGGAGATCACTTCTCAGTAGCATAGCTCAGGATAATAAACTGACCAGAACATCTATTTCTTTACCCTTTCCATCTCCTAAAACGAAACTTGTTTCTAGGGATGGGTTTTTATGAAACTAAATATATTATAAATGCTGCATGGGATCTTGGATGAGGTCCTGGTCAGAAAAGGGACACTAATGGGAAAAACTAGTAAAACCTGAATAAAGTCTGTAATTTAGTAAATAGTATTGTATTAATATAATTAATATTAATTGATCAACATATCAAAGTTGTGTGTGTTAGGGAAAGCTGGGTGACGGATATATGGGGACTCTGTGCTATATTTACAACTCTGCTGTAAATCTAAAGTTAAAAAAAAAACCCTAAACATATTGATTGAAAGCTAATTCTAGAGAAACCAGGTAGATGTCGAGACCAGAACTCTAGGGAGAGAATAGTGCTCACCCACATACCCAGGTGTAAGCACTATCCTGACAAGGTGACAAGGGGGAGGGAGTAGCATGTGGCAATTTTTTAACAAGAAGGAATTTTTGGCAGACTATAAAATAATTCCCTTTTCTTTGTGTAAGCTAGCCTGCTTGAAAACACAGCAGCCTGACTTAAGAGGTCCAAATAGATGTGTTTTTAGCTGCAATCTTAGAGTTTGGTCAGCTAGGTGTTTGGAAGGAATTTCTCATAGTACTGCTAAATCTGAAATGGTAACTGTGCCCTGAATGTGAGAAGGCGTGAGAAGAGGAAGGCCATTTTAAAGTGCCAGCCCCCTTAGCATTCAGCTCTTCTCTATTCTCTGAATCAAATGATCTGCAGAGGTAACTCGTGTCATTTAAATGGCAGATGTCTCAGTTACTTAGTGTGATCAGCATGACAATTTAAAAAAATGTGTGATTATAAAAGGTGTTGGCGGAGTGATGGAATGTAAATAAGGACTCTGGTGCTCTTCATTCTCTTAAGTTCTTTAGGGAAGAACTCTTCTATGTATGTTCTTTGTAGCTGTGCTCAGCATGAGTACCTATTTCCTATTTTTGTTTTCACTTCACATTATTTCACATTCTGTTTCCCACCCGCACAGTGCACATACTAGTAATTGTCATGTTTAAGGGTGGTGGGTGTGACATTCCTTTGTATGGCATAGCATGGTAGTTCTTAGGACTGGGCTTATTTTTTTCTGAGCAGATATAAAAGGCCTGCTGTCTCTTAGCACCAGAGATCTATTTTGGTTTCTGGAAGTGGCAACTAGCAAGAGTGTGGGATTGTGTGGGATTCCTTGAGTCATCATCGCACAGCACAGTTTGAGTGCTTTGTTAACATGGTTCTGCCCAACACCCGATAGCAGAACCACCTGGGCTCCCTGGACCTGAACCAGGCACTTCATGTGCACGGGCATGGAAATACTACAAGCCCCCTGACTTTTGTGACTCCCCGCTGATACTATCTCTGGGCCAACGGCGGGAATTTCCCACTGCTTTCTTTCAAACAACTTCACCTGTCTTGCCCACAGAGATTGATGTGAAAGAAAGGGCTAAGGGAATGGGACATTGTGATTATAACTAAAGGAATAAGGCACAGGTCTTCCAGATCTGCCGTCTTCTTGAAGATAGTCTGCACTGGGTGGTTCAGATCAGAGGTCACCTTCCACTCTAGATGCTGATTGTCCAGCTGTTGGTCTGCTTTTACCGGGAGTGGTGCATCCAGGTGTTCAGTCCTGAAACTTTGAGAGCTTCCTCCATCCTTTTACCCCCTTCTCGTTGGGCCCATTCTTCTTCTTGAGGGGTGTATTTTGGAGGGCAGGTAATTCAGGAACCAGCATGATCCGCGATGGTGCCGCATGATTCTTAGCACCTAGCCTTGTCACTGCCTCTGCACAGTGGTTCCCTTCTGATACCAAGTTTTTTCCTTTTTGGTGTCCTCTACAATGGATGACTGCTATTTCCTTGGGCTCCCAGACTGATTCTAGTAACTTCAAGATCTCATTCTGATTTTTGATTCCTTTGCCTCTGGCCGTCAGGAGCCCCCTTTCCTTGTATATGGCCCCATATGCAGGGTAGCAAAGGCATAGTGCGAGTCAGTGTACATGTTGGTGCGCTTATCCTTACTGAGTTTTCAGGCTCTGACTAGGGCCCAAAGTTCTGCCCTCTGCACTGACCATCCTTCCAGTAGGGCCTGTGCCTCTATTGTCTCAAAGTTTGATATTATTGCATGCCCTGCTAATCTTTTTCCTTCATCTAGGAAGCTACTGCTGTCTGTGAACAATACTAAGCCGATTCCAGAGAGGTCTATCTGTTAGATATGGCTGGCTGGAGTAAACCTCCTCTAGGACTTCTAGACAATCATGCTCAGGGGTTCCCTCTGCAATGGGTAGGAAAGTGGCAGGATTAGTAGTTCGTACTGCCTCTAATCTTATTTGTGGATTTTCACATAGGAGCCCTTGGTATGGAGTCATCTGAGCATGAGTCAGCCAATGTTGCCCCTTAGCTTCCATTAGGGTGACAACAGTATGAGGCACTTTAACATTTAAATTCTGTCCCAGAGTGAGCTTGTCTGCCTCTTTGACTAATAAGGCCATGGCTGAAAGGGCTCTGATGCATGGGGCCACCCGGAGGCGACTGGGTCAACCTGTTTGGAGAGGCAGGCTACTGGCCTTGCCAGGGTCCCAACTCCTGAGTCAGAACTCCGAGGGCTACCCCATGTTGTTGTGAATGAAAAGGTTAAAGTCCCGTGTCACATGTGGGAGCCCTAGAGCCGGCGCCTCGGTGAGCTTTGTCTTTATGGTCCCAGAGTCTCTCATAAAAGGCTGCTGGACTTTCATCAGGCCTCTGGAAAACCTCAGAAGTCTTGGCTGTATTAGTGGCCTCTTGACCCCAGCCTGGAGACCCCGAAGGAAGGCCAGCTGCTAGCTCTCTAATCTGGCCCTCCCATCCTCCGAGTTCGGGTCCCATCTGGGTTCCACATCTAGGAGAGCCTCCCTGGCCCATCTGTCTGTCTGATATCCCTGGCAGGGCTTGGGTCTGGAACCATTTCCGAGCTTCTGTTATTATTCTCATGTGCTCATCAGTGTTAAAAAGCGTGAGAAGGAGTTGCTTGCAGTCGACTCAGGTGGGCTTATGGGTCTGAAAAATTGACTCCAGAAGGTCAACTATGGTGTGAGGTTTTTTGGAATAAGCAGGAGTGTGATGCTTCCAATTTAACAGATCAGTCATAGTGAAAGGCTGGTAGTAAAAGACCAATCCCCCCTCTTATGGGGTCCCATTTTCTCCAATTATATGAGGACCCTGCATTTCTCGGAGAGGCATCTGTGGTTTGGGTCCCCAGTCAGCTGAATGCAAACATCATCCAACTGGCTCTGAAGGAGGTGGTGTATCTAAGCTTCCCTGGCTAGGCAAAGGGGCACTGGGCACAGCTTAAGGCACATATGGAGGTGGTAGAACTGGCAGGGCTTCCTCAGGGGGTTCCTGCAGAATAGGAGGCTTATTCTCCTTCTGAGGGGCCTGCCCTTTTTTCTTATATACACAGAACTGGATCCAAAGTGGCTTAAGCTCTGCTATTTCTAGCCACTGGTCAATATAAGGGAACGGGTCGGGATGACCTGGGTCTCATGTGATAGTTCTGTGAACATTCCTGATCGTGGGGACATCCAATGTGCCCTCTGGTGGCCATCCTACTCCAAAAGATGGCCAATCTATTTCACACATCCTTTTTAACTCCCAGGGGACTAGGTTTACCCTGTAGTCTCCAATAAACCCCCTTTTAAAAGTCCTTAACATACATTCTAAGAGAGTAGAGTTTGAGGAGGAACTATTACCCATATTTCAGGGAGGGACTTGGGTGCCTTCTCTTTAAAAAAAAAAAAAAATACCTGAGTAAAAGAACTAATCAAAATAAGGCTTATTTTCTAACTTCATTTGTCCTTATGTGTGGAGAGCAAATGACACTAATCAGATTTGTGATATCAGTCTCCCTGAGTACATTGACATAAGCTATTTAACCTCTGTTTAGGGAGGCAAAATGCAAATCATTTACTCCCAAGTGTCCTTGGTTTAGAGAAGAGAGGATTTACAAGATGGCTCCAATGTACAAGATGGCTCCAATGACCTTGATTTAGGGAAGAAAGGATTTCTGTTCAGTTTCTGGCTTACTGGCCTGTCATCCATTCAACTTTCTTTCAACATTTTTCTTTACCTTCCTCCATTACACCAAAGCCATACTTTCTTTCCAGATAGTTAGAACTCTTAGCCTTAATTTTTAGGTGACATATAAATAATTATCATTCCTCAGATTAGCAATACATTCATATTTTTAAGAGACACAAACAGAAATTTCACTAGCTAATCAATTTAAACAACAAAGAGACATATTTAAACAATAAAGACAGATAACATTCCTCACTAAAAACTTTAAATCACGACGGTTTAGAAGGGTTAAAAACAAAACAAAACAGAAATAAACATCAGTAAATAAACACTTTTATACCAGTGTGCACCACATTTACACCACAGAATACCCAGCATTCACAAAATCACTTTCAATTGTGCAGAGATGCAGAACAAGTCCCTGAACAGAGGCAGTAGAAAACTGCCTAGGAATGCTTCTCTTCTACCTTTTTCAAAGGCAGGTCAGACTCGGACCCTTATCCAGTCCGAGTTTTGACTTACCTCCCGGGAAGTTCCAGAGATGGTGAATACCGTCTAGAGAAGCTGTTCCTTCAGATGATCCGAGCTATCCTGAGGTAAATAATTACCTAGGTAAGGGCCAGCTACCTCTTCTGTCCCATAGGACAGGCCAGAATTCGGACCCATTTCCCTGGGGAAAAACTTAGTTTCAGACATCTGATTTTGACTTCCCTCCCAGGAAGTCCCAGAAAGGTGTTTCCTGCCTCTTTTGGGTCCACTGGAGCATGGAGTCACCGCAGTCCCTCTGGGCCCTGTGAGTTCCGGAAACAGTGAATGTGCCGGTGGCATGCTTTCCTTGGGTCCCAGAACCTGAAGTGAGTGCCCCAAAGTCTGCTCTCGCCAGCAGTGGCCTAAGAACCAGCTCAACTGACGTTTCTCAGCCAATCACCAAATGTTGTGGTAGAATGCACAGGAGAAGGATCAGCCAGCACTCTGAGGGAGGAAAGTTTAACCTTTATTTTTCAGATCTGCTAATCCAGAGGAATTTCGTATCCAAAGCCTGAACTGAACTCATGGAGAGACTCTGACCTATGTATCTCCTCCTGTGCCAGCCCCTGAGGGTCCCTGCAGCTCTGCCCAAGTCAGCTGTGGCGGGACCCTAGGGTTAGGCTCTGCAGCTCTGCCCAAGTCAGAGTGGGGAAGTAAGACTACAATTTTAACCAGATACTGAACTAGGTTGCAAGCCCCCCGCATTTTCCTTTTCACCACAGTCACTGTTCTTTGTGCTCTTGGCTTCTGTGCTGGGACAGAGTGGGATGCCAGTAGGAGGAGAGGGTGTGCAGTTTGAGGCCACCACCCTCCTGACTATCTAGAGCAGCCGTGGGCAAATATGCCCCGCGGGCCGGATCCGGCCTGTTTGAAATGAATAAAATTAAAAAAATAAAAAGACGTACCCTTTTATGTAATGATGTTTACTTTGAATTTATATTAGTTCACACAAACACTCCATCCATGCTTTTGTTCTGGCCCTCCGGTCCAGTTTAAGAACCCATTGTGGCTCTCTCTACCACTTGGCTTGCTGTTACGTCGGTGAGTGTGGTCGGGGAGCCGAGCTAGCTCGAATAAAGACTCTTTGCTTTTGCATCAGACTCGGCTGGCTCCCTGGTGGGCTTTTGGGGATCTTGAAATCTGGGCATAACATTTGGGGGCTCTTCGGGATCCCCAAGACCCTCGAGGGACCCCTGATCCAGAGAGTCTGACTGGCCTGGGTAGGTGTCTGTGTGTTGTGTATTCTGTTCTGTGTGTTATATGTTCTGTCTTGTGTGAGCTCACTTCTGAAATTCTGTAGTGCCCGAAGGGGTCTAGGTGGACGCACTGCTGAAGGACCACGGGCGGGGAGAGTTGGAAGATGTTCCACTCCACAGGAGGGATGCGCATACCCCTCACAGGGGATGTGTATACCCCTCACGGATTTGAGATGAGGAGGGTTGCTCCTGCCGGTTTGGCATAAGGCCATCGTCTAGTTGCTTCCATGGTTGGAAGGCTGTATTTTCGGGCCCTTTCAGTTTTCTGTGTTTGTATGTTTTTTCTGTGGTCTTACTGGACAGATGTTATGGGACGGACACAGACTGCTCCTTTGGGTATTGTGATTGATCATTTCAAGGAGATTGGGGGAGGCTTTAGAGCTCCCTCAGGAGTTGGAAAATTGTTAGGAATTGAATGGATTGTTTAAACTCTGAATGAATGTCTGGCGAAAGTGTGCGAGTGTGGAGGGAGGGGGCCTGCCCTCTCCCCTCCTTTGTGTGGCTCCAGGACTTCAGTCGGGCGGGCATCTGAGTGAGGATCTGTGAAAACATGTCACCCCCTCCCCAAGTAAATGGGTCTGGGATATCTGTGCACGTGTAAAGAGAAAAGCTGGCTTAAAATGAATGCGCGCATAGTACGATTTTGGATAGAGTTTTGAGCTAGAGTCTCTTTGCAAATGTGTAGGATGGAGCCCAAGACTGATTATTTACCCAAAAGAAAAAAAAAAAAGATGCTAGCTAGATTCTAGCAGAAGGATTTGCATTTCCATAATAAAGAACAGTTTTTAAATGCTAACAAAGGGTGTTAAGGCTGGCTTCCCAAGGCAATTTCTAATAGAGGAAGGGGCTAGTCACTTCCCACCTGTAGCAAAATCTTAAAAGAAAGAATGTGGTCAATTTACATCTGAAAAGACCAGGTAGGCCATAACCTGTTTTGCAAGGCTCAAATGTGGTTTTCCAGAGCCGCTTGAAAGTAAAAAGTAAAGTTTACTCTAAGTTGCCTCATGAAAATTCTAGAGGACAGAATTAAATCTGTTGGTTGAGTATTGAGAAATGCTGATTAACTGACTTGCCAGCTAAAAGTTTAAGGTTTGGATTGAATTGGGAAAAAATGGATAATTGTGGTAACTAAATGCCTTTGCTAATTGGTCTGATTGAGAAGGGAGGCTTGATTTTGTGATCTCAACTGAAGATTGTTGATGCAAGGACCAGTTTAAATTTAATTTATATTTTTAAGATAATTATAAAAGGTATAAACAGCTAATAAGATTTCTGTTTGTCTACAATTACAGCCACATGCCTTGCCACTCCCCCGGGGTCCGCCATCTTGAAACAGCAAAGGCCCCTCCCTCTGATTTAGCAATGTCTCACTGAGGCAGGATGGAATTTCAGGGGTGGAGCTTTAAGGCGGAGTTTTATGGGGCAGGAAGTGTGCTTGCCTTGTGGATTTATTTAATATGTCAAAGTCTTTAAAAGAGACTAATAGCAGTAATCCAATTTCTAAAGTAAAGTACGATTATTTCAGGTAGAAACTGTGGTTTAGATAACATGCCTAAGTTTAACCTAGGTTACCCAAGGACTCTAGATAATGTGTTTACCCAAAACTGTAATTTAGATTGCATGCTGTCTCTGCTTCTGTAATTGCTTTTTTTGAAAACTAGGTTCCTCATTCCAAACCTTGGGGTGTGGTCAATACCTTTGTGATTTTTTTTGACTGCCTCGGTTCAGGGACTTGTTGTGATTCAAAGTTTTTAATGGGAAATGTTATCTGTCTTTATTGCTTGAATATATATATATCTTTGTTGTTTGAAGTTGTTTAGCTAGTAAAATTTAAAAATATTAATATATTGCTAATTTGAGGCTATTTGTTCATGTAAATGTGGAAATCTGCGGAAGAAAAAAAACACACATGCTTGATTTCTTTGAGGCTGAGTGCTCTGACCAATAGCAAAACGCCCTGAGCGGCCGCTGGGATCTTTCCCCAAGGGTGCTTGCTCTCTGTCAGAGGTGGAATCGGCCCGCCTAACTAGTAAACATCACTTGTCTGTTTGTTTGCTGGGAACTTTGATTTCCTATGTGATATTCTGTGCTGGGTTGGGTTTTGGAATTCTGGGGTAGATTTAAAAGGTATTTGTGGCTTTTCTAGTCTGATTGGGACATTTAAGGGTGGGGCTCACAGTTCCTCAGGGCAGAGATTTCATGGGCCCTTCCCCCTGCCTGTGCTGAATTAAATAATACAGGCCAGTGTCATTTGGCTTGCTGGTTAAAGTAAGGCAACAGGCCCTAGAATCTGTAAAAATCGCTGGAAATAGAGCTGGTTAAATGTATTGAAAGGGTTTGATACCTGTTGCTACTAGCAAAGGAGGGGCTGATAACCCCTTCTAGCACACTCCCTTGAAAGAAGCCTGGTTGTTGCTCTGCCACAAAGGGAACTGGTAGAAAGGCAAGAAAGCAGAGCCCTGTAACTAACAAACAGGGTTCACAAAAGGGCACTCTCCCTGGACCTAGAAGCCATCAGGACTTTGAAGTTCTCCAAGAGAGGAGGAATCTGACTCGGAGACTGGCCGAAACCTCGTTGGGTTGGGAGAACCGGAGGCTATGATAGGATCCGACAATGGACCAGCCTTTATTCACAAGTAACGACCAGGGCTATTGGGGCAAATTGGAAATTTTTTTATTTTTTATTTATTTTTTTTTATATTTTTTTATTGATTAAGATATTACATATGTGTACCCTCTACCCCCCCCCGCTCACCCCCTCACCCCCCCCCACGTTGTCCGTGTCCATTGGTTAGGCCTATATGCTTGCATATGAGTCCTTTGGTTGATCCTTCCCCCTTGCCCCCACCCTCCCCTACCTTCCCTCCAAGGCCCGACAGTCCAATCAATGCCTCTCCGTCTCTGGATCAGTCCTTGTTCATCAGTTTATGTTGTTCATTATATTCCACAAATAAGTGAGATCTTGTGGTATTTATCCGCTCTCCAGTTCCATCCATGCTGTGGCAAATGGTAAGAGTTCCTTTTTCTTCTTCCTCTTCTTAAAGAATACCTTTCAGCATTTCATATAATGCTGGTTTGGTGGTGATGAACTCCTTTAGCTTTTTCTTATCCGTGAAGCTCTTTATCTGACCTTCCATTCTGAATGATAGCTTTGCTGGATAAAGTAATCTTGGTTGCAGGTTCTTGCTATTCATCTCTTTGAATATTTCTTGCCACTCTCTTCTGGCCTGCATGGTTTCTGTTGAGAAATCAGCTGACAGTCGGATGGGTACTCCCTTGTAGGTAACTGACTGTCTTTCTCTTGCTGCTTTTAAGATTCTCTATCTTTTGCTCTTGGCATTTTAATTATGATGTGTCTTGGTGTGGTCCTCTTTGGATTCCTTTTGTTTGGGGTTCTCTGCGCTTCCTGGACTTGTAAGTCCATTTCTTTCACCAGGTGGGGGAAGTTTTCTGTCATTATTTCTTCAAAAAGGTTTTCAATATCTTGCCCTCTCTCTCCTTCTGGTACCCCTATAATTCTGATGTTGGTACGCTTGAAGTTGTCCCAGAGGTTCCTTACAATATCTTCATATTTTTTGAATCTCTTTTCTTTTTTCTTTTTCGGTTGGGTACTTTTTGTTTCTTTGTATTTCAAATCTTCGACTTGATTCTTGGGATCCTCTTGTCTGCTGTTGGATCTCTGTAAATTATTCTTTATTTCAGTCAGTGTATGCTTAATTTCTAGTTGGTCCTTTTTCATGTCCTCCATGGTCTCACTATACTCCTTGAGGGATTCATTAAATTTATCGGCGGTTTCCATAAAATTCTTGACAAACCTTATAAACGTGGCCTTGAACTCTATATCCAGTCGTCTGCCCTCCTCCGTTTCTGCCAATTGTGACCTGTTTCTTTGTCTCCGCATTTTGGCTGCTTCCCTGTGTTGATAGAGTGGCCCTGCGCGCCAGGTGTCCTGTAGGGCCCAGTGGCTCAGCCTCCCCAGTTACCTGGGGTGGACACTCTTGGTGCACTCTTGGTGCCTTGGTTGTTGTAGGATCACTGGGAGGAATTGACCTCCAGGCCAATTGGCTGTGGGAAGCAGCTGTGTCTGAAGTGGGAGAATGGTCCCCCTCTGACCACTGGGTACAGTGGCTCCTGGATCTAAGGAGGTGCTAATTCAGCCCCTGCCTGAGGCTACACAGCCGGAGCCACGAAGAGGCTCAGCTGTGAAGCAATGCAAGCCACTTCAGGGCCTTGGGCCTTCTCTTGGAAGTTCCGGGTCTGCTTGGCTGGGCTGTAGTTAGGTACATTCACATGCAAAAGCCTCTGCCGCAGCCTGGGTGGGGCGGGGTCTCAGAGAGTCAAAAGGGCGGAGAAAGAAGCTATGGCTGATTCTCTGAGCCCGGAGTCGCGCGTCTCAGTGTCCCGGCAATGGCTGCAAGCACCTCAGAGGGAAATCCGCCCTCAAGTTCGCCCGCTGCCGCCTGACAGAGCAGCCTCTCCCCGTATGAGTCCTGGGTCCCCAGAGACTTCCCAGAACCGGAGTTCAGAGCAGTCGGGAGCTTGTGATTCAAAAAGACAGCCGCGTCCTCAGGTGCCACCCCCTTTCCGTGCGCGCGAGCCGCCACCGCCGTACCTCTGCACTCAGCCTCCGCAGCTCCTCTGGCTCTCAGCGTGCTTTTCTTTTCTTCTAGTTGTAGAAATTACACTCAGCCAGCCTTCCTGTTGTTTTGGACGATGTTTGCTCCGTCCTTTGGGATATTTTTCAATTGTTGTGGGAGGCGACTATTTCCCGGTGTTTATCTATGCCGCCATCTTAGTTTCTCCGCAAATTGGAAATTTTTATAGGACCCAGATCAGGGCAGGTAGAAAGGAACCATGGAGACTGGCGGGGACTGGGTGTTTCTCCTACTGTATGCCCTTTACCGAGTAAGGAACTCCCCTTACACCCTGGGCTTTACTCGCTATGAAATCATGTTTGGCCGGCCACTGACTTTCTTGCTGAATTTGAAAATCAAGAAATCCAGAGGGCGCACAAGGACATGTGGCCGTGCCTCCGCGCCATCTACGAGACCGGCCCAACCCCCACTCCTCATCAGCACAGACCAGGAGATGGGGTCTACGTCAGAAGGCACCACCGGGAGACCCTTGAGCCACGTTGGAAGGGTCCCTACACTGTGGTGCTGACAACCCCCACGGCTCTCAATGTAGAAGGCATCATGATCTGGGTCCATGATCTGGGAAGACTTCATCACCAGATGGAGCGTCGATACCTTCAAGATCAAAGCAACCCGCTCAAGCTCAAGCTATGGCGTGCTCGACCTGCCTGATTCTGGTAACATTGCTCACGATCACTCCTGCTACCGGGAGCCCCCACAATAATGCCTGCATCTTCATGGACATGGCTCCAAAGAGACAAGGACAAATTATAGGAAGGTCAAGAATAGACTTTAGTAAGATTTGGCTGCCTGAAGTGGCCATGATGCCGATATTATGTTTCATTGTATTGATATGTTATATTGACCTTTGATTCTCTTGCAGGTTTGAATGTATGTTGGCTATCCTGGAAGGGGACTGTGTGGGGTGAACCCCAAAAGTAAAGGGTGTCTAGCTGCCAAGAGGGCAGGTGCCCAACTGGGCAGGGAAGGGTGCCCATCAGGTTTTGGTCTCTGCTGAGAGACAGTTGATGGTTGGCAGCCTGAATACTGTCTTGCATGCCTGCGTAACCATGCCCATGTCAGGGGTAGTACAAACCTCAACTGTAGAAAGCTGGGAAAGGCCTGTTTGGATTAGAAGGTCTGAGGCATGGTTATGCATAGAAAGAAGGTTTAATGCCAACAGTTACTGTTTTGTTATAACTCCATGAAAAGGAATTGGCAAGAAAAATCAGAAAATCTTAGAGCAGATCAGTATGTTTTTCTCCTTATGTAATTCCTCTGAAATTTGGCAATGCTAAATAAGTCATGGCAATACATTTCTTTGCATAGATTCAATAAGACTGGTTCCTAATAGTGGTCTTATTAACAGAAAACTTTGACTGGAGTATCATGTTTTAAAGAGCCCTGTCTGAGCTCTAAAGACTTACAGCCAGTAAAAATGCCACGAAGAAAGCCTGGTATCCTGCTTGGGAGCCCTGAAGATGGCTGGCGCTGGAGTGTCAGGCCCATGCCCTACCATCACTGGCAGTTGGTAAGAGTAGAAGGGGAGTAATAAGGATGCCTCTGCATCGCTGCAGAACCCACACACACTCTGGGCCACAACAAGTAGGAGGGCTACTGAGATGGGCCTTAAACCCTGGAGCGTGGGCTCAGGTAGAGTTGCTACAGGTGAGGAATTCACCTAACTCAGCAGATACTGCAGGCAGACCTGATGGCAGCTGGATGGCTTGGCTTCCTGGCCCTACAGGGCACATTAAGGTTCAACCATGAGATTC
Organism: Myotis nattereri; assembly: GCF_964212035.1. Taxonomy (NCBI): domain Eukaryota; kingdom Metazoa; phylum Chordata; class Mammalia; order Chiroptera; family Vespertilionidae; genus Myotis; species Myotis nattereri. The sequence goes on from NC_138078.1 coordinate 91,501,420, forward strand.
CAGCAAAGGTAGTCAGTTACCATTCTTGTTGTGTTTATGCAAACATCAGGCCAAATTGAATACTGTAGATAAATTAATCTTGATTTGGCTTTTTGATAGCCATGGAGGAATTTTAAGAAGAAAAATCCTATTCCAATAGAAGTTGTTAAAGCTAAAATGGTTTCTTTCCCTTACACTGGACCATTTGTTTAGCATATAGGGGTAGTTCAGTTGACAGTTCTGAGTGCCCAGTACGGGCCTCTATTAACGGTGGAATAGAAATGCAGTCCGTCTCATGATTGAGCCGGAAGATCCAAGACAAAGGGGGGAATGAAAGGGAGAGGACTACGCCCTCCATCTTGCCCCAGGGTAAGGGCTATGCCCTCCATCTTACCTAGGATCCTCCATTTTTGGGCAGCCATGTGCTCAGCAAGGCTTCTTCCCTGAAGCCCAAGCCTCTGCTAGCCACACCCAGGACTTCTTTAAACTAACCAATGACAATCAAGGGAAGTGCGCACCATAGATATGACCACATCCTGTGTACCAAGACACCGACTTGCGCCTAGCCAATTGGCAGGGCCCACAGTCCTTCCTCCTCCCTTACTCCAACCCCCTATAAAACCCCTCTTCCCACAGGGCTAGCTCTCTCTCTGCCACTTGGCTTGCTGTTGCATTGGTGAGTGTGGTTGGGGAGCTGAGCTAGCTCAAATAAAGACTCTTTGCTTTGCATCCGAAAAAACAAACAAACAAACAAACAAAAAAAAACACACACAAAAAAACAAAACCATTGTGGCCCTCGAGTCAAAAAGTTTGCCCACCCCTGATCTAGAGAAAGGAAAGGCCCCTAAAGCTGTCCAGTCAGGGGCCCACATCCTGTTGGGATCCCTTCTTTGCCCTCTCTCAGGAATGAAGGCCTGAGCATGGGACTAGATTTTGGAGTGTAGAGGTGACTGTGGGAACATAGACCATGAATAGCTTAGGTCAGTGAGTGGAGCAGCATTAGGGCTGTGGGTGGGTGGCTTTGACCTGGATTACTTCTGCCCCTCCCCCTGAGGATATGGGGTGGGGATCTCAGCTCTGCTGTCTCCCGCTCCAGCATTAGCTTAGCTTCCCAGGCTGTCCTCAGAGGAGAGCATACTTCCTTCCTCCTAGACACCAAGTCTGGGACAACCTGGGGGAAGTGAGGTCACCCCCATTCCCTGTCCCTAGCAGACTGAGACTAAAGCATCACTTAATAAAGATCCCTGAAGCCCCCACCAAAAATGTTTATAGAGGTGAGTGATGACAAAGCAGTGATTCCAGGCTTGACATCTACCCCACCCATGGTCAATGGCATTTTATAGTTAAGAATGCTAGTTCGGCCCAGCCTGCATGGCTCAATGGTTGAGGGTTGACCTGTGAGCCAAGAGGTCATGGTTCAATTCCCAGTCAGGACACATGCTGGGGTTTCAGGTTTGATCCCAGTGGGGCAGTGGGGGCATGCAGGAGGCAGCCAATCAATGATTCCCTCTCATTACTGATGTTTCTATCTCTCTCTCCCGCTCCTTTTGTCTCTGAAATCAATAAAAAAATATTTTTTAAAACAATACTAGTTGTGCAGCTGCTTCCGCATAGCTGCTGCGCTCAAAAAGGAGACCAGAGTGACAGTTTTCTTGACGGTTGCCATTCTCTTTGCTGTAACCAATCTGCAACATTTCAGGAAAAGACAATTAAAAAAAAAAAGAATACTAGTTGGTACAATTCTCTTGAGCAGAGTGGTGTTGTGTTTGTTGCATTTGCTTAAGTCTTGCCAGTAGCAACTGCCTTGAAAACAAGTGGTTATGACAGGCTTCTAGGAGGGAAGAGTGATATTCAAAACACAGCTGGTAGGCCCTAGCACGAAATAGTCATATCTACAAGGGATTTATACTAGGTTAGCTACTACTGCTTTGCATGCTCCAACCCTAAATTATCACAATTCTTCCTTACCCCTTACTGTGTACTAACTATATGACCCATGTCCTGAAGATCATAGTGGATACCAAGCCTGGTAATAGAGTACCACAGGATTGGTAGAAACAACATGTGAATGTAGAGTGGTGACCAGAGTTGAAGAGTTGAAAACCATTCAAAGCAGAGAGACCCATCTACCTATGTGTGCAGGCAGTCCTTGGGTTACGTTGGACTCAACGTATATCGTTTTGGGGTTAGGTCACCATCTCCCATTTATTTATTTAAAAAAAAGTTCTTTCACTTTGACGCATGTACATATGTGCTTTATGTTTTCTATTATTTATCACAAGTAAAGGTCAGGAATTGTTATCTTTCTTTTAAATTTTTTTTACTGTTTCACTTTATTACTGCTGTGTATGTGCTCCACGTGAGTGATGTAGGTGCTTATGTAGGTGGGTTCCAAATTATGGCAAAAATCGCATTACATCGCGCCATAGGAATGGATCTCCGAAGTAACCTGAGGACCTACTGTATTGACTTCTCTAGTCTGAAAGTCCAGGCCTGTCTTGTAAAACAAAATGGACAGGTACCCAAAGCCGCGTGTGGGTTGTTGAATGATGGGCCAGGTTCATATGTTTGAAGTGACTCTGACAGGGCTAGTCCCTAAAAGTCCTGAGGAAGGAGGCCAAGACCTTGACAATGAAAGGAGAGAAACTCCAAGGCAACCACTTACCTGAAAGAAAATATGCTCTCTGGGCTCAATAAACTATTGATAATCTTGGTCTCTCAGCTGCCATGCTGAAACAGATTTGTAAGAGCTCTTTGGCACATTTCGGATTCTCAAGGACAAGGATGAGAGGCAGCGGTTGGCAGTGATTATAGGTACCCTAGATTCTCTGTGCTCTTTGTATCTTAGAAACTAAGATAGCGGTTCTCAACCTGTGGGTCGCGACCCCTTTGAAGGTCGAATGACCCTTTCACAGGGGTTGCCTAAGACCATCGGAAAACACATATACAATTACATATTGTTTTTGTGATTAATCACTATGCTTTAATTATGTTCAATTTGTAACAATGAAATTGGGGGTCACCACAACATGAGGAACTGTATTAAAGGGTCGCGGCATTAGGAAGGTTGAGAACCACTGATCTAAGACACATCTCTGTGTTGTTCTTTGAAAAAAGAGGATCCTTCTCCCAGAAAAGAGGTGTAGCTATCTAATCTCCTCCTCCTAATCAAAATAATAGTAACCAATATGTAATGAGGTCCTCATTATGTGCCAAGCTCTATGCTAAGCATTTTGATATGTATTGTCCCCTTTGATCCTCACAACAAGCCTATGAGGTAGGTAAGGTACTCTTATCCCTGTCTTCACTTGGAGAAATTCCCAGATCAGCTAGCTTGATAAGGGGTTCTACAATACAGTAACAGCCTGCAGTAACAAAATTAAGATTCATTCAAAAATAAATAAGAGCATGTTGGCTGTATTTGGGGAATAGTCTTTAAGTAACTTCTTGTGATTAATGGATTCCATGTAGAAAAATTTGGTTGACACATACATTGTACAAAGGGAAGTGTCTTAATATACTGAAATTCAGTTTGGTCAGAGGTTGTTTCACACTAAATTCATACTGCACACATTCACAGATCGCACTCCTATCCCCCTTTGAGTTACACTTCCCCTTCCCTCTGGGTCTAAAAAGTATGCCTGCTTCATAAACACACATGCCATAAAGAAATGTGGATGGCCCAATCTTCTTGAAAACCTTAGTTTGTTGAATTACAGTCTCTTGTCTCATAAAATTCTTCTTTAGTAGATATTTGTTGTATCCCTGGGTGAGAATGATTGTCAGCATGGTCAGTGATACTATTGGGGAAATTGCAGGGATGTAGATAGGTAAAGAGTGGCCAGAGAAGACACAGGGAAGATGTAGATCATGTACTACATAATGATGTTTGGGTCAAGAATAGATTGAATATATGACAGCAGATTATATGGAGTGTAAGAAAAACGTTTGTTTGCAATGTTGAAAGGAAAGGCTGAACCCTACTAAGATGTTGGATTTACTGGTACTTCTGGGTGGTTTAAATAGATGAGAAGACTCAGCATGTTTTCTAACCACCATGTTCCTGCCCCAGGCTTAGGCCTGGAGTGGGCCAGGGGAGGAAGGGAGCCTGGGAGATCACCACCCGCCACCAGCCAACCCTCTGTTCCCCTCGTTCCCTCTCTCTCTTTCACCTCTTCCTTTTATTATTTCTCCTCTCAAGCTTTATTTCTCTGCATCTCTTTTGATCTATGCTCTTCCTTTCTCTCCCCTTCTCTATTTTCCCTTTCTCCATTCCTTACTCGCTCCTCCCAATGTCTTTTCTCTCGCAGACAGTGCTTTACTCCATAGCCTTCCCCTGGCCCCCACAATGTGTGTGTGCATGCATGTCCACACACACACTTTATCTTTTATAAAGTATTTTTGCCGTACCTTTTCTATGTTTAGCTATGTTTAGATACACAAATAGTTACCACTGTGTTACAATTGCTTAAAATATTCAGTACATTAACATGATATACAGGTTTTTAACCTAGAAGCAATAGGCTACATCATAATTATTGGTGGGTTATACCACCTAGGTTTGTGTAAGTACACCCGATGATGTTTGTGCAATGACAAAATTGCCTAGCCATGTATTTCTCAAAATGTATCCCCCTCATTGATTCATGACTATAATTGGATAGGGAGGATAGACCTGAATTTTAGGAGCAGCTGTCAGTGATCAGCTGTAAAGTCTTGGGCAAGTCAACCTCTCTGTACCCCAAGTTTCTCATCGGGTTAACAACTGGGTTGGACGAGAGCAGTGGTCCTCAACCTGTGGTTCATGACCCCTTTGGGGTCAAATGACTCTTTCACAGGGGTTGCCTAAGACCATCAGAAAACACATATATAATTACATATTGTTTACAGTAGCAAAATTATAGTTATGAAGTAGCAACGAAAATAATTTTATGGTTGGGGGTCACCACAACATGAGGAACTGTATTAAAGGGTCGCGGCATTAGGAAGGTTGAGAACCACTGGACTAGAGGGGTTATAACATTCCTTCCAGCTCTATGACTAATAGGCTGAGTTCTGGTCAATGTTATGCCCAGATTTCAAGATTCCCAAGAGCCCACCAGGGAGCCAGCGAGTCTGATACAAAAGCAAAGAGTCCTTCATTTCGAACTAGTTCGGTTCCCTGACCACACTCACCGATGCAACGGTAAGCCCAGTGGCAGAGAGAGCGAAGCCTGATGGGACTGTGGGTTTTATAGGGGGGGTGGAGTGAGGGCAGGAAAGGGGACTGTGGGCCCCGCCGATTGGCCAGGCGCAAGTCCGTGTCTCATTACACAGGATGTGGTCATAGTGATGGCGCGCACTTCCCTTGATTATCATTGGTTAGTCCAGAGAAATCCTGGGTGTGGCTAGCAGAGGCTTCTTCCGGGAAGAAGCCCCATCGAGCACATGGCTCTGCCCCAAAATGGAGAACCCAGGGCAAGATGGAGGGCGTAGTCCTCGCCCTTTCAGTCAGAATCTGGTCAGATCCACAAGGTTCCTGGGGTGGTTCCCTTGGAGATGAGGCCATATTGCAATGCATAATAGGAAATGACACAGACTTAGTGTCAGACTCTGCAGGTTTTTTGCCGGAGACCAATTCCAGCATGTTCAAGCAGGGCTGCATCTGGGAATGGCTTTAAGGCATTTCCCCAAACCTGAATAGGATACATTAAATTGATTGTGTCTGCCAGACAGCTAAAAGGCATCTTAATCTACATGTTATTGCCTCCTACTGGCTAAAACACCTGAACAGCCTAGGCTAATTCCCCCATTCTGACAATGGACTCTGTACCAAACCCTGACCCTTTGAAGTGTATATATCTGCCTCGCCTCAGGACAAGTTGTGTTAATAAAAAGCATGGGGTCCTGGGGACGAGGAGAGAACCTAAGACCTTAGACTTAAGACCTTAACTTCTTAGCTCCTTTAGCTAAGCTCCTCTGACCCCCAATGCCTTTCAAAATTATATCTTGTCTCCGGACTCTTTATTAGTCCCTGGACTCTATTTACTCTATGCACAGCCTTCTCCAGATTCCTGAACCCTTCTTGATGCTGGGACAAGAACCCCGGCACTTTTTATCTCTCAGAAACAATTATGGGCTAGATGGTTTATACTGCCTGGTGAGACTGTATCAAGTAGGAGTTAAGACAACGAATTATGGAGTTGGACCTTAGTTTGAAAACCAGTCCTGCTGCTTCCTAGTGGGTGCCTTGGGACAAATGATTTGACCTCTCTGAACATCAGTTTCTGCATGTCTAAGATGATGAGAATAGAACTACCTCATAGGCTTGTGAAGATGAAAGGCATTAATGTAGTATGTAAAGTACTTAGCTCATCACCAGGCAAAATGGAAGTGCCCAGTCAGCCGTGTCTATGACTACTACTCATTGCTATCAACGTAATTCTTCTGACACGGGCATGGCTAAGTTTAAGCATTTTCCATGAATACAGTTTTATCTTTCCGGATGGAGTTTGAGAAATGTATAAACAGATCTTTCTGGCCAAAGCATCTCTAGAGTCAGATCTGGGTTTAGTTCTTTGCTCTGCTTCTTACAGGCTCTGGGACCTTGGGCAATTATTTCACATCTCTGTCCTTATCTGTAAAATGCAGGCAGGTATAATGCCTACCCCCAAGGGTTGTGATGAATATGTTAACGAATGTGGAGAACTTAGTGCTGTGCCTGACATTTATAAGCCACTCAATAAGTGGTGGTGTGGATGAAAAGGGGCCACATGCTGACCTGACAAGCTCAGGAGAGGCCTGCATGGCAGTTTTGCAGACTCGGAGACCTAAAGTAACCACAAAGGATGGCCTGAAACTAAACCTTAACTGAAAGCAGTTATGGTGGGCAGTTCTGTCCTAAGCTGATCCCTTCACTGATAAGGTCAACCTTTACGGTAACTGAGCCTATCTGTCTTTTTGCATCTATGATAACATGTCCTTGGGATGTCTGGGTAACTTGTGACTTCCCTTTTTATGGAGCCCCTGGGGCACAGCCAGGTGTGCTGGGCCCAGGACAGATACCACAGATTTCTTCTTAATTGTTCCTGCACCCACCTAAGTATGTGTCCATCATTTTACTTTTTATCCTATCACAGAGGTTTCCCCGCTTCGCTTAATCCCACCTCCTTAAATCTGTCACCAATGAATTTCATGTATAAATACGGATGTAACCCTGCCATTCTCCGGAGCATCATCTCAATTCGTTGAGGTTCTGCTTCCCGGCATATGTTGACAGTTTGGCTCAAATAAACTCACAGTTTTGCAGACTTGGAGACCTAATGTAACCACAAAGGATGGTCTGAAATTAAACCTTAACTAAAAGCAGTTATGGTGGGCAGTTACGTCCTAAGCTGATATCTTCACTGATTACCTCCACTACCACTACTCTTGTTGGCATAGAGGGTTGAGTGTGTTCAAGTTTGTACAGTTTTGGCATACCTAACCAAAATGTTAGGAGAGGCAGCTGTCGCTGTTCCTGAAGGGACAGCAAAAGAGTTATTGCCAGACCTCACTGACAGTGGCTGGGAATTTAAAACTGAGTTGTTTTTGGAGGCATGATGAAAAATGATTCAGCAGACTATATTCTCAGCAGAAAAATTCTATTTCTACCAGTCCCATTATAAACTAAAACTGTAGGAGGAAAATGTAATTCTAAACTGGCCCTGTACCTCTAAGACTCAATTTCAGTCGGTCAGCCAGGACACGTTGTTCATAGACTTCCTCGGCAGCATCTGGGTGCAAAGATGTAAGGTCTCTATTCTTTGTCAAGGTTGTTGTCATTCTCAAACGGATGCTGTTCTTGAGCCTCTCTATGGGTGTAAGATTCATTTGATGGATAGATGTACTGGAAGGATGGGATTTCTCAGGAATTCGATGTTAGAGTAGGTGGAGTTATATGGGACTGTAGAGGTATTAGTTAAATAGAAATAAAAAAAACTGAAGTCGTCCTAATGGTTCTGGAGATGAGTGTATTTATTGAGGGTGGGATATTGGCTTTTTCTTTTTGTGTCCCTCGGTTTTCCTCTTTAGTACTCTGTTAAAAGTCAAAGAGACAGAAAACAGCCAGTCACTGCAAGCAAAGCTAAGCTCCAGGTTTCCTGCCTTCCCAGACCACTCCAGGCTAGGATGGTATTGGCCACTTTCTAAGGGAGTGTAGACTCCACCTCACCAGGCACCCACCCTCTGGCCTGGACTCAGACTTTCTCTCACTCTAGCTTTCTCCCTTATCCCCTTCCTTTAAGGAATACTAACCACAGGTTTCAAAGATGTCTTCATAAGCATCTTCCAGCATCATCTCCTCTACATACCAGGTAGGCATTCTCTTTTTTGGTCTGGGTTCTGAGGTTATAGAAAAGAAAAATGGATTTCAATTTTGTACAGAGATTTAGGGGTAATTTCAGATATCTAGAAAAACACTTCCTCTATTCTACCACCAGATTCCTTCTACTCAGCTCTCATCTTCACCCCTCATCTCAGATCAGTGCCTCTCTCCTCTTCAGTGTCCCTGGCCAAGTTCAGGCCCCTCCGTATAGATATAACAATCCAAGACTCTGGGGTAGCCTGAGGGCCAGATCCCTTGGAGAGCAGAGATGAGATTATAATATTGATACTTGACCATCACGGTGACTGAGGTCCCAGCAAACACTGAGAATGAGGGGCAATTAAGAACAATAGGCCTTGGATGTGAGGGCGATCTGGCTGCGACATCTGTCACCCCATTGATCGCCAGGGTTGATTCGGCTGATCTGGCTGGCTAGGCGGGTGTCCCCCTCCTCCCTCACCGATCCATGTGCATCCCTCCCGAAGCTGCGCGCTCGGTCGAAGAGGACGACCTTCCCCCCCGAGGAGAGGACCGGTCTTCGGTCAAGGGTATACGAGTAGCTGCGCTCCCCTGCTAGAACCTCCAAACAAGCTCTCAAGAACAATAGGCCTTCAAGTCCTCACAGCTATTTTTCTTTAATACCTTTATTATATTGGGAAAAATCATATAGCTTGTTATAAAAAGAAAATTTCCAATAAAACAAAAAAACAAAGAAAGGCGCCTAGGCCTTTTACTTCTCTCCTAGTATATCACACCTAGAGAAAACCACTGCTATTGTTTCAGTGATTTTTTCTCCAGATAGTCTATGCATGTGTAAACATCATGCTTCACATGCTATCCTCTGACTCGCCTTTTTCTCTAACAAAACATCAGGTTGTGGAAAACTTTCCATGGCAGTAAATATGTCAACAATAGCCCTTTTAATGTCTGTACAGTATTCCATTGGGTAGATGTACCCTACTTTATTTAGTTGTTTTGCATTGTTAGACATTTAGCCTGTTTATAACGTTTAGCTATTGTACCTAATACTCTAATTGGACAATCTCAAGCATCCTTTGTTGGGGTACTTGTGTAATTATCTTTGGATATAGATCAATAAATGAGATGATTGGTTCACAGTGTTTCCACATTTTTAAAGTTATCAATATATATATTGAAAGAGTGAGAACAAAAGGGAGAAGACAACCAAAGTACTCTCCATAAAGATTGTGCCAATTTGTACCTCCGCCACTGGAAATTGTAACTTTTAAGATAACCTATACCCATTCAGACAAAGATCTTGTGTTAGCCAGTGCTGAGCCATCATATTGGAGTACTAAGTGGTGGTACCCAAGGACTCTCCCTGTCCTTCATCCACTTCTCCTGACCACCAACCATAGTATGAGAAAAGAGTTTCAGACTCAAAATAGGAATGTTTTATAAATTGTGAGAAGAAGGTCTCTATATAGAGTGTCCCCCCACAATGTATACACACTTAACAGCTGATAGCTCAATTGATGTTTCTTTCTTTTCAGATTTAACCCATTGGAATTAATCATTATTCAAAGTGAATATACGTTTTTTGGGACACCTGTATCTTTTCTTCTCTGACTAACCACTGATCTAGCATTACCTTCAAAAACATCGTCGTCGTCATCATCACAGTCGTCGTCATCATCACAGTCGTCGTCATCATCGCAATCATCGTAATCATCTTCATCATTGGTGTAAGTTTCTGGGAAGTGAAAGTCAGCTCTATAGTTGTAGTGAAGCTCGGTAGTGTTTTGAGCTCCAGTTACCTTAGAACATTCACCTTCCTCCATGGGTTCATCTAAGGCAAATGTCACTGATACGTTCTTTTTAGGTGTTAATCTTAAGCCTTCTTTCTGTACAGCAAGAAGATGAAGGGGGAAAAGTCAGTTGGTGCCCAACAGTTTAGAGATTGGTCCCTGTGGCAATAACATTTAAAGAGTCATTTACCTTTAGGATTGGCTTTAGAGGCCTAGTTTCCATTGAATGTTTTCCTAGGAGCTCTTCTTTTTCTTCCGTCATTTCTACATTGGTAGGAAACCTGGGGAACATAGAAAGGACAAAGCAATAGTGAAAATAGACACACTTCAAGCTCCTTAATTAAATGCACCTGTTACCCCATTCCTGCATATGTATTTGAACAATGAAGCGGACAATAGAGCAAGACATTTTAGCCTTTTATTCCTCAAAACCTTGATCACCTCCTGTTTTCTTATTTTTCTTTTCCATATTCCTCTTCTCCCCACATTTCCTTATTATTGGGTCAGAGAACTGCAAGTAGAGAATGCGGGGTGGCTCCAGGACATTCATATAGAAAATATTGCCTAGAAGTTCCTTAAGGGGCTTGTGTTCCTTTTCTTCTCCACATGGCAAATTGGGGAATAAAAATCATGTTTTGGAGAAGCTCTAATGTTGATAGTTTGGCTTTACCTTTCTGCAACTCATCCTACTAATGTGATCACTCAAGTTGTGCCGGGGGCGGGTATATACCTAACAATGCTGGAAAGTGTATGGTCACTGACCTAGCCCCATTTGAGCCAACTGATCTTGAAAGACTTGCTCAGAACCGTACAGAATCCAAGCACCTCCCAGAACTCCCTGCTTATGTTGAATATTGATTCCTGCATCTGTTCTTTTTAAAAATTGTATTTTATTATTGATTTTAGAGAGGAAGGGAGAGCGAGAGAGAGAGAGAGAGAGAGAGAGAGAGAGAGAGAGAGAGAGAGAGAGAAACATCAAAGATAAGAGAAAATCATGGATTGGCTGCCTTCTGCATGCCCCACACTGGAGATCGAGCCCTCAACCCGGGCACGTGCCCTGACCGGGAATCGAACTGTGACCTCCCCGTTCATGAGTAGACTCTCAACCACTGAGCCATGCCAGCTGGGCCTTATCAACCTAATAGAGGCAGCTCAGTACCTGGATGATGCACACTCATCCTTGTTGCCTGTGGTGTCCTCCTTGGAGTTGGCGATACTTGAAGTGAGTGATTGTTGGTGAGAACACAGCTCTTCCTGTTTATTCTGAATGGCAGTTACCAGCCAGCGCAGCCCTTCAAGTAGGGGCTCATGATTACTTCTTTGGAGGTTTTGGATAGCTGAACAGGGTTCCTGTGACCAAAAGAGAAGACTCCAGCTCAGGAACCTGAGACCACTAGGGATCACAGTCCCTCCCACTCTCAGCTAAGGAGCAGAGGTACACATAAGCTCTGCAGTGCCTAGAGAGGCTTTAAGACTTCCTAGGAGACCTCAGTATCCACAGCTGAGAATGTAAATAAAAGCTACAAAAGCTAAGGTCATTCAATAAAGTGGTTGTGCTGTAATGTCTTAGATATGTGACTTTGGGCAAGGAACTCAGAGTTTTTGAGCCTCATCCATAAAATGAGGATATTGAAGCTTCCAGCTTTACAGAGCAATTTTGAAGTCGAATAAGAAAACATAGGTGAGAGTAGTTAAGAGTGGGATATTGTCATCATCGAGTCAGAAATCACCACTATAGGCATCACCTGGCAGGAAGAGGCTTTGCCTGAGGTCTAGCATATGGGGCTGATTATGGAGTGGTGCAAGGTATGCATCAGCTGGGCTTGAGAGGGCAAAAGAGGGGAGGGGTTGACACTTACCAGAAGGCAAACGAACTTGTTGTCATTCATTATCCTTTCCAGATATTTAATAATATCACAAGGTAAGAGGGCATTCTTTTTGTCTTGCTTGTTGGCCAATCTAGAGCAGAGCACAGGAGAGAGGGTAGGAAGAAGAGAGGAAGAGTAAAACATAAATAGAGGCAAAGGGCAAGAAAGAAGGGAAATAGGGGGAGAACCTGTTATGGTACAGTTGCTACATATTCAAGAACTAGCTTTAAAGACATGCACAATGAGATGAACCAGACATTTTCCTAGCCAATTCTCAATGACGGAAAGAATCACACATATAACTTGAATCCAAGATCATCCCCAGATCGAATTTCTCACTTCATCTCTACACTATGCCATAAAACTTTAATTAGAATTGCTAACTGGGATATGAACAGATTTGGAGTTTTTAAACAGCCTCTGCCAAACTCTGTTCATACTTGAGTTGGGGGTGCTAATGAGGAACAAAAAATGCAAAAAGGGAGTGGGGGTGATGATTGATTGGGCCGTCCGAAGTATCACCCTGGAATCAGTGCTAGTTACATGACTCTTGGGCAGTCTGTGAAGGGAGCAGGACATTGGCATCAATTATACAAAATAGGGGTGGTTTCAGGGGTAGAGACTGAAGCAGAAAAAGAGAAAGAAATTCAGGAAGACAATCTTCAGGAAGAGTCAAGGGATGGAGGTAGGAAATCCAGATATTACTCTCCATTTCCCTTTGATGCTTGCTTTCAAAATTACATTTGCACAATTAGGTAACATTTTCACCCATGGCAGCGTGTGGTAGAAAGTAGCTCTTCAAAACAGACCCCAGAGGACTGGGTTACCCCCTCCACACACACACTGAGCTGAAGGGAAGAGGAGATCTAGCTGGATGTGACAAAGGGACCACCCAGCTCTTCCTTTGTCTACTTGTCATCTGAAGGCACAAAATGGGAAGGGAAAATTGAGCACAAAGGCAGAGGCTTACAGTAGGATGGGTTTTCCTGCCACTCTTGCATCAGACAGAAGATTTGATAAAGTGGTCTTCACTTCTTGCATGCGTCCTAAGTCGCTGGAATCCAGGACAAAAACAATCCCGTGTGCTTGTGCATAGTAGTTGGGCCAGACTTCTCGCCCCTTCATATCTCCATTCAGGTCATAGATAGCAATTTCATATTCATCTAGCAGAACTGTAGTCAGTTTCGAGTTCATACAACGGTCTATCTTGGTAGGAAGTACTGTGCATAAGGGAAGAGAGGAGAAGCAACCACAAAGCAGAGGGATATAGTTAGATGAAAGAATTTGTTAAACAAATGTTGACTAGAGCCATAGCTGGTTTGGCTCAGTGGCTAGAGCGTCGACCTGAGGACTGAAGGGTCCCAGGTTCGATTCCGGTCAAGGGCATGCGCCTTGGTTGCCAGCACGTCCCCAGTGGGGGGTGTGCAGGAGGCAGCTGATCGATGTTTCTAACTCTCTATCCCTCTCCCTTCCTCTCTGTAAAAAATCAATAAAATATATGTTAAAAAATATGTTGACTAGAGCCTGCCCTGAGGAACGCTACTGAGGCATCTTGCCATCCTGTTCACTCATGGATTCATTTTCCTAAACCAGCACTTTGCCCAGGCAACCCTCTCCTGGCTCAGCAATCTTCAGTGAGTGGCCACTGCTCCCAGGAGAGAATACAGACTCCTCTGCCTCCTAACCTGCCAGCGCTATCTCTACCCTGTCTTGTGTCCACAGTGTCCCTGGCACACACCCAGTCTTTTCTTCCCTCTGCTCCTTGGCTCACTCTCCCCCCACTACACAGGAATGTCATGCTCTTTTGTGCCCTGGGCCTTCACAAGATGCTATTTTCGCAGCTTAGAACATTTCTTACATTGCTCTTTCCTTGGTTAATACCTATTTTTAAACATCTATTTGGATCTTGTTTCCTCTAGAAATTTTTTCCTAACTCACACCCCCACCCCCAAATCTGGGTAAGGTGCCTTTCTTCGGGGCTTATCACTATAATAGTACATATGACAGTGTTATAAATTCAACGGTTTGCTAATCTGGATTATACACTGCAATAGGACAGGGACCCTTTCAATTTTATTCACTGCTACATTCACAATGCCAAGGGCAGAGGTGCTCAATAAATATTTGTTGAATGAATGTGATGAATGAATGAATAAATGAATGAGCAGGAGGCTCTTCCCTCCTACCCTTTTTTCAAGGCTCAGGAAGGCTTCTTTAGGGAAGCTTATCTGACCACCCCAACTCCACTTTCTCTCCCTCATTGAGCACATGGTCTGTTAAGCTGGTCATTCACCTCCCTCTGTGCATGCCATGGCTTCCCAACTAAAATAATGAGGGAGGGGCTTTGCATTAGTTTACACTCAGTAGGTGTTCAATACATGTTTATGGTGCCTGTTATTGTGGGTAAGTATGAAGTACTTTTCATATGTCTTCTAAGAAACCATGCCAAATTTAGATACATTTGCCCTGTCAAGGCCATGGCCAGATCATACAGTCCCATAGGGCAGTGGTCGGCAAACTGCGGCTCACGAGCCACATGTGGCTCTTTGGCCCCTTGAGTGTGGCTCTCCCACAAAATACCACGTGTGGGCGCGCACGTACAGTGCAATTGAAACTTGGTGGCCCATGAGCAGAGGTCGGTTTCCGGCCTGGGAGAGTCTATTTTGAAGGCGTGGCGTTAGAAGAAGTGGGGGGGTGTTGGTCGGGCGATGGGAGACATGGCGCAGGCGTGCCGAGGGATAGGCAGCGCAAGGGAGGCGCGCGATTCATGCAGGAGTTGAGTGAGCCAGTCAGTCAGCAGTCTCATTGTGCAGTGGTTAGTGCTAGTCGCGTCCGCAGATCCCGCGCGGGTGACAAAAGTACCTACTCGAAGCATAAAGTTACCTGTATTTGTCCAACCAGCTGCAAATCCTGCAGGTATTTTTGTCATCCATTTAAGAATTGTAATTATTTTGTGTTGGTGGCTTTATTATTATTTTAGCAAAGGCCAGCTTAGGAGTACCCTAATTAAGTTAATAACAATGTACCTACCTATATAGTTTAGGTTTAAAAAATTTGGCTCTCAAAAGAAATTTCAACCGTTGTACTGTTGATATTTGGCTCTGTTGACTAATGAGTTTGCCGACCACTGCCATAGGGCATTCCATACCTATTCTGCCCCCATAGAAGTGCAGTTCAAAAGGACAATCTTTCTACAAATTCCAGTCTGTTGAACTGAAAGTTCTGACCTAGATTTCTGCCCACATAAGCAGCAAAATGATTTTATAGATTCTCTATACTCAGACTCGGGAGTTCTAAGACCAGAATCAGCAGCTTTCTATTTCTAATCTCAGATCTACTTGTGACATTTTCATTAGGATTGCCAGAATGAATCATTTAGCTGAGAAGTTAGTAAGATGCTTTCAGATCGTTGGTAATGTATGATTATATAGACATTTACATATATATATATATATGCATATATTATCATTATTAGATTTTAATGTGATCTTATAACTTCTGTTTTCATGTTAGTCAATGCTCTTTTTAATTATAGCTTTCAGATAACATAAAATTTTCAGTCACAACTTTGATGTGATATTTGCTATGTCTCGCATTACACTACTTAAAATAATAAGCGAATAAAGATAGTTTTGTTTCCAGCATGAAGGCAAGCTTTAAGTTATTTTTCCCTGTCTAATCAAAACATTTTCCTTAGTTATTTTTTCTTTTTACTTGAAACCTTACCAATTCCTTCAATAATGCAATCTATTGTTGGCAACCCTAGAAGCTGTGAGAAGTTGTTGTTCCCTGACACTTTACATTTCTCTTATCTCCTCTGTTAATTCATAAACTCCCTGAGGACAGGTAATGAGTCTAATTCATTCCTATATCCCATAAAACACAACAGTCCGGGTACTGTTGGCTTCTGAGTTACTTGGCGATGATAAAGGCCTACCCTACACCAATTGAAGCAGAATCTCTATGCTGGGACCCAAGTATTTGCATGTTTAACAAACTGCTATATTTAACAAAATCTGTAGGTGATACTTCCGCACTTTAAAGTTTGAGACCCACTACCCTAAAGAGCAAAGACATCCATGCCTGTTGTGTCTCAGCATCATCTGGTGCTCCTTGTTAGATTTTGATTCCATGCCCCGCCCCCTAGTCCAAAGTGTCTGAGCCTACAGGTCCCACTAAGTAAGTGTAAAAGCATCCCACATTATTCTCATTTTTGGCTTTTAGTGCTCACTATGCTAAGGATCACCTATGGAGCTTTTAAAAACTATGACACTAGGTCTCCTCCTCTGAAGGTTTGATGCCATAGATCTGGGGTGGGGCTCAAGCATCATGTTCATTTTTAAAAGCTTCCCAGGTTATTGAAATGTATAGCCAGATCTGAGAGGCACTGCCCTAAATTCCCTCATTTAGGGCACCTACTTATGCTCATCCTTGGGTTTTTCACCCCATGTGACCTTTCCAGACAAAACAGTTATAGTATATGCTGTCATTAAGAATAATGGCTTCAGATCACAGATAGTTTATAGCTTCAAAGTTACTACTTATAGTAACACAAGTTACTACTTATAGATTGGTATTTCCTTCCTAGGCTGTTATCTGCAATCATAAACATTTGCAGGAACAGGAAAGGTGAGCTGTTGCATATTGTGTACAGAGCAGCCTAATAGATTGACTGTAGTAGTCCTGTATGGACTGAGACATTCCTTAGAATGTGACAGCAGTGGAGCTTTGCTTCTTGGCCATTAGAAACTTCCCTGTGAATGAATTCACAACTCCAGGCTCTATCCTCTAGAAGTCAGAATGGAAAGCAGATACTATTCTCAAAGACAAAATAGCATATGGCTAATTATGGAAGAGTGCTTCCCAAAGCTGGCTGCCCATCAAAAACACCTGGAGAGTTCTTAAAATAGAGATTCCAGGGCCCCACTCAGGTAGATAATGGAGAGGATGAAATGCTAGGTAGTAGGACAGCATTATAGAAGGCATAGGTATGTGAAATAGATCAGTATGATGGCAGAGGAATGGCAAGTCATTTGTTTTGGCTCTATCAGGTCACATGCAGAGAGCATGAGAAATGAAGCTGGGAGAGAAGTCAGAAAGCAAATCATAGAGGACCCTGTGTGCCTCTAGGAACTTAAATTTTATTTTGAATACAATGGGGAGGTATTAAATGCTTTTGAGCCGAAGAAAGTGCCATGATCAGATTTTTGTATTCAGTCCTTCAGGCAACTGTGTTGACTGAATGCTGGGGAGACAACTAGAGATGGAAAGATCAGCCAGCAGCCTGTTGCTGTAGTTCAAGAAAATTGCTGCAGGATTCCAGTACACCAGTGGCAGAGGAGTCAGGTTAGCCCTTTCCTGTACTTTGCTGAAGGCTTCTAAATGATATAAAATTAAGCCACATCATCATACCCCTACTTTTATTTAATAAACATCAATAGAGAGAATCTTATGCCAGCCTGTGTGCTGGGCTCTTTGACTAGCATTTAGTTGTGTCTTCACAACTAGAATAGTAGCTCCCTTCAATTCTGTGTAACTGCTTCTTGAAATGTCAAGGTATTAAACTGGAGGTCTGGTATTAAACTTGCATATCTCTGAATTGACAACATTTCACAAGTTCCAACCCTCTATATTAACTGTCACAAAGTATTTAATGTCATTAAACTTCTTAAGACCAAAATCCACTTTAATTGAGCTCTGAAATGAGACACTTTTTCAAACATGCTATCCTTCATAATTGACTGCAGTGTTTTACATAGTTTGAATCCATTCATACTGACACTATGTGAGGATGTTGAATTAGGATATCTTGTAAAGGGAGACGGTGACAGACATTACATAAACAAGCTGATAATGCCCCAGGAAAGGATTGTGTATGTGTGTTGGAGAGTGCTTATCTTCAAAAGAGGCAACCTGAGGGCTGTGAAGTAAAGCTAGGAAGGAATAATTATTTCATTGGTCACTGGGGCCCTTGAGAGACCTAAACCAATGTCTAATGCTCTTAGTTCCTTACGTCTGCGGAAGGCCTCCGTAAGTAGACTTTTGCCTGCATTCTCCAGACCGATGATGATGATGGTCACATTCCTATTAATGGAAAAGAAAAATGAGCCAAAGCCTTAAAAACAGTTAGTTCTTAAGCTAAACAAAGAAGTCTATTCTTCTTTGGTGTTTGGGGATCTTCCTACAGTAGTCCCAATATATGTATCATAAAAGGCACAGCCAAGGTGGTAGAAGGTTATATAGGAATCCCTTCCCAAGGTCTCCAAGGATGTGTTTCTTCCCGAGTCACCTGCCTTGCAGAATTAGCCATTCTCTTCAAACCTTGTCCTCAATCTTGCATGCAGACAGACTAATCACTTCCCCTAACAATATATATCATGATTTGTCCCATGTGGGACTGTGGGCAGATACATTGGAGGAAATGGTGGAGTAGGTCTGGGGAAATAATTACAATATTACCTTCGTGTTTCATTCCTATTTTCTTGAGGCCCGCAGGATGTCATTATCTTGAACATGATTCAGCTTCGTTCTGTAATATTAAGGGAAACAAGTAAATAAGAAATCAGCCCCGCCATTAACATTGAACTTGTCAGTTTATGACGACATAGGTGCTGATAAACAGAAAGCCTTGTACTGACACAAGTCCATTACTTCATTTTAGCCACCCTTATCTATAAATGTCATAGAGCGAGGGATGGGTAATCCTCAATTCTACTGGCATATTCCTGCAAAATGGGATGGTTTCTTGTTAAAGCAACCTACACAGGCACGATGGCATCAGCTGTGGCCTTCCCTTCAGCCGTAGATCATCCCTGTTGGGAATATCTTCATTCAACCTTAGGTGGGGTGAGGTTAAGCTTCGGAGAAGAACCAGCTGAGATTTCAAGGACCTATTTATTGGGAAACCTGTTCTAAGTGACAACTATCTACTATTCTTGGTTCTCTTATTGCCTCTGCTTAAAAGATGTTGGTGAGCCATTGTCATAGATTTCATAAAATTCCTAGAGCTGTAAGGGACCTTAGAGATCATCTAGTCTAATAGATTGCAAACATCAGTCCAGGTGCCCCACTCTCAAAGATTCCCAGGGAGTTGCATAATCTCTCCAGTAGTTTTCAAAGTGCAACAATATTCGGAAGTGAATACCTAAGTAAAAAGGATAATTTAGACAACCACCTCAAGGTCCATCCATGTTGTAGCATATATTAGTATTTTGTTCCTTTTTATGGCTGAATAATATCCCATTGTATGGATATACCACTTTTTGTTTATTCATTAGTTTATGGTCATTTGGCTCTTGTCAATAATGCTGCTATAGACATTTTTGTACAACTTTGTGGACATATGTTTTCAGTTTTCATGGGTACATATACTTAGAAGTGTCGTCACTGGGTCATATAACTCTACATTTAAACTTTTGAGCAAGTGCCAGACTGTTTTCCCAAGTGGCTGTAACATTTCACATTCCCACTAGCAGAGCAGGGAGGAAGCCAGCTGCCTGAGCATTGGCTCCACCTACTTGTGCATATTCATTTACACAGTGGCATTCTCTACCTGTACATTTAGGTGGCCATATCCACTGGGATTATAGATGCCATTTGTCCTTGATACATAGTAGGCCCTGTCCTAGGCACTTTCCACAGTCATATTCTCCACTTGAGAGGCTGATACAGTGCCCCAGTGTGCCTATCTGGTAATGGCAAATTGAGATTAGAACTGTCAACATAAGAAACATGAAAATCTACAGGGAATTTTTGTGAGTTTATTTGAACCAAACCATTGACAATTTTCAGGAAACACAATCTCAAGGGATTGAGAAAATGCTCCAGAGAATGGCAGTTTTGCACCTTATTCACACACACACACACACACACACACACACACACACACACACACATCAACAAAACAAAACAAAACACACAAAAAACAAGTTATAGGGATTTAACAGTCGAGTAGAAGATTCCAAGAATCAAACCAACAATTTGTCATATGAGGAAGCAAAAAACACCCAATCAGAAGAGCAAAAAGAATCAAAAAATATGAAGATAGTGTAAGGAGCCTCTGGGACAACTTCAAACATACCATCATTCCAATTATGGGCGTGCCAGAGGGGACAAGAGAAAGCAAGATATTGAAAACCTATTTGAAGAAATAATGATAGAAAACTTCCCCTACTTGGTGAAAGAAATAGACTTACAAGTTCAGGAAGCGCAGAGAGTCCCAAACAAGAAGTACCCAAAGAGGCCCACACCAAGACACATCATAATTAAAACGCCAAGGGTTAAAGACAAAGAAAGAATCTTAAAACAGCAAGAGAAAAGAAGTTAGTTACCTATAAGGGAGCACCCATATGACTGTCAGATTTCTCAACAGAAACTTTGCTGGCCAGAAGAGAGTGGCAAGAAATATTCAAAGTGATTAATAGTAAGGACCTACAACCAAGATTACTGTACCCAGCAAAGCTCTCATTTAGAATTGAGGGTCAGATAAAGAGCTTCACAGATAAGAAAAAGGTCAAGGAGTTCATCACCACCAAACCAGTATTACATGACATGTTGAAGGGTATTATTGAAGAAGAAGGAGGAGGAGGAGGAGGAGGAGGAGGAGGAGAAGGAGGAGGAGGAGGAGGAGGAGAAGAAGAAGAAGAAGAAAGAAGGAGAATGAGGAGGAGGAGAGGAAGAAGAAACAAAAAATATGAATGATAAAATGGCAATAAATACATATCTATCCACAATTGAATCTAAAAAATCAAAATAAATGAACAAGAAATCTAATAACCAAGTAAACTGGTGAATAAAACAGAATCAGAAGTTTGGAAGCATGGAACAGACTGATGAATCTCAGAGGGAAAGGGGGAGGGAGAATGGGAAGAGATTAACCAAAGATCTTACCTATGGACACAGATAGTAGGGTGGTGAAGGCCTGGGATGGGGCAGGAGCAGGGTGGAGGAGGACAATAGGGGGGGAAAACCGGGACATTTGTAATACTCTCAAAAAAAGATTAAAAAAAAACCCTTATCCTAAGGGAGGATTAATGGGATAACCAAGGAAGAAAATGTTTAGACTAGGGATTATTGATCCTTTCATTTCCAGTGTCTCTCCTGGGTACTCTGGGATGAAATCACCTAAATTCAATCTACAGTTTTAGATTTCTTATCTGTAGAATGTAATAATGATAATATTTTGCTTACCTTGAGGTGGTTACTTACTGATCAGATTACTGGTTTTTTATGGATGGAAGACATAAGATGTGTAGAGTAATAGAAGATATGTTGAGATTTCTAGCCTTTGTGCCAGATTAACACAGCTCAGTTGCCCACTTATGAGAATATAGCAGTGACCTAACAATGGCTGTCAATGTTCTGACATATCTATGGCAACCACTGCCTGGTTCATAGCAAACAAACTCACATCTCCCTACCTTGTACGATGTACAGCTGATTACTAAATGAATTTTTAGTCATCATATTTTTTTTTTTTTAGTTTACAAAGTATTGACACAGAATTTACAATGTGCCAGCACTCATTTAGGCACTTTATACATATTAACGCATTTAATTTGGTCATTATTACAAAATGACCAAAAAGTGGGGGCTATCATTCCTACTTTTACAAGATGAGGTTCACAGCAAACATTTTTTTTAGTGAGTAGAAAGAGTACAAAAGTAACAATTAACAGTATAGTAGAGTAAATTTTAAAAAGAGAGATAGGATGAGGTTCAAGGTTACCTGGCTAGTAAGTGGTAAGTCAGAATTGAAACCCGGTGGTCTGGCTTCAGTGTTCATATATATTAGGTTAAGGGTCTTACAGGCTATGTGAGTGAGAAGACCTCGGGTATCAGAGAAACTGCCCTGCTCTTGGCCTTTCTGTCTCTTCTAGCCAAACTATACCGCACTTATTTTTTTCAGTGAACTTTTTAAAAAGTAAGTTGACATACAATATTATATTAGTTTCAGGTGTTCAACATTGTGATTTGACATTTATATATTTATGATGTGATCACCACAATAAGACTAGTAACCACCTATCCCTGTAAAAAGTTATTTAGTGAACTTTTAAAAAATAAACTTTATTTTAGAATGGTTTTAGATATATAGAAAAATTACAAAGACACTACAGAGAGTTCCCATATTCCCTGAACCCAGTTTTCCCTATTATTTTGTTGTTGTTAATCCTTACTCGATAATTTTCCATTAATTTTTAGAAAGAATGGAAGGGAGAGCGGGAGAGAGGGAAGGTGGGAGAGAGGGAGGAAGGAGAGAGAGAGAGAGAGAGAGAGAGAGAGAGAGAGAGAGAGAGAGAGAGGTGAGAGAGATTCAGTGATTGGTTGCCTACTGCATGTGCCGCTATCAGGGCAGGGATTGATTGAACCTGCAACCAGGGTATGTGTCTAGGCCCCACCCCCTATTCTTAATACCTTACACTAGGATGGCACATTCATTACAATGAATGAATTGATGTTGATATGTGATTATTTACTAAAGTTCATGCTTTATTCACATTTTCTTAGTTTTTACTTAATGTCCTTTTTCTTTCCAAAGATCCCATTTAGGATACCACAGTATGTTTACTTGTCAAGTGTCCTTAGCTTACTCTTGGTTGTGACAGTTGTGCAGACTTTGATTTTGATGACTTAGGAGCACTGGTCAGGTGTTTTGTAGAATGTCCTCACTTGGTGTTTGTCTGGTATTATTCTCAATATTACACTGGATTTATGTGTTTTGGGGAGGAAAACCACAGAGGTAAGGCCCTTCTCATCACATCATATCATGAGCACATGCTATCAATATGACTTATTGCTGATGATATTGACCTTGATCACCTGACTGAGGTGGTATTTGTCAGGTCTTTCCACAGTAGATTTACTTTATCCTCCTTTTCATGCTGTATACTTTAGAAGAAAGTTACTATGTGCAGCTTATACTTAAAATGGGGAGTTATGCTCTATCTCCTTGATGGTGGAATATCTCCATAAATTATTTGGGATTCTTCTATGGGAAGTTTATCTAGTCTCATCCATTTGTTTATTAAATCATTTATTAATACAGTATGGGTTAATAGGTATTCACTTTACAGACTGAGTTATAATCCAATACTACTTTATTTACTTGCTCAATTTGTTCCAGCTTTTGTATTGGGAGTTCTTTCAATGGACTTCTGTATCCCTTTGACATATATCCAGTGTTGTGAATTTTTTTGGAGAACTTCCTCTCTTGCTGGCACTGTGAGAGGCTTCAGGCTCATCTGTATTCCGTAGTCTTAGAATCAGCCATTTCTTTCTTTCTTTCTTTTTTTTTTTTATTAAGTTATTACATATGTGTCCTTATCCCCACATTACCCCCTATACCCCCCCACTCATGCTTCCCCCCTGCTGTGTCCATTGGTTAGGCATATATGCTTGCATATAAGTCTTTTGGTTGATCTCTTCCCCTTACCCCCACCCTCCCCTACCTTCCCTCTGAGATTTGATGGTCTGATCGATGCTTCTCTGTCTCTGGATCTTTTTTTTGTTCATCAGTTTATGTTGTTTATTATATTCCATAAATGAGTGAGATCATGTGGTATTTATCTTTCTCTGACTGGCTTATTTCACTTAGCATAATGCTCTCCAGGTACATCTATGCTGTTGCAAATGGCAAGAATTCCTTCTTTTTTTACCACAGTGTAGTATTCCATTGTGTAGATGTACCACAGTTTTCTTTTTTTTTATTGCTTAAAGTATTACAAAGGGTATTACATATGTGTCCTTTTTGTTACCCTGCCCTTGACAGTCCCCTAGCCTCCCCTATCCCCCAGTGTCTTATGTCCATTGGTTATGCTTATATGCATGCATACAAGTCCTTTGGTTGATCTCTTACCCCCCTACCTCCTGCCCCCCAACCATCCCCGGCCTTCCCGCTGCAGTTTGACAGTCTGTTCGAGGCAGCTCTGCCTCTGTATCTATTATTATTCAGAAGTTTATAATGGTCTCTATTATCCATGAATGAGTGAGATCATGTGGTATTTTTCCTTCATTGACTGGTTTATTTCACTTAGCATAATGCTCTCCAGTTCCATCCATGCCGTTGCAAATGGTAAAAGTTCCTTCCTTTTTACAGCAGCATAGTATTCCATCGTGTAGATGTACCACAGTTTTCTAATCCATTCATCTACTGATGGACACTTAGGCTGTTTCCAGATCTTAGCTATGGTGAATTGTGCTGCTATGAACATAGGGGTGCATATATCCTTTATTTTTATTATTATTATTAGTTAAGGTATTACAAATGTGTCCTCATCCTCCCCATTAACCCCCAACCTCCCCCACCCCCCACCCCGCACACTCATGCTCCCATCCCCCTATTGTCCATGTCCATTGGTTTGGCTTATATACATGTATACAAGTCCTTCGGTTGATTGCTTCCCCTTACCCCCGCCCTCCCCTACTTTCCTTCTGGGGATTGATAGCCTGATCGCTGTTTCTCAGTCTTTGGGTCTGTCCCTTTTCATCAGTCTATGTTGTTCTCTATAATCCACAAATGAGTGAGATCACGTGGTATTTATCTTTCTCTGACTGGCTTATTTCACTTAGCATAATGCTCTCCAGTTCCATCCATGCTGTTGCAAAAGGCAAGAGTTCCCTTTTTTTTACAACAGCATAGTATTCCATCGTGTAGATGTACCACAGTTTTCTAATCCATTCATCTGCTGATGGGCACTTAGGCTGTTTCCAAATCTTAGCTATGGTGAATTGTGCTGCTATGAACATAGGGGTGCATATATCCTTTCTGATTGGTGTTTCTGGTTTCTTGGGATATATTCCTAGTAGTGGGATCACTGGGTCAAATGGGAGTTCCATTTGTAGTTTTTTGAGGTAGCTCCACACTGTTCTCTACAGTGGCTGCACCAGTCTGAATTCCCACCAGCAGTGCAGAAGGGTTCCTTTTTCTCCACATCCTCTCCAACACTTGTTGTTTGTTGATTTGTTGATGATAGCCATTCTGACAGGTGTGAGATGATAACGCATTGTCGTTTTGACTTGCATCTCTCGTATAATTAGTGACTTTGAGCATGTTTTCATATGTCTTTCGGCCTTCTGTATGTCCTCTTTCGAAAAGTGTCTAACTAGGTCCGTTGCCCATTTTTTTATTGGATTGTTTATCTTCCTTTTGTTAAGTTTCATGAGATCCCTGTAAATATTGGAAATTAAACCCTTATCGGTGGTATCATTGGCAAATATGTTCTCCCATGTAGTGGGTCTTCTTGTTGTTTTGTTGATGGTTTCCTTTGCTGTGCAAAAGCTTTTTATTTTGATGTAGTCCCATTTGTTTATTTTCTCTTTAGTTTCCATTGCCCTAGGACAGGGGTGGGCAAACTTTTTGACTCGAGGGCCACAATGGGTTCTTAAACTGGACCGGAGGGCCGGAACAAAAGCATGGATGGAGTGTTTATGTGAACTAATATAAATTCAAAGTAAACATCATTACATAAAAGGTTACAGTCTTTTTTTTCAATAGTTTTATTCATTTCAAACGGGCCGGATCCGGCCCGCGGGCCGTAGTTTGCCCACGGCTGCCCTAGGAGCATTATCAGAGAAGAAATTCCTTCAGCATATGTTTGCGATTTCGCTGCCTGTGGATTCCTCTAGTATTTTTATGGTTTCCCATCTTACATCTAAGTCTTTTATCCATTTTGAGTTTATTTTTGTGTATGGTGTGAGTTGGTGGTCTAGTTTCATCTTTTTGCATGTATCTGTCCAATTTTCCCAACACCATTTATTGAAGAGACTGTCTTAACTCCATTGTATGCTCTTGCCTCCTTTGTCGAATATTAATTGGGCATAGTGGTTTGGGTCGATTTCTGGGGTCTCTATTCTATTCCATTGATCTATATGTCTGTTCTTGTGCCAGTACCAAGCTGTTTTAAGAACAGTGGCTTTCTAATACAGCTTGATATGTGGTATTGAGATCCCACCTATTTGTTCATTCTCAGGATTGATGCAGCTATTCGGGGTCTTTTTTTATTCCAGATGAATTTTTGGAACGTTCGTTCTAGATTTGTGAAATATGCTGTTGGTAATTTAATGGGGATGCATTGAATCTATAAATTGCTTTGGGTAGTATGGACATTTTGATGATGTTGATTCTACCAATCCATGAACATGGTATATTCTTCCATCTGTTTATGTCTTCCTCTCTTTTTTCAGTGTCCTGTAGTTTTCAGCATATAAGTCTTTTACCTCCTTAGTTAAGTTTATTCCTAGGTATTTTAATTTTTTTGGTGCAATGGTAAATGGGATTGCTTCTGTAGTTTCACTTTCTGTAAGTTCACTATTGGTGTAAAGAAATGCCATGGATTTCTTAGCATTAATTTTGTATCCTGCTACATTGCCAAATTCATTTATTAAGTCTAATAATTTTTTGATGGAGTCTTTAGGGTTCTGTATGTACAGTATCATGTCATCTGCAAATAAGGACAGTTTTACTTCTTCTTTTCCAATCTGGATGCCTTTTATTTCTTCTTCTTTTCTGATCGCAACGGCTAGTACTTCCAGTACTATGTTGAACAGGAGTGGTGAGAGGGGGCATCCCTGTCTTATTCCTGTTTTTAGGGGGAATGGTTTTAGTTTTTGCCCATTGAGTATGATGTTGGCTGTAGGTTTGTCATATATGGCTTTTATTATGTTGAGGTATGATCCCTTAATTCCTATCTTGCTGAGAGTTTTTATAAAGAAAGGGTGTTGGATTTTGTCAAATGCTTTTTCCGCATCAATTCATATGACTATGTGGTTTTCATCTCTCAATTTGTTTATGTGATGTATCACGTTTATTGATTTGCGGATATTGTACCATCCTTGCATCCCTGGGATAAATCCTACTTGGTAATGGTGTATGATCTTTTTGATGTACTGCTGGATCCGATTAGCTAGGATTTTGTTGAGGATTTTGGCTTCTATGTTCATGAGGGATATTGCCCTGTAATTCTCTTTCATTGTATTGTCTTTATCTGGTTTTGGGATTAGGGTGATGTTGGCTTCATAGAATGAGCTGGGAAGTGTTCCTTCCTCTTGGATCTTTCGACATAGTCTGAGGAGGATAGGTTTTAGGTCTTCCTTGAATGTTTGGTAAAACTCCCCTGTGAAGCCATCTGGCCCCGGGCTTTTGTTTGCTGGAAGCTTTTTGATTACTGCTTCGATTTCCTCCATAATTATTGGCCTGTTGAGATTTTTAGATTCTTCCTGGTTAAGTTTTGGAAGGTTGTATTTTTCTAGGAATATGTCCATTTCCTCCAGGTTGTCTAGTGTGTTGGAGTAGAGTTGTTCATAGTATTTTCTAACAATCCTTTGTATTTCTATGGGGTCTGTTGTTATTTCTCCTCTTTCATTTCTGATTTTGTTTATTTGGGTCCACTCTCTTTGTTTCTTGGTAAGCCTGGCTAGAGATGTATCAATATTGTTTAGCCTTCCAAAGAACCAACTCTTGGTTTTGTTGATCTTTTGTATTGTTTTTTTGGTCTCTATGTCATTTATCTCCGCTCTGATCTTTGTTATTTCCTTCCTTCTGCTAAAGGTGGGCTTTTTTTGTTGTTCTCTTTCTAACACTTCAAGTTGTAGAGTTAGGTCATTTATTCTCATTGTTTCTTGTTTCTTGCAGTAGGCTTGTAGAGCTATGAACTTCCCTCTCAAGACTGCTTTTGCTGTGTCCCATAGGTTTTGGATTGTTGTGTTTTCACTGTCATTTGTTGCCATGATGTTTTTCATTTCTTCTTTGATCTCACTGGTAACCCAGTCGTTGTTTAATAGCATGCTATTTAGTCTCCATGTGTTTGATTTTTCTGGACTGTTTTTGTTGTAGTTGATTTCCAGTTTTATGCCTTTGTGTTCTGAGAAGATGCTTGATATGATTTCAATTTTCTTGAATTTGAAGAGACTTTGTCTGTGACCCAATATATGGTCTATCTTTGAAGATGGCAAATGTACACCTGAGGAGAATGTATATTCTGTGGCTTTGGGGTGAAATGTTCTGAAGATGTCAATTAATTCCATCTGATCTAGTGAGTCATTTAGGATTGATGTTTCTTTGCTGAGTTTCTGTTTAGAGGATTTGTCCAGTGGTGATAATGGGGTGCTAAGGTCCCCTACTATGATTGTATTGCTGTCAATCTCTCCCTTGATCTCCTCCAGAAGATTTCTTACATATTTGGGTGCTCCTATATTGGGTGCATATATATTTACCAGAGTTATTTCTTGTTGGACTGCTCCCTTTAGTATTATGAAGTTGCCTTCTTTATCTCTTTTTATGTCCTTCACTTTGAGATCTAATTTGTCAGATATCAGCATTGCTACCCCGGCTTTTTTTTTCCACTTCCATTGGCCTGAAAAACCTTTTTCCATCCCTTCACCATCAGTCTGTGTGCGTCTTTCTTTCTGAGGTGGGTTTCCTGTAGACAGCAGATCATATATCCTTTCTGATTGGTGTTTCTGGTTTCTTGGGATATATTCCTAGAAGTGTGATCACAGGGTCAAATGGGAGTTCCATTTGTAGTTTTTTGAGGAAACTCCATACTGTCTTCCATAGTGGCTGCACCAGTCTGCATTCCCACCAGCAGTGCACAAGTGATCCTTTTTCTCCACATCCTCTCCAGCACTTGTTGTATATTGATTTATTGATGATAACCAGTTTGATAGGTGTGAGATGGTACCTCATTGTTGTTTTGATTTGCATCTCTCGGATGATTAGTGACTTTGAGCATGTTTTCATATGTTCCTTGGCTTTCTGAATGTCCTTTTTTGAAAGGTGTCTATTTAGATCCTTTGCCCATTTTTTTATTGGATTGTTTATCTTTCTTTTGTTAAGTTGTATGAGTTCACTATGAATTTTGGAGATTAGGCCCTTATCAGATATGACATTGGCAAATATGTTTTCCCACACAGTGGGTTTTGTCATTGTTTTGTTGATGGTTTCTTTTGCTGTGCAGAAGCTTTTTATTTTGATGTAGTCCCATTTGTTCATTTTCTCTTTAGTTTCAAGTGCCCTAGGAGCTGTATCAGTGAAGAAATTGCTTCGGCATATGTCTGAGATTTTGTTGACTTTGGATTCTTCTAGAATTTTTATGGTTTCCTGTTGTACATTTAAGTCCTTTATCCATTTTGAGTTTATTTTTGTGTATGGTGTAAGTTGGTGGTCTAGTTTCATTTTCTTGCATATATCTGTCCAATTTTCCCAACACCATTTATTGAAGAGACTATCTTGACTCCATTGTATGTTCTTGCCTCCTTTGTCAAATATTAATTGAGCATATTGGTTCGGGCCAATTTCTGGGCTCTCTATTCTATTCCATTGATCTATATGTCTGTTCTTGTGTCAGTACCAGGCAGTTTTGAGAACAGTGGCTTTGTAATACAACTTGATATCTGGTATTGAGATCCCACCTACTTTGTTCTTTTTCAGGATTGCTGCAGCTATTCGGGGTCTTTTTTTATTCCAGATGAATTTTTGGAGAGTTCGTTCTAGATCTGTGAAGTATGCCATTGGTATTTTAATGGGGAGTGCGTTGAATTTATAGATTGCTTTGGGTAGTATGGACATTTTAATGATGTTGATTCTACCAATCCACGAGCACGGTATGTTCTTCCATCTGTTTACGTCTTCCTCTATCTCTTTTTTCAACATCCTGTAGTTTTCCGAGTAGAGGTCTTCTACCTCTTTAGTTAAGTTTATTCCTAGGTAGCTTAATTCTTTTGGTGCGATGGTAAATGGGATTGTTTTTATAATATCTCTTTCTGAAAGTTCACTATTGGTGTGTAGAAATGCCTCAGATTTCTTGGGGTTAATTTTGTATCCTGCTACATTGCCAAATTCATGTATTAAGTCTAGTAGCTTTTTGATGGAGTCTCCAGGGTTTTGTATGTGTAATATCATGTCATCTGCGTATAAGGACAGTTTTACTTCCTCTTTTCCAATTTGGATGCCTTTTATTTCTTCTTCTTGCCTAATTGCAATGGCTAACACTTCCAGTACTATATTGAACCAGAGTGGTGAGAGGGGGCATCCCTGTCTTGTTCCTGTTCTTAGGGGAAATGGTGTTAGTTTTTGTCCATTGAGTATGATGTTGGCTGTGGGTTTGTCATATATGGCTTTTATTATGTTGAGGTATGATCCTTCTACTCCAACCTTACTGAGAGGTTCTATCAAAAATGGGTGTTGAATTTTGTCAAATGCTTATTCCGCATCAATTGATATGACCATGTGGTTTTTTTCTTTCAATTTGTTTATGTGATGTATCACGTTTATTGATTTGCGGATATTGTACCATCCTTGCATCCCTGGGATAAATCCAACTTGGTCATGGTGTATGATCTTTCTGATGTACTGCTGGATCCAATTTGCTAGGATTTTGTTGAGGATTTTGGCATCTATGTTCATGAGGGATATTGGCCTGTAATTCTCTTTTATTGTGTTGTCTTTACCTGGCTTTGGTATTAGGGTAATGCTGGCTTCATAGAATGAGCTCGGAAGTGTTCCTTCCTCTTGGATTTTTTGTAGTAGTCTGAGGAGGACAGGTTTTAGTTCTTCCTTGAATGTTTGGTAAAACTCCCCTGTGAAGCCATCTGGTCCTGGGCTTTTGTTTGCTGGAAGCTTTTTGATGACTGCTTCAATTTCTTCCATAGTTATTGGCCTGTTGAGATTTTTAGATTCTTCCTGATTGGGTTTTGGAATATTGTATTTTTCTAGGAATTTGTCCATTTCCTCCATGTTGTCTAGTTGGTTGGAGTAGAGCTGTCCATAGTATTTTTTAACAATCATTTGTATTTCTGTGGGGTCTGTTGTTATTTCGCCTCTATCGTTTCTGATTTTGTTTATTTGTGTCCTCTCTCTTAGCTTCTTGGTGAGCCTGGCTAGAGGTTTCTCAATCTTGTTTACCCTTTCGAAGAACCAGCTCTTGGTTTCATTGATTTTCTGTACTGTTTTTTTGGTCTCTATGTCATTTATTTCTGTTCTAATCTTTATTATCGCCTTCCGTCTGCTCACTCTGGGCTTTTCTTGTTGCTCTCTTTCTAATTCTTTGAGTTGTAGAGTTAGATGATTTACTACCATTTTTTCTTGTTTTTTGAGATAGGCCTGTAGAGCTATAAACTTCCCTCTCAGGACTGCTTTCATTGTGTCCCATACGTTTTGGATTGTTGTGTTTTCATTGTCATTAGTTTCCAGGATGTTTTTAATTTCTTCTTTGATCTCATTGGTAACCCAATCAATATTTAATAACATGCTATTCAGCTTCCAGGTGTTTGAGTATTTTGGGTTGTGTTTATTGTAGTTTATTTCTAATATTATGCCATCGTGGTCTGAGAAGATGCTTCTTATGATTTCAATCTTCTTGAATTTGGGGATACTTTGCTTGTGACCCAATATATGGTCTATTTTTGAATATGTCTTATGAGCACTTGAGTAGAATGTATATTCCCTGGCTTTGGGGTGAAGTGATCTGAAGATGTCTATTAAGTCCATCTGATCTAGTGAGTCATTCAGGATTGCTGTTTCTTTGCTGATTGTTTGTCTAGAGTACTTATCCAGTGCTGTCAGTGGTGTATTAAAGTCTTCTACTATGATTGTATTGTTGTCGATCTCTCCTTTGATATCTTCCAGGAGTTTTTTTATGAATTTGGGTGCTCCTGCGTTGGGCACATATATGTTTACCAGGGTTATATCTTCTTGTTGTATTGATCCCTTTAGTATTATGAAGTAGCCTTCCTTATCTCTTGTTATGGCCTTCACTTTGAGGTCTATTTTGTCCGATATAAGTATTGCTACCCCAGCTTTCTTTTCCTTTCCATTTTCTGAAAGATATTTTTCCATCCTTTCACTTTCAGTCCGTGTGAGTCCCTTCTAATGATGTGGGTCTCTTGTAGACAGCAGATGTATGGGTCATGTTTTTTTTATCCATTCAGCCACTCGATGTCTTTTGGTTGGAGCATTTAGTCCGTTTACATTTAAAGCTATTATTGAAAGGTACTTGTTTGTAGCCATTTCTATTTTTTTGTGTGGCTGTTTTCTTTCTGAGATTTTGATTTCTTCTTTTTACACCAGTCCCTTTAGCATTCCTTGCATTGCTGGCTTGGTGGTGATAAACTCCCTTAGCCTTTTTTTTTCTCTGTGAAGCTTCTTATTTCCCCTTCAAGTTTGAATGCTAGCCTTGCTGGATAGAGTATTCTTGGATTCAGTCCTTTGCTTTGCATCACTTTGTAAATTTCTGTCCATTCTTTTCTGGCCTGATGTGTTTCTGTTGAGAAATCATTTGACAATCTAATGGGAGATCCCTTGTATGTAACTTTCTGTCTCTCTCTTGCAGCCTGTAAGATTCTCTCTTTGTTCTGAACATTTTCCATGGTAATTATGATGTGTCTTGGTGTGGGTCTTTTTGGGTTCACCTTGTTTGGGACTCTCTGGGCTTGTGTGACTTTTTTCTTCCCCACCTCAGGGAAGTTTTCTGATATTATTTCTTCGAATAGGTTTTCTAATCCTTGTTCATCTTTCTGTTGTTCTGGCACCCCTATTATTCATATGTTGTTTCATTTCATGTTGTCCCAAAGCTCCCTTAAGCTCTCCTCCTGTCTTTTAATTTTTTTCTCCAATTGCAGTACATTTTGGGTGTGTTTTGCTTCCTTGTCTTCTAATTCGCTAATTCGGTCCTCCACTTTTCCTAGTCTACTGTTGATACTTTCAATGGTGTTTTTATTTCAGCTATATCACTCTTCATTTCTTCTTGGGTCTTACTTAAGTTGTTGATTTTTTCATCTGTTTCTTCTAGCTTCTTCCATATGTTATTGATTTTTTCATCTGTTTCTTCTAGCTTCTTGCAGAAGTTGTTGATTTTTTCCTCCATCCGGTTTATGCACTCTAGGACCCTTATTCTGAATTCTTTTTCTGTCATGTTGCATGCCTCTGTATTACTTAGCTGCTTTTCTGGAGAGTCCTCCTTCTCTTTCCTTTGGGGGTGTCTTTGTCTACCCATGTTTGATCTCACTGACATATCTAGACGTTGAGTCATTCAGTGGCTGCTCCCTGGGTGGCAGTGGCTCCTTGGGCTGTGGTTGCTCCTCGGGCGGTTGCGGTAGCAGCTGCTCCTCAGTTGGCAGCAGCTCCTCTGGTGGGTGCTGTTCACAGCTGTGGTGGCTCTTCTTGCTGGTGGTGGGAGGCTTCACGTACAGCTGCTGTTCCTCAGACAGAGGGTGTGGTGCTCAGGAGGCTGCTGTTGCTTGGATCTGCTGCATTG
Organism: Myotis nattereri; assembly: GCF_964212035.1. Lineage (NCBI taxonomy): Eukaryota > Metazoa > Chordata > Mammalia > Chiroptera > Vespertilionidae > Myotis > Myotis nattereri. The sequence goes on from NC_138078.1 coordinate 91,534,631, forward strand.
ATTTAAAGGCACAAAATACAACACAACAAGGCAGCACGTACCAGGCACTTTCCAGGGGAGTTCTGCCCTTCCCGGCTGCAAACCATCTCACCAGCTGAGTAAGTTCGCCAATTCAGGGTGGGTGTTATTAGTTTCAGCTGCTCACTCTATTTGCTCCGGGACATGACCTGGGACGCATCTGCCTATATCGCTGCCATCTTCCGTAATCCCAGGTTCTCAACAAAAATTCTTTACAGGATTAAATGTTTCTTACATTGACATTTACTTAGTGTAGTGCAACAGGATTGCAAAGAAGCTCACTCAGGGCCACCCCTCAGACCCAGACCTGGCCCTGGGATGCAGCAAAGGGCTCATCAAGCCTGCCAGATGCTGCCACATTGGGGGAACTTGGGTGAGTTGTCTCTGGGATCCAGGACCTTGCCTTGCTTGTGGTAGAGGGTCTGACTTTATTTGAGCTGTTTTGTTTTTTAAATCACCAAGGTGGAACTAAGGTTATTGTTGGGGTCCAGCATTGGGGTCCAGCCCCAGTGGATCCAGGGATTCCCAAAGGTGTGGACGGAGTCGGCCAAGAATGAAGGACACAGAGACAGTGTTCAGTTGATCAGCATAGCCAGATTCTCTCTTTATTCTCCTGTTACATCTGTATTTATACTATTTGATCCTATAAGCATGCCTCTATAATCACATCATGGTATGTTTTGGGTCCTCCCTTGACCTTCTACAGTTCCTTGTTTCACGTCCATAGTTTCTTATCTGACCTTTGCCAAAAATCCCATCTTCATCTAGTTCTGTTGAGTTTAATCCTATCCATTCTATTCCAAAGGTTAGGGCTAGTTATCTCCATTCCAAGGTCACTACTCTACTGTTCTGTTAAGCTACAAGGAAGTAACTGAAGGAGATTATCCTAAGTAAAGATTATGTAGCTTAAGCATGATTGTTCGTAGTTAAGGTGATTAACTACCTGCCTGGCACTTAGTTAAGGGGTTTTACTGATTTATTCCCTTCCTTAGTCCTGTTAATCCCTAACTCCAGGGAAAAATCCCCACCTGGGGAAACAACCTTTCTCGGGGAGGTGGCCCTCATAACGCTAAGAAGGGGAGCAAACATATTAAGAACAGTACGCCAGGTCCCTTGAAACATACGCTGTGCAGATGTTTCTTCCTTGTAGCGACTGTGTCAATCAACAAGGATGGACAGGCCTCCAGCAGGTTATGGGTTGAAAGAACCCAGGCTAAAGTGAGACAGGAGGAAAAATGAGTGGCTGGTTTTTAACTTAGGCTTTTTCATTGGAATTGGTTTCATAGGGACTGAACAAATCCTTCATTGTATAAATTAAAGCTGAAGATTTAATTTAAAATTATATCAACTTAAAACGGCCAAAATATAGTTGTCTTTGGGTGACTAAATTAATTTTTAATATACTTTTATTGACTTAAGAGAGGAATGGAGAGAGACAGGGAGATAGAAACATCAATGATGAGAGAGAATCACTGATTGGCTGCCTCCTGCATGCCCCACACCAGGTATTGAATCCAAAACCCAGGCATGTGCCCTGGCCCAGAATCAAACTGTGACCTTCTGGTTCATAGATCGACACTCTACCATTGAGCCATGCTGGCCTGGCTAAATTAAATTTTTGCATGCAAAAATTAGAAAAATTCTGGCTATAAAATTAAACTGAATGAATGGGAAGTGTATATTTCTTTGGAAATTAAAAGTTCCTAGGAGAAGCACAGATAAAATCTTTTTTAGAAAAGAAATTAATAAGATTTTAGAGACTGTCTCTGAACTCTTCTGAAACTAATAAATGCCTGCACCCCATTCCTCTGCCTTCTATACTTCCTCCACTATATCCTTTGCTCTCTGAACTTCCTTGTCTGTACTTTCACTTCCCCTCCCTTCTTCTTTTCTCTTCTATCTCCTCCCCTACCACTCCCTAATAATTTAAGGGAAATTGAGAATAGGAATTCTAACAGCTCCTTTTGGAAAAAAGCTGGTGTCAGGAAGAGAAGAACCAGCAACTGTTCCCAATTTTCTCTAGGTCTCTATGGGTTCACAAAGAAATTTAACTGTTAGAACATGTAATCCTGACTATTTTAACCTATTCCAATTGATTTATCTAAAACCAACAGAATTACTAAATAAGGTTCACAGGAAAACTCCCGTAAAGAAGTCTGTCCACTTTAAGGATTATAGGAAACAAATCAGATTTAGAAAAACAAAAATAGGAACAAGTATAGGGCTGCTCTTAGGACTCGGAGAAGGTACTTCCCCTTCTTCTTATTGATAGTTTAGGAGAAATAAAATAACATATAAAAGGGAGAGCTTAAATTACATGTATGAGCCCCTGTAATTTTCCTGTCCTTTCAGTAAAGAAACCAAATGGAAAAAGATGGAGATTTGTACAAGGTCTCAGAGCTATAAATAAGCTAGTTATTCCCAGACATCCTGTGGTTCCAAATCCACATACCTTATTATTAGCTATTACTGTGACTGCCAATATTTTTCAGCAATAGATACCTGCAGTGCCTTTTCAGCATACCCATTCACCTTGGAAGATTACAAGTTTACTTGGACAGCAATGTCTCAGGGATATAGAGTCCCACCTATTGTCTTAGATACTAAAAGCTGGTTTAAATGATGTTAAATTTCTTAGAGATTCCACTCTAACCCTATATGTGGGTGATTTAGTTTTAGACTCTAGAAAATTACTAGACTCCCAAAAGAACACAATACACCTATTACAACAGCTAGCTATAAAGGGGCATGGATATCAAAGAACAAGTTCTGATTATGTTTACCTCAGGTAAAACAATGTATTTTTTTTCATGTATAAGATGCCTCCATGTATAAGACGCTCCCCACTTTTCCAACCCAAAATTAGGAAATCAATATTTTAAACATAAAACAGAACACATTTTTGTTTAGTAATTACCGCAGGTAATGTCTACATATCAGTCCTATGATTTTATGCAGCATAACACCTTATTCAGCCTCTGTTGCATCACTACTCTCTTCTTCATCAACTTTTATTGTATCACTGCTGTCTTCTGAGTCACTCACTGTCTATATATGTGAGATCATCCTCATAAGCTGGTAGCATTTTCTGACCTAACTTTGTTCGTGTTCTCATGACCAACCCTTCTCTCCTCATGACCTTGAAGCACCATGCCTTTCCAGTAAAATCAACAATGTTCATTTTGCTTGCAAACATTCTTGCCTGACATTGAATAAGCTTGGTTGACACACATAAGGCGCTCTGGTGCTGCTCCATGATCCAAGTCTTAAGCCTCTGCTCCAAGTTTGCCCATTTTGCTGGTTTTGCTCTTAAGTCCTCCTTCTTTTTTGGCACCTTAAGGAGTTGTTCTTCCTGTTTTCTCCACTGTCTGATCATACACTCAGTGGGAGGAGGTCCAAATTGTCTCTCTGCAGCTCTATTTCCATGCTCTTTTGCATAGCTGATTACAGTTTGAATTTTGCAGAGTAAGACAATCACTTACTGGTATTTATCTTTCTATTTTTTGACATCTTTATGGGCTCAGAACACACCAGTCCCTGTTGCATCTGTGCAGTCTCCACTTCCTCCTCCAATTACGGCATCAGCTGACAATCAGTAACAATAAGGCTCATGATTGGAGGAAGCCTGTTTGACAAGCTATGGGCAGCTACACACCCGCTGGGCTCCCTCCTAGGCTGACTTCCGTGTATAAGATGCCCCTTGATTTTCAGTCTAACAATTTTAGAAAAAAATAGTGTCTTATACACAGAAAAATACGATACATTGGCTACCTAATATCTAAAGATAGAGTACTAAGTAACCCTGAAAAACTCTGAGGAATCCTATTTTTTCCTCTTAAAAAACAAAACAAAAAACAAACAAGAAAGCAGCTTAGAAGATTCTTTGGTTTGATTGTATATTGTTACAACTGGGTTCCAATTTTTTCATTAATGACTCAGCCTCTATATGATTTATTAAAATCAAATTGACCCGATCTAATTCAGTGGAATCCAAAAGGGAAACAAGCTATAAAATCTCTAAAGAATTATCTAAAGTTTCTACTCTGGGACACCTCAATTATAGAAATTTTAACTAAAAAAATATAGATCATCATAGACCTTTGGCTATTATAGTCACCAACTAGACTCAGTATCCAAAGGCCACCTTCCCTGCATGACAGACAAACAAACAAACAAAAGATAGTTATGGGCTCTCCTTTGTTTATGTTCCTCATTTTATTAAATCTCCACTGAATTCTCACATTCAACATTTTTGTCAGCCAACTGGCTCTTCCCTTCTTCACCTAATTGCACTTAAACTGAATGTAATAGTCTTAATCCAGCAACTATACTACTTTCTTTGCAGAATAAAGACCTAACTCGGGCTTGTCAATAGCCAATATTTACACTGGTAGTAGTTATGCCTTTGGTATAGGCCACAACTTTAGAATGTTGCAAAAACAACACGGCTTAATTTTCTTAGATGTCCCATAAAGGATGGAAAATAGGTTGCAGATCTATTAGATGTCATACAGAAATTTAATCAATTGGTAATTATCAAAATGTCAGGACATTCTCAAGCTACCACCATGGAAGCAAAAGGACATTATTTAGCTGATGCTACAGGTAGACCTGTTTTACCATTACCAAGGGATATATGGATAGGTTCCATATATCCAAACCTTTATGGCTCTCAGAGGCTACCCTAAGCTATGTGCTGTTTGTTAACCAAAAAATGTACCAAATGGTAAGAGACATTCCAAAAATCAGTAAATGGATTTATCAGTCCATCATCAACATTTGGGTGGCAACACAATTGTTGAAGTTAAAAAAACACACAAACAGCCACATCTCAGTAAATAAATTTAACTTATTTCAGCTTTTCCTTTCTAAGTTAGTAATTTTAATAAAAGTTATTGAATATATAGATATTTAAAAATAATATGAAATACTAAAACATTGATTGCTAATCAAATCATGGGTTCACCTGCTTTTGGCTCATGTTTCATAGGGCCTGTCAAGTAAATTTGGAACTGTTGCTTTGTTGGAGATGTGTTTCTTGAAATTGTGTTTGCCAATAGAGGAACCCATATTTCGAAAGGTTATGAAATGTGTTTATAAAAATCAATCTAAGGGATACTGGTTGCTTACTTTTTTGGTTGTCATTGGAAATAAAGGTTTCTAAAAGTTAGAAATTATAATTTAAAAAATTATATGGTTTTAGTAATAGAAGGCATAAGGTATGGAGATTCATTTTTAAGGGAAAAGGAAGAAAGTGAGTTGTTCTAAGAATAGTTATTTCTTTTTTTAAGGATAGTTATTTCTGAATAAATAATGTTTGTGAAAGTTGTAGAAACGTTTGTAAAAGGTTGTGAAAGTTTTATGTTTATAAAGAAAAAAATCCAGCTCAGCTCTCTATTGTTCTTTAGATTGGAGGCAAGACTTCCTTTTTTTTTTTTTTTTGAGCATTCCAGTTTAATTACATCCTTATCAACACCTGAGATGATCAGTCTTCCCCCCCCCTTAATGTATGTTTTTATTGATTTCAGAAAGAAAGGGAGAGGGACAGAAACATCAATAATGAAAGAATCATCCATCAGCTGCCTCCCGCAAGTCCCCCACCTGGGATCAACCCCATAACCCAGGCATGTTCCCTCACCAGAAATTTAACGATGACCTGCTGATTTAGGGGTCCATGCCCAACCACTGAACCACACCAGTCAGGGTGGAGCTAAGACTTTGTTTCCACAGCTCATTTATAGCCCTTGAAATTTCTATTTCAAGTCTAAAGAGATCTTCCTGCTTGGTAATTGGGATGTTCCCTCCCCTCTTCGTCTTCTTAAGAATTCTCAAGGGCAAATGAAAAAAATTGCATTTTCTCTGCAAAAATTAGTAATTCAAATTATGTGTATGGTTTTTATGTGATATGTGTTCATCTATATATTATGTGTGGTGCATTTTCAGCCTCCTGATGGCATTACTAGAGTTTAATCTTTTATTGCCCTGAGGAGATTAAATACTTATATAAATTAAGCTGAATTCTGTAGTCTGGACAAAATATTTAATATTAAAACTGCTTTGTTTGATTGACAGCTTTTAAAGTTATTACCATAAAAATAGGTTTCTTTTACCCAGGTTTACAAAATTTATGTTATAATTTTTTGGTTAAGTTTGTTTGACAACCTTCCAAAAGTTTAAATTATAAGAAATTGTTTTAACCGAGATGACTTTGAGTTATTCCAGTGGGCTCTGGAATATCTCAAGGATTTATTCTATCTCCTTATAAAAGTTTTTAAAACACTGAGGCCTATTTATTTTAGTATGCTTGAAATTATATGGGAAGCTTTACCAAATAAATATAGTAACTTCGAGAGAGAAACCAAGATGGCGGCACAGGTAAACACCGAAGATTGCTGCCTCACACAACCACTTCAAAAATACAACTAAAAGACTGAACGGACATCACCCAGAACCACAGGAAGGCTGGCTGAGTGGAAATTCCACAACTAGAAGGAAAGAGAAAAGCATACCGAGACTCAGAGGAGGAGCGGTGCGGAATTGAAACACTAAGGTGCGGAGGTTGGAGAGGAGCGGGCTGAAGGCTGCGGCCGTGGTTGTCTGTTTCAATCGGGAGGGAGTCTCAGACTCTGAGCTCCAGATCCGGGTGAGTCTCTAGGGACCCAGACTCAAACGGGAGAAGCAGGACTGTCTGGCATCGGTCGGAACTCGAGGGCAGCTTTCTCTCCAAGGTTTGCAGCAGTTGCTGGGACTCTGAGAGGCAGAGCCCCTGGGGACGGGACTGAGAACAGCCATAACTGCTCCCTCTGCCAGCCCTGTTGATCCCCTGGGACCCGCCCCACCCAAGCCCTGCACAGAGGCATTTGTCGGATAGCCTCAGGCAAAGGCTAGATTAGCACCTCCCTTGAGGACAGAAGTTCTCCCACTGCAGACACAGCTGATTCTCACAGCCAGTTGGCTTGGAGGTCAAATCCCACCCCCCCCCCCAGTATTTCCTACAACAATCAAGGCTTAACTACAACAAGACTGCGCACAAAGACCACTAGGGGGTGCACTAAGAAAGCATAAAAAATGCGGAGACAAAGAAACAGGACACAAATGGAGGATATAGAGCTCAAAACCACACTTTTAAGGTCTTTCAATAAGTTTCTAGAAACTGCCGATAAACTTAATGAGATCTACAAGAAATCTAATGAGACCCTGGATGTTGTGATAAAGGACCAACTACAAATTAAGCATACACTGATTGAAATAAAGAATATTATACAGACTCCCAACAGCAGACCAGAGTAGCGCAAGAATCAAGTCAAAGATTTGAAATGCGAAGAAGCAAAAAACACCCAACCGGAAAAGCAAAATGAAAAAAGAATCTGAAAATACGAAGATAGTGTAAGGAGCCTCTAGGACAGCTTCAAGTGTACCAACATCAGAATTATAGGGGTGCCAGAAGATGAGAGAGAGCAAGATATTGAAAACCTATTTGAAGAAATAATGACAGAAAACTTCCCCCACCTGGTGAAAGAAATGGACTTACAAGTCCAGGAAGTGCAGAGAACCCCAAACAAAAGGAATCCAAAGAGGACCACACCAAGACACATCATAATTAAAATGCCAAAAGCAAAAGACAAAGAGAGAATCTTAAAAGCAGCAAGAGAAAGAAACTCAGTTACCTACAAGGGAATACCCATACGACTGTCAGCTGATTTCTCAACAGAAACTTTGCAGGCCAGAAGGGAGTGGCAAGAAATATTCAAAGTGATGAATACCAAGAACCTACAACCAAGATTACTTTATCCAGCAAAGCTATCATTCAGAACTGAAGGTCAGATAAAGAGCTTCACAGATAAGGAAAAGCTAAAGGAGTTCATCACCACCAAACCAGTATTATATGAAATGCTGAAAGGTATCCTTTAACAAGAGGAAGAAGAAGAAAAAGGTAAAGATACAAATTATGAACAACAAATATGCATCTATGAACAAGTGAATCTAAAAATCAAGTGAATAAATAATCTGATGAACAGAATGAACTGGTGATTATAATAGAATCAGGGACATAGAAAGGGAATGGACTGACTATTCTTGGGGGGGAAAGGGGTGTGGGAGATGCGGGAAGAGACTGGACAAAAATCGTGCACCTATGGATGAGGACAGTGGGTGGGGAGTGAGGGCGGAGGGTAGGGTGGGAACTGGGAGGAGGGGAGTTATGGGGGGGAAAAAGAGGAACGAATGTAATAATCTGAACAATAAAGATTTAATTAAAAAAAATAGTAACTTCTATTTGTATGCATATATTTTTATTAAACTGTATGTTCTAAAGAGTTCAGCCTGCCCCTAAGGAAGAACTTGTAAAGATTCAAAGTCAAGTTTAAACAGGGAGATCCCAGGGATAGCAGATGTCTGTCAATGACACTGGGTAAGCCAAGAGTGATGGTTCCCTGTGGGGGCAGCTGGTAGTGGTATTCTGGATATTTGTGCAATGTTTTAAAATCTTGAATATCATTTGCCTTTTATATATTGAAATTGTATATTGAATATATATGGACTTTATATTATTCTATGTCATTTTACAGTAATTATTACTTACCAACTTTTTTTTGTCTTGGAATGTTATATCTTACAGAAAAGCAAGGTTTTTTTGTTTGTTTGTTTGTTTGTTTTTTAAATACAATGTGATTTATTTATAAATGAGAACAAATTAACAATGAACATTTTCAGAAGTTGAAAAAGGACACCAATAGTACTAAATACATAGCCTTTTAATTTTCTTCAAATTCGGAGTTTTAATTATATAAAGATGAGTAGTCAATTATGTAACCTAAAAATATTTACTTATTAAACGATATTAATACTTTCAATAAACTATACAAAAAGATAATGAGACAAATATTTGCATTTATAGAATTGCATGTCAGTCATGCCAGATCCCTGTGAGGGAATTCCCAAGACGATCTCATTCGTCTGTGAGGACACAGTAATTCTTGTTTAGATATACACATTTATTAACTTCTCCAGCCTGGTCAGCCCTCCACTGTTTGATGGTTTTCTTCCGCTATGAATGTGCATGTCCAGTTGTCTGCTTCTTAGAGCAGACATTTACCTTCCTCATCCACCAGCCATTGGAGAAGGACTGGGGCCACGCCGATGATTAATTCGACCCATTCTTCTGGGAGGGTTTCCTGGGGGACCTCTTCCATCATCATATCTGGAATCAGATGAGTTTCCGTAGCCTCTTCCCTTTTTCACATCTTGCTGAAGCAGAGTTTTGAAAAACAAAACCACAAACTCAGCTATTCCCCAGAAGAAAGCTGTTATCAAAGATAATCTCCATGGGGACTGACTCCTGCTGTCCAAAACTTAACTGTTTGTGATGTAAACCATCTTTTTTTTTTTTTAGTTAAAATTTCTTTATTTTTATTTTTTTAAATTGTTTTATTGCTTAAAGTATTACAGAGTATTATATATTGTCTCCTTTTTTCTCCCCTTTACCTTCCCCTAGCCTCCCATGCCCCCCAGTGTCTTGTGTCCATTGGTTATGCTTATATGCATGCATACAAGTCCTTCGGTTGATCTCTTACCAACCCACCCCCCCCCCCAACCCTCTCTGGCCTTCCCATCTTGATCCTTGTTCTCCTCCTCCCGGGCGACAGAACGGCCTCCAAAGTTTTTTTTTTTTTTATCCATTGCATTATAATCGAATCTATAACCATGCCACTTTAAGTTTTGTCATTTATAGACAGTCATTGTTTTACTCTTAGAAAGATCCATGAAAAGAAATCTGACTTATGCTAGATTACAGGTTTCTAAGCAGATAATATCTTTGTACTAACTAGATGAAGATTCATGGAACTCTAAGGAATAACTGAATTCATGAAAATACTGGCAAATAATAAGATAAAAATGGTTGTGGGACTAAACAAACTGAGGATAATTATTATTCTTATGACTGTTTTAAATATTGCTGCATTTTAAATCTTTTCGTTTTCCAAATAAAGCATTCTGCATTACTAGTATTATGAATGGCTCAATTAACAAGGTTATGGGGACTGATAAATTAGTAACATTCATTTCAGAGTGTGCTTCTGGGATACGAAGACTTCAAAGGCCACAACTTACAACCAGGAGATTTTTTTGTCTATTGGGAAAGACATTAATTAAAGGCTCTCTCCAACAGTGTTGGAAAGGATCTTACCTTATCAGGAGCCTAACTGTGAATGGACAACTGCCCCTGTCTTTGACAACTGCCTCCATCTACACTGGAGATCAAAGACTTTTCAAACCTCAAGCCTCAGAAATAGACAGCCATCCTGAGACACCGACAGGCCTGTATATATTAATATTTCTTTTTCACTAATTTTTTGCAATACCATTTGCTCTAAATTTAAAAAGAGAAACCATAAGAGTATTACTGATAATACAAAAAGTTATGTTACATACCTTCAGTTATTATTAACAGTTGGACTATATACACAGGGTTTGAGAATAACCTAAAGAACAATTATTATTATTATTATTATTATTATTACTACTACTAGAGGCCCAGTGCATGAAAATTCATGCCCTGGAGGGGGGATCCCTTAGCTGGGCTTGCCCCCTCTCACAGTCCGGGAGCCCTCAGGGGCGGGAGGAGACCTGGAAATTAGGGGAAGGCGATGCCCCATCACACCTCTGCTGCTGCCACTGCCAGCAGCGCAAGCCTCGGCTGGCCCTGGATACCTGAGCCTCAGGTGGCCCTGGGTGGCTGGGAAGTCGCCATCCAAGGCTTGCCTGCGTCTCAGACCGGCCCTGGGCAGCTGGGGGGCTGAGGGGACTGGGGGACTCCAGAGGCAGGTGCCCCAACAGGGCTAAGGGGACTGGGCGCTGCCATTTCATGGCTGTAGGCGCCGCCATATTTGAGGGCAGGACTGTCAATTAGCATATTCCCTCCTTATTGGCTGTGGGTGCCGCCATCTTTGCAACAGCATGAGGGTCAATTAGCATAGTCCCTCTTTATTAGATAGGATTAGCAGCAGCAGCATTTTTTTTTAATTTCACCCTTTTATTTTTTAAATCTTTATTGTGGAGAATATTATAAATATCCCTTTTATCACCCCATGGCTCCCCTCCAACCCATTCCTGCCCCACCCCAGGCCTTCACCACCCTATTGTCTGTGTCTATAGGTAATGCACAAATGCATATAAGATCTTTGGTTAATCTCTTCTCCGCCCCCTGGTCCCCCTTCCCTCAGATTTGTCAGTCTGTTCCATGTTTCCATGCCTTTGATGCTATTTTATTCATTAGTTTATTTTGTACATTAGATTTCTTATTCATTTATTTTGATTTTAGATTCATAGATATGTATTTATAGCCTTTTTATGGTTCATATTTTTAATCCCTCCTCCTCCTCCTCCTCCTCCTCCTCCTCCTCCTCCTCCTCCTCCTCCTCCTTCTTCTTCTTCTCCTCCTTCTCCTTCTCCTTCTCCTTCTCCTTCTCCTTCTCCTTCTTCTTCTTCTTCTTTTCTCCTTCTCCTTCTCCTTCCTATTCCTAAACAATACCCTTCAACACTTTATGTAATACTGGCTTGGTAATGATGAACTCCTTTAGCTTTTTCTTGTCTGTGAAGCTCTTTATCTGACCTTCAATTCTGAATGATAGCTTTGCTGGGTAAAGTAATCTTGGATCTTGGTTGTAGGTTCTTGCTATTCATCACTTTGAATATTTCTTGCCACTACCTTCTGGCCTGTAAAGTTTCTGTTGACAAATCAGCTGACAGTCGTATGGGTGCTCCCTTGTAGGTAACTAATGCTTTTCTCTTGCTGCTTTTAAGATTCTCTGTCTTTTGCCATTGGCATTTTAATTATGATGTGTCTTGGTGTGGGCCTCTTTGGTTTCCTTTTGTTTGGGACTCTTTACACTTCTTGGACTTGTAAGTCTATTTCTTTAACGAGGTAGGGAAAGTTTTCTGTCCCAATTTCTTCAACAGGTTTTCAATATCTTGCTCTCTCTCTTCTCCTTCCTGCACCCCCATAATATGAATGTTCATATGTTTGAAGCTGTCCCAGAGGCTCCTTATACTTTTTTCATATTTTTTTTTATTTTTCTGTTTGCTCTTCTGATTGGGTGCTTTTTGCTTCCTCATAGTCCAAATTGTTGATTTGATTCTCAAGCCATGAGTTTTATATGCTTGCTTTACTCTACTGTTGAATCCCTGTATATTATTATTTATTTTGGTTAGTATATGCTTAATTTCTGATGATCCTTTTTCATGTCTTTGAAATTCTCGCTAAGATTCTTTAAGTCTCACTAAGTACCTTGAAGGTCTCATTAAAATCCTTGAACAAACTTATCATTGTTTTGAACTCTGTATCCAGTAGTTTGCTCATTTCCATTTCTTGCATTTGTGACATGTTTCTTTGTCTCCACATTTTGGCTGTTTCCCTGTGTTTGTTTCTATGTGTTAGGTAGATCTTCTATGTCTCCCAGACTTGGTAGAGTGGCCTTGTGTTATAGCTGTCCTATAGGTCTCAGTGGCTCAGCCTCCCAGTCACATGCACTGGGCCCTCTAGGTATAGCCCTGTGTGGGCAGTGTGCATAGTCTTGTTATAGTTGAGCCTTGATGGCTGTTGGCATCACTGGAAGGAATCGACCTCTAGGCCAACTAGCTTTGAGGACCAGCTGTGACTATAGCAAAAGACCTGCTGTGCAGGAGATACCCCTATGGAGCAGAACTTGCTTCAGTGGGGTTTTGGTGCTCACTGAGTCTGCTCCTTGAGTGTATCACTTATGAATGTGTAGAGTTGTAATCCAGTATGGTCTGAAGCTGTCCAGTTGCACTGGCTCTAGGACCTCCAGAGAGGTGCAAAGTCAGCCACTGTCTTGGACCACCCAGCATGAGCTACCAGGCAATCTACAGATATATATTTGTATTATGCTTGGAAGTGCCCATATGAGGCCCAGCTGTGAAGCAAGGCAGGCTGGTGCTAGTGCTGAGTCTTGGGGTTCTTTTTTTTTAATATATTTTATTGATTTTTTACAGAGAGAAGGGAGAGAGATAGAGAGTTAGAAACATCGATGAGAGAGAAACATCAATCAGCTGCCTCCTGCACATCCCCCACTGGGGAAGTGCCCGCAACCCAGGTACATGCCCTTGACCGGAATCGAACCTGGGACCTTTCAGTCCGCAGGCCGACGCTCTACCCACTGAGCCAATCCGGTTTCGGCGAGTCTTGGGGTTCTTATTGACAGGTTTGGGGCATGCTGATGCCAGCTGCTGCTTGTTTGAGAGATGTTAGAAAAGTCTGAGCAAGGACAGGCCATTCATATGAAAAGCCATTGCAAAAAGCTTTGGTGGGGCTGCAAATTGGATAGGGCAGGGTCTCAGGGAATCATTAGGGTAGAGAAAACAGTATGGGTAACCCTGATATAAACTCAGATATGGCTGCCAGTCAGCTCTGTGGCAAGGAGGTCCCATCACAGGAACAATGACCCCTGTGACCACCCCTAACTTTCATCCACTGGGGCCAGGGGGAAGGAGAAAGCCACCCCTGAGTTCCTGCCCTGATGGAGACAATCCAATTCCCGCCCCCCCCCCATATGTTCCTGGACCCCCCAAAGGCACTGGAGTTCAGAGGAAGTGGGACCGTACAAGAACTGCCTGGGGCTCCAGCCACCTCCACGTCACTCTGCCAGAATCCCTGCTATTTTTTTATGGCCTGATGTTACAGAGACTTCTCTTCCTAGCTCTGGAATCCTGGGCTGGGATTCTGGTGTGGGGCTTGGACCTTTTGCTTCTCATGAGAGGCCTCTGTAGCTGAGATATCCTTTTAATTGAAAAAAAAATGCCACAGGTGGGTGTCAGACCAGCCCATTCCATGCCTTTGCCCCTCCTACCAATCTTGATATACTCTCTTTCCTTCTCTTGTTGTGGGACTTTCATTAAGCCAGCTTTAAGGCGGTTCTGAATGATGGTTATTCTGTACTTTACTTGTAATTTTGATGTGGTTGTGGGAGGTGGCTAGTACCAGCTTTTATCTACACCTCCATCTTGGTTCTTCCAACAGCAACATTAATGTGTAGGTATCTTGGGCTTGTCGGTGTCTCAGGATGGCTGTCTATTTCTGATGTTTGGGCTTTTGATCCTTGAAAAGTCTTTGATCTTCACTGTAGATGAAAGCAAGTGTTAGAGATAGGGGCAGATGTCCATTTGTGGTTAGGTACCTAATAGGGTCCTTTCCAACAATGTTGGAGAGTCTCTAATTGATATATTTTCCAATGCAAAAAAATCTCCTGGATGTAAGTCATAGTCATTGAACCCTTCATCTCTGGGGAACACATGCTGAAATGAAAGTTACTAATTTATCAGTCCCTATAACTTGGTTAATGAGTCCTTGATAATGATGCAGAATATCTTTTAGTTTTCATTATATTTGGAAAACAAAAAGATTTAAAATGCAGCAATATTTAAAACAGAGTCATAAGCATAATAATTATCCTCAGTTCATTTAGTCCCATCACCAATATTTTTATTTATCCTGATTTGCTAATATTTTCATGAATTCAGTTACCCCTTAGAGTTCTATATATCATCATCTAGGACAAAGATATGACCTGCTTAGAAACCTGTAATTTAGAGCAAGTCAGAGTCCTTTTCATGGATCTTTCTAAAGATGTAGCGTATTAATTCACTATAGCTAAGATTTGGAAACAACCTAAGTTCTCATCAACAGGTGAGTGGATTAAAAAACTGTGGTACATATACACAATGGAATTCTACACTGATGTAAAAAAGAAAGAACTCTTACCATTTGCAACAGCATGGATGTACCTGGAGAGCATTATGCTAAGTGAAATAAGCTAGTCGGAGAAAGATAAATATCACATGATCTCACTCATTTATGGAATATAAGGAACAACATAAACTGATGAACAAAAACAGATCCAGAGACAGAGAAGCATCAATCAGACGGTCAAACCTCAGAGAGAAGGTAGGGGAGGGTGGGAGTAAGGGGGAGAAATCAACCAAAGGACTTGTATGCATGCATATAAGCATAACAAATGGGCACAGACAGTAAGGGGGTGAGGGCATGTGCTGGGGGGCGGGAGCGGGTGGGAGAGGTCAATGGGGGAAAAAGGGGACATATGTAATACTTTTTAAAATAAATAATTTAAATAAAAATAAAGATGTAACATATTTGTAAATGTATTAGAATAGAACAATGTCTATAAATGACAAAACTTAAATTGTAATGATTATAGATTTGATTATAATGCAATTGATAAAAATTTTGCTTTTCTGTAAGATATTTAATCTTTGTATGCCAATAAAAGATTACACCCTAGTAATGCCTTCAGGAGGCTGAAAAAGCACCACATAATACAGTACACAGATGAACATCTATCACATACAAATTATACATATAAAGACCATACACAAGAGAATAACTCACTTTTTTTCTTTTCCTTTAAAAATAAATCTCCGTATTTTATATGACCAAAACTATATAATTTATTTCAAACTTAATTAGAATTTCTAACATTTAGAAACTTTAATTTCCAATGATAAACAAAAAAGTAAGCAACCAGTATTCCCTAGATTGATTTTTATAAATACATTTCATAATCTTTGGCAACATAGGTTTCTCTATCGGCACACACACTTTTAAGCAACACACCTGTAACAAAGCATTAGACATGAACAATTCCAAATTTACTTGACAGCCCCTCTGCAATAAAAGCCAAAAGCAGCCCAGCTGGTGTGGTTCAGTGGTTGAGCATCAAGCTGTGAACCAAGAGAGGCCATGGTTTGATTTGTGGCCAGGGCACATGCTGGGGTTGCAGGCTCGATCCCCAGTAGGGGACATGCAGGAGGAAGCTGATCATATGCATACAATGATTATTCTCTCTCATCATTGATGTTTCTCTCTCTCCCTCTCCCTTCCTCTCTGAAATCAATAAAAATATTTTTCTACTTATATAAAAACCCTGGTGTAACATCATGACTGAGGCTCGACCAACCGGAAGGCAGTCCTGCAGGGGTTGTCTTGGAAATGGCTGCACCCTCCCCAAGCTGTTTCCCACGAGGGCGGTGAGGTTTCAGGCAGGAACCCGCCCTCGGAGCGTGGATGCACTGAGTCCTGGGTCCTCTTAGCCACAGCTGCACCCTCCCCGAGCTGTTTCTGGTAAGGGCAAGGTTTGAGGCAGGTACCGGCTTTTGGAGCATGGACGCACTGAGTCCTGGGTCACATTGAGGTTTGAGGCAGGAACTAGCCCTCGGAGCGTGGAGGCATATGTTTATCAAGTTTATAAAGTTTTAATACATTATATTAGAGGTCGTGGTAGTACTGTTTTAGCCACAGCATCTACAGGAATTGCTGCAAATTTACTTCTCGGTGGAAGCACTGTTCATTCCCAATATAAATTACCCATTCCACTAAATGAAACTTCAATTTCTAGACTTGATATAAACAGTGAAGTTGCTAAAACTATTAAAAAGGCCCAACTTCTCATTACTGATGAATGCACCATAGCATCCAGTTATGCTATAAACGCCATAGACCAGTGATGGCGAACCTATGACACGCGTGTCAGAGGTGACACACAAACTCATTTTTTTGGTTGATTTTTCTTTGTTAAATGGCATTTAAATATATAAAATAAATATCAAAAATATAAGTCTTTGTTTTACTACGGTTGCAAATATCAAAAAATTTCTATATGTGACACAACACCAGAGTTAAGTTAGGGTTTTTCAAAATGCTGACACACCAAGCTCAAAAGATTTGCCATCACTGCCATAGACAGATTACTAAGAAAAATTTGAATGTTGTATTTGGTGGGAAAGTTCTCCTTCTTGGAGGGGATTTTCAACAGTGTCTCAGTATTGTACCGCATGCTATGCAATTGGCCATAGTACAAACGAGTTTAAAGTACTGAAATGTTTGGGGATGTTTCAGAAAGTTGTCTCTTAAAACAAATATGAGATCAGAGGATTCTGCTTATAGTGAATGGTTAGTAAAACTTGGAGATGGCAAACTTGATAGCAGTTTTCATTTAGGAATGGATATTATTGAAATCCCCTGTGAAATGATTTGTAATGGATCTATTATTGAAGCTACCTTTGGAAATAGTATATCTATAGATAATATTAAAAATGTATCTAAACGTGCATTTCTTTGTCCAAAAAATGAGCACGTTCAAAAAGTAAATGAAGAAATTTTGGATATACCCAATGGAAATTTTCACACATATTTGAGTGATGATTCCATTGATTCCACAGATGATGCTGAAAAGGAAAATTTTCCCATCAAATTTCTTAATAGTATTACTCCTTCAGGAATGCCGTGTCATAAATTAAAATTGAAAGTGGGTACAATCATCATGCTATTGAAAAATCTTAATAGTAAATGGAGTCTTTGTAATGGTACCAGATTTATTATCAAAAGATTAAGACCTAACATTATCGAAGCTAAAGTATTAATAGGATCTGCAGAGGGAGAGGTTGTTCTGATTCTAAGAATTGATTTGTCCCCATCTGACACTAGCCTCCCATTTAAATTGATTCAAGGACCGTTTCCCGTGATGCCAGCATTTGTGATGACTATTAATAAATCACAAGGACAAACTCTAGACAGAGTAGGCATATTCCTACCTGAACCCGTTTTCCAACATGGTCAGTTATATGTTGCTTTCTCTTGACTTTGAAGAGCATGTGACGTTAAAGTTAAAGTTCTAAATACTTCAGCACAAGGGAAATTAGTCAAGCACTCTGAACGTTCTTTTGGGAGTCTAGTAATTTTCTAGAGTCTAAAACTAAATCACCCACATATAGGGTTAGAGTGGAATCTCTAGGAAATTTAACATCATTTAAACCAGCTTTTAGTATCTAAAACAATAGGTGGGACTCTTTGTACATCCCTGGGGCATTACTGTCCAAGTAAACTTGTAATCTTCCCAGGTGAAAGCAAGAAGATATTGTCTTTCTACTGGAATGCTGAAAAAGGCACTACATAATTTTATTATTGAAAAATACTGGCAGACACAGGAATGACTAATAATAAGGAATGTGTATTTGCAACCAGAGAATGTATAGAAATAACTAGCTTATTTATAGCTCTGAGACTTTGTGCAAATCTCCATCTTTTTCCATTTGGTTTCTTTACTGAAAGGATAGGAAAATTACAAGGGCTCATACATGGAATTATAAGCTTCCCCCCTTTTTTATTTAACCCTCACCCGAGGATGTTTTTCCATTGATTTTTAGGTAGAGTGGAAAAGAGAGGGAAAGATAGAGAGAACATCAATGTGAGAGAAACATATGGATTGGTTGCCTCCTGCAATCGCCCCAACCTAGGTCCGGGCCAGGGAAGAGGCTGCAAACCAAGGTACATACCCTTGACGGGAATAGAACCTGGGACCTTTCAATCCTCAGGCCAACGCTCTATCCACTGAACCAAACTGGCTAGGGCTATTAGCCCCCCTTTTAATGGTAATTTTAATTTCTCCTAAACTATCAATAAGGAGAAGGGGAAACACTTTCTCATAGTCCTCAGACTTGATCCTGTTTTTGTTTTTCTAAATCTGATTTCAGTTTCCTATAATCCTTAAAGTGGACAGACTTCTCTACAGGAGTTTTCTTGTGAACCTTATTTAGTAGTTCTGTTGGTTTTGCTCCCAGAAACCAGTAGGTATATTAATTGGAACAGGTTAAAATAGCCAGGGTTGCATGTTCTAACAGTTAAATTTCTGTGTGAACCCATCAGGGTCCTGGAGAAAATTAGGAACAATTGCTGGTTCATGTCTCACTAAGACCAGATTTTTTCCAAAGGAAGCTGTTAGAATTCTTATTCTCATTTTCCTTTAAGTCTGTAGGGAGTAGTAGGGAAGGAGATAGAAGGGGAAAGAAGAAGGGAGGGGAAGTGGAAGTCCAGACATGGAAGCTCAGAGAGCAAAGGATATAGTGGAGGAGGTATAGAAGGCAGAGGAATGGGATGTAGACATTTCTTAGCTTCAGGAGAGTTCAGAGATAGTATCTAAAATTTCTTAATTTCTTTTTAAAAAAAGATTTTATCTGTGCTTCTCCTAAAACCTTCTAATTTCCAAATCATGATACGCTTCCCATTCATTCAGTTTAATTTTAGAGCTGTAATTTTTCTAACTTTTGCATGTAAAAAAATAATTTATTCACCCCAAAACAACTGCATTTTAGCCATTTCATGTTGATATTTTCTAGTTAAATCTTCCCATTTCTGTAAAGCACTTGCAAGTAAAAGGCTTCCTACCAGGAGTATGAGGGCTTAGGCCTGGGAGATTTTGGCCTTGAATCATAATTTCCTATGCTAATTTTACATATCTACACTAATAAAAGAGAAAAATGGTAATTGGCATACGGCGCTACCCTTTTCATTGGCTAATCAGGGCTATATGCAAATTAACTGCCAACTAAGATTGGCAGTTAACTGCCAACAAGATGGCAGTTAATTTGCATATGTAGGCACAATGCAGGGAGGCGAAAGGGAAAGCAGGAAGAAGCCCCCTGCCACTGACAGTGATCAGAAACCCAGGGGGGAGCTAAGAGCTGGGGGCCAGCCTTTGCCCTGCCCCCCAGCCATGATCGGAGAATCAGGTGCCTTTTCCGCCCTGGCCAGTGATAGCAGGAAGTAGGGGTGGAGCCAGTGATGGGAGCTGGGCACGGTCGAAGCTGGCAGTCCCAGGAGCTAGGGGTCCCTTGCCTGGGCCTAAAGCGAAGCCCACAATTGCGGCGCCGCTGCAGCTGCGGATCCCCACTGCCTGGGCCGGACGCCTAAGCCAGAGGCGTTAGGTCTGGGCAGGGGCGGAGCCTGCAACTGCAGGGAGCTGGGGGTCCCCTGCCTAGGCCTGACACCTCTGCCAGAGGCATCAGGCCTGGTCAAGGGGCCGATCCTGCGATTAGAGGGTGATGGGGGTCAACGCCTGAGGGCTCCCAGTATGTGAGAGGGGGCAGGCTGGGCTGAGGGACACTCCCCCCCCATACCCAGTGCACGAATTTCGTGCACCGGGCCCCTAGTGTGTGTGTGTGTATACATATATGTATATATATGTATACACACACACACACACACACACACACATCCTATCTAATAAAAGAGAAACATGGTAATTAGCCGTAACTTCGCTACCCTTCCCATTGGCTAATCAGGGAGATATGCAAATTAACTGCCAACAAAGATGGCGGTTAATTTGCATACATAGCCACAATGCTGGGAGGCGAAAGGGATTGGAAACCCAGGCGGCAGGCAAGAGGTGGGGGGCGGGCAAAGGCGGCCGGTGATCAGTGATTGCTTTGTGGATTGGAGGCAGAGAGAGCTGCTGATGAGGCCAGCTGGCACCCCCGGACCCTTGGCACCAGGGGTGCCGGCTGGCCTGCTTCCCCGTGATCGCCATGGAAAAAAGACCTTCAAGGCCTGTCCACGGCAGGTTTGCATTTAAAACTAAGTGGGGTGGTCTGGAACTGCACGGCACTGACAACCAGGGCAGTCTCTGCATCAGTGGCACATCTGCGGCTTGAAGTGTGGGGGGTGAGGGCCATGCAAGCCAGAGACTTTGGCTGCAATGGTCAGATAATTTCAGCTCCAAGGCAGGCGCAATCAGGGAAGCCATGGGGACCTTCACAAAAAAAGAGAATGCTGAAGAGGAAGGATACTTCCCAGAGCGGATTAAAGAACAGCTGGCAGCCTTGAAGAAACAACATGAAGAAGAGATCACTCATCATAAAAAGGAGATTGAGCATCTGCAGAAAGAAATTGAGCAGCACAAGCAGAACATCAAGAAACTGAAAGATCATGATACTGCGGCAGTGTCAGGGTGAGGGGACGACCATATTTGTCAGTGTGCCCGAGCTGTCAACAACAAAATGTGTGCGGGAGCTGGGCAGGCGCACAGACAGGCACACAGACCCCAGGCCTGCCGATGCCGTCTCATGGGGCCTGCGCCCCGCAGCGGGAGGTGGGGGCGGTGGGGGGGATGTCTTACAAACTGAACTTGACCATGCACATGCCCGCCACCTCCATCAAGGCCTCTGGGAGCGTTCACCCGCCTTCCACCAGCATGGCAACGTCTTCCCAGTACCGCCAGCTGCTGAGTGACTAGGACCACCATCTCTAACACGCAGGGAACAGAGAACAGCCAGGTGCCCCAGAGAAAATATGCTGAGCTGCTGGTCATCATTGAAGAACTAGGGAAGGAGATCTGACTCATGTAAGCGGGCAGCAAGAGCGCGATGGAGAGACTGAAACGAGGCATCATCCACACGACAGGGCTGGTTCGGGAGTGCTTGGAGGAGATGGAGCGGAACACCAGGTCCTAGGACCTAGCCCCTAAGTCAGCGTGAAAGGCTTTCCCTCTTCTTCCAAGGAGTGACAGCTCATGCTTGCACCCCCTTCAGATGAAACTTGGTTTCAAAATGGTAACAGCTTGGTTTCTCCTCCCCGTGCCCCTCCCGTGGTTCATCAGGCTCTGAACCTCCCATCGCTGAGATGGAGAAGAGATTTTTGCAGTTATTAGATTTACATATTAGTTAGGAACTACCCAGGGCATTTTGTGTGTTTTTTTTTAAAGCACTGATTTACATGATGCATGTCAGTTACCTATCACAGCAAACTGTAGTTGGCCTCCCAGATACATATTTCTCTTCTGGATACATTTCTGTTACTCACATGGTTCTTTATGTTTCTCTTCTGAGCTGATCCAACTCTGAGGGTTTGTTTCAGTGAGTCCTGAGGCAGCGCTTTAGTAGCCAGTGCCCATTCACCACACAGTATAAACTCTTTTCAATGTAACTTTTTTTTTTCTTAAGCATTTGCATGACTATTAGTACTTTGAAGTCAATCTTTAAAATGAACAATTATAAATACAGAAGAAAGAGCAATTTATTGAACCTCGCCTGACAAGGACCCCTGAAATTTCCCCTAAGGATGTATGCACATTTCAGTTCCGCCTTTCCCATCAGTGGATCCAAACATCTGGAAGACAGTGACTAATAGTGTTTGCATCTTTGTATGTATTTATTACTTGATGTAATAAAGCTTATTTTCATTAACAACAAAAAAGAGAAACTGAAAGATCATGCTGATGCTTAAGTGCACACAGTTCCCCATAGAATGGCTACATACTGTCCACTTCTATGAAGACATAGTTCTGGTAACTAGTATCTATCTATGCTGCCAACAGATTATAATAAATTGTGATCCGTGGGGAAAAAAAAACAAAAAACCAAGTGGGGTGACATCGGAATTACCCAAGCGTACCCCCAACCCCTTCACCTGCCCAGACGCCTAGGGTCCCTTTACAGCTGGGCTGAGCCCAGTGCCGCCCAGTGGCCTGGACACAGACCTGACCACCTCTCTGGTTTGGCCCAAACATCTGAAGTTCACATTAGTTGCCAACTTAAGAAATTGGAGCATTCACGTAAAATCGGGATTCCCCACTTCTCTTTCCAAAGTGGCCGACTGGGCTACCAACCAAGGGTGGTCAGTGTCACTTCAACCCTAAGAGGAACCCCCAGCTTGGGGGTGTGGTGAGGAGGAAGCTATCCGTGCAGACAGTTCAGTTGTGTAAACTCCCACTGACAGTAGCACAGCCCAACAGTGTGGCCATTCAACTGCGAGGCAGCACAGCCATGAAACAGTCCGGCTGTTAAACAAGGCCCCTCTCCAGCTTTCAGGGGGCTTCACCTACTCCAACCCACTACACCCCACTCTGCTTCAGTGAGACAGCTTCAGTGTTTCAGCTCCAGCAAACAGAACACGTTCCAGTGGAAAGGAAACGTGTATCCATGGCCAGTGTTGCTCAATGGATAGAGCCTCTGCCTGAGGACTGAAGGGCCCAGAGTTCAATTCCTGGTCAGCGCACATGCCCGGGTTATGGGTTTGATCCCGTGTGGGGCGTGCAGGAGGCAGTCAGTCAATGATTCTCTCTCATCATTGATGTTTCTATCTCCCTCCCTCTCTGAAATCAATCTATACTAATAAAAGGGTAATGTGCTAATTAGAACAAACAACTTCCAGACAACTTTCTGGATGTCCTTTTGGACAAAGCCATGGTGGCGGGGCCGAGGCAGAGGTGGTTAGGGGCGATCAGGCCAGTAGGGGAGAGCAGTTAGGACAATCAGGCTGGCAGGGGAGAGCAGTTAGTTAGGGGGGTCAGGCCAGCAGGGAGAGCAGTTAGGGAGATCAAGTCAGCAGGCAGGTGAGCAGTTAGGAGCCAGTGGTCCCACATTGCAAGAGGGATGTCCGGCTGCCAGTTAGGGGGATCCCAGGGATCGGGCCTAAACCAGCAGTCGGACATCCCCCAAGGGTTCCCCGATTAGAGAGGGTGCAGGCTGGGCTGAGGGAAAGCCCCCCCCCCCCGCCGTGCACGAATTTCGTGCACTGGGCCACTAGTATACACACACACACACACACACACACACACACACACACACGCACACATATATATGCATAGTCTGAGAAAATTTCCTAGGGATGTTATTAGGTTGAAGTGTGTTGCTTATGGGTTGAGCTCCATGAGGCTCTCACCCCTTGAGTCACAATCAGCTCTCTTTTGTGAGTCGGTTTCTCTCCTTGGCTCTCTAATATAGCCATGAGGATTCAGAGCAATAGGTAAGCAACCTTTATACGGCATTTCCCTATGAGGTTCCTACATGTTGTGAAGAATGACATTTGACACCTCCACAGGGATTCTTAGTTGCCTAAAAACACCAGAGATTTGGGTTCGAGAGAGGAGGTGCCCCTTATCTTAGGAGCTATGAGTTCAACTCTCATTTATATGGCAAAGGTTTTATGTTCAGACTCTCAGAAAGCAATTCCAGTGGAAAAGCCAAAGTTAAAAGCCAGCCACCCATTTTTCCTCCTGTCTTGTTTTAGCCTGTTTTATGTCAACCCTTAACCTTAATTCTACCTCGAGGATTAAAGAAAAAACAAACACAACTCAAATAAAGTCAGACCCTCTTCCACAAGCAAGGGAAGGTCCTCGATCCCAGATACAACTCACCCAAGTTCACCCAATGTGGCAGCATCTGGCGGGCTCGATGAGCCTTTTGCTGGATCCCAGGACCAGGTCCGGGTCTGAGGGGTGGTCCTAAGTGAGCTTCTTTGCAATCCTGTTGCACTACACTAAGTAAATGTCAATGTAAGAAACATTCAGACCTGTAAATAATTTTTGTTAAGTTTATTTGAGCCAAACTGTGGACAACTGCCAGGAAGCAAAATCTCAACACATTGAGGTAATGCTCCAGAGAATGGCAGTTTTGCACCTTATTTTATGCATTACAATCCAAAGAGAAGACATACTGGGTTACATGAAATTCATTGGTGATAGATTAGGAAGGCAGGAGAAAGCAAAGCAGGGGGAAACCTCTGGGATTGGATAAAAAGTAAAATGATATATTTTTTATATGGGTGCATATAGGAGAGGTAATGGTCAACAATTAACACAATAAAAATAACGAAGATGATTTCTAGTCTCTGCTGTGGTACATCGGTTGTGCCCTGAGGGGTCTGTGAAAAGGGAATGTACTCTGACATTCCAAAGGTATGTTATCTATAACTAGAGGCCCGGTACATGAAATTCATACACAGGTAGGGTCCCTAGGCCTGGCCAATGATCAGGGCCGATCAGGGCTTTCCTTCCCCCGACTGCCAGCTGTTGGCTGAGGCCTTCCTTCGTTCCGCACCGCCCACTGGTGGTCAGCGCATATCATAGCGATGAGTCGAACTCCGAAGGGAACAATTTTCTTTTTTTTTTTCTTTTTTTTCTTTTTTATTATTAGTTAAGGTATTACAAATGTGTCCACATCCCCCCCATTAACCCCCAACCTCCCCCACACACACAAACTCATGCTCCCATCCCCCTGTTGTCCATGTCCATTGGTTTGGCTTATATACATGTATACCAATCCTTCAGTTGATCTCTTCCCCTTACCCCCGCCCTCCCCTACTTTCCTTCTGGGGATTGATAGCCTGATCACTGTTTCTCAGTCTTTGGATCTGTCCCTTTTCATCAGTCTATGTTGTTCTCTATAATCCACAAATGAGTGAGATCATGTGGTATTTATCTTTCTCTGACTGGCTTATTTCACTTAGCATAATGCTCTCCAGTTCCATCCATGCTGTTGCAAAAGGCAAGAGTTCCTTTTTTTTTTACCGCAGCATAGTATTCCATTGTGTATATGTACCACAGTTTTCTAATCCACTCATCTGCTGATGGACACTTAGGCTGTTTCCAAATCTTAGCTATGATGAATTGTGCTGCTATGAACATAGGGGTGCATATATCCTTTCTGATTGGTGTTTCTGGTTTCTTGGGATATATTCCTAGTAGTG
Organism: Myotis nattereri; assembly: GCF_964212035.1. Taxonomy (NCBI): domain Eukaryota; kingdom Metazoa; phylum Chordata; class Mammalia; order Chiroptera; family Vespertilionidae; genus Myotis; species Myotis nattereri. The sequence continues at coordinate 91,559,979 of NC_138078.1, forward strand.
GGATCACTGGGTCAAATGGAAGTTCCATTTTTAGTCTTCTGAGGTAGCTCCATACTGTTCTCCACAGTGGCTGCACCAGTCTGAATTCCCACCAGCAGTGCAGAAGGGTTCCTTTTTCTCCACATCCTCTCCAACACTTGTTGTTTGTTGATTTGTTGATGATAGCCATTCTGACAGGTGTGAGATGATACCGCATTGTCGTTTTGATTTGCATCTCTCGTATAATTAGTGACTTTGAGCATGTTTTCATATGTCTTTCGGCCTTCTGTATGTCCTCTTTCGAAAAGTGTCTATCTAGGTCCGTTGCCCATTTTTCCATTGGATTGTTTATCTTCCTTTTGTTAAGTTTCATGAGGTCCCTGTAAATGTTGGAAATTAAACCCTTATAGGTGGTATCATTGGCAAAAATGTTCTCCCATGTAGTGGGTCTTCTTGTTGTTTTGTTGATGGTTTCCTTTGCTGTGCAAAAGCTTCTTATTTTGATGTAGTCCCATTTGTTTATTTTCTCTTTAGTTTCCATTGCCCTAGGAGCATTATCAGAGAAGAAATTTCTTCGGCATATGTTTGCGATTTCGCTGCCTGTGGATTCCTCTAGTATTTTTATGGTTTCCCGTCTTATGTTTAAGTCTTTTATCCATTTTGAGTTTATTTTTGTGTATGGTGTGAGTTGGTGATCTAGTTTCATCCTTTTGCATGTATCTGTCCAATTTTCCCAACACCATTTATTGAAAAGACTGTCTTGACTCCATTGTATGCTCTTGCCTACTTTGTCGAATATTAATTGGGCATAGTGGTTTGAGTCGATTTCTGGGGTCTCTATTCTATTCCATTGATCTATATGTCTGTTCTTGTGCCAGTACCAAGCTGTTTTAAGAACAGTGGCTTTCTAATACAGTTTGATATCTGGTGTTGAGATCCCACCTACTTTGTTCTTTCTCAGGATTGCTGCAGCTATTCGGGGTCTTTTTTTATTCCAGATGAATTTTTGGAACGTTCGTTCTAGATTTGTGAAATATGCTGTTGGTAATTTAATGGGGATGCATTGAATCTATAAATTGCTTTGGGTAGTATGGACATTTTGATGATGTTGATTCTACCAATCCATGAACATGGTATATTCTTCCATCTGTTTATGTCTTCCTCTATCTCTTTTTTCAGTGTCCTGTAGTTTTCAGCATATAATTCTTTTACCTCCTTAGTTAAGTTTATTCCTAGGTATTTTAATTTTTTTGTGCAATGGTAAATGGGATTGCTTCTGTAGTTTCACTTCCTGTAAGTTCACTATTGGTGTAAAGAAATGCCATGGATTTCTTAGCATTAATTTTGTATCCTGCTACATTGCCAAATTCATTTATTAAGTCTAATAATTTTTTGATGGAGTCTTTAGGGTTCTGTATGTACAGTATCATGTCATCTGCAAATAAGGACAGTTTTACTTCTTCTTTTCCAATCTGGATGCCTTTTATTTCTTCTTCGTGTCTGATCGCAATGGCTAGTACTTCCAGTACTATGTTGAACAGGAGTGGTGAGAGGGGGCATCCCTGTCTTGTTCCTGTTTTTAGGGGGAATGGTTTTAGTTTTTGCCCATTGATTATGATGTTGGCTGTGGGTTTGTCATATATGGCTTTTATTATGTTGAAGTATGATCCCTCAATTCCTATCTTGCTGAGAGTTTTTATCAAGAAAGGGTGTTGGATTTTGTCAAATGCTTTTTCCGCATCAATTCATATGACTATGTGGTTTTCATCTCTCAATTTGTTTATGTGATGTATCACGTTTATTGATTTGCGGATATTGTACCATCCTTGCATCCCTGGGATAAATCCTACTTGGTAATGGTGTATGATCTTTTTGATGTACTGCTGGATCCAATTTGCTAGGATTTTGTTGAGGATTTTGGCATCTATGTTCATGAGGGATATTGGCCTATAATTCTCTTTCATTGTATTGTCTTTATCTGGTTTTGGGATTAGGGTGATGTTGGCTTCATAGAATGAGCTGGGAAGTGTTCCTTCCTCTTGGATCTTTCGACATAGTCTGAGGAGGATAGGTTTTAGGTCTTCCTTGAATGTTTGGTAAAACTCCCCTGTGAAGCCATCTGGCCCCAGGCTTTTGTTTGCTGGAAGCTTTTTGATTACTGCTTCGATTTCCTCCATAGTTTTTGGCCTATTGAGATTTTTAGATTCTTCCTGGTTAAGTTTTGGAAGGTTGTATTTTTCTAGGAATATGTCCATTTCCTCCAGGTTGTCTAGTGTGTTGGAGTAGAGTTGTTCATAGTATTTTCTAACAATCCTTTGTATTTCTATGGGGTCTGTTGTTATTTCTCCTCTTTCATTTCTGATTTTGTTTATTTGGGTCCTCTCTCATTGTTTCTTGGTGAGGCTGGCTAGAGGTGTATCAATCTTGTTTATCCTTTCAAAGAACAAGCTCTTGGTTTTGTTGATCTTTTGTATTGTTTTTTTGGTCTCTATGTCGTTTATCTCCGCTCTGATCTTTGTTATTTCTTTCCTTCTGCTTACAGTGGGCCTTTTTTGTTGCTCTCTTTCTAACTCTTCGAGTTGTAGAGTTAGGTCATTTATTCTCATTGTTTCTTGTTTCTTGCAGTAGGCTTGTAGAGCTATGAACTTCCCTTTCAAGACTGCTTTTGCTGTGTCCCATAGGTTTTGGATTGTTGTGTTTTCATTGTCATTTTTTGCCATGATGTTTTTTATTTCTTCTTTGATCTCACTGGTAACCCAGTCGTTGTTTAATAGCATGCTATTTAGTCTCCATGTGTTTGATTTTTCTGGACTGTTTTTGTTGTAGTTGATTTCCAGTTTTATGCCTTTGTGTTCTGAGAAGATGCTTGATATGATTTCAATTTTCTTGAATTTGAAGAGACTTTGTCTGTGACCCAATATATGGTCTATTTTTGAAGATGACAAATGTGCACCTGAGGAGAATGTATATTCTGTGGCTTTGGGGTGAAATGTTCTGAAGATGTCAATTAATTCCATCTGATCTAGTGAGTCATTTAGGATTGATGTTTCTTTGCTGAGTTTCTGTTTAGAGGATTTGTCCAGTGGAGATAATGGGGTGTTAAGGTCCCCTGCTATGATTGTATTGCTGTCAATCTCTCCCTTGATCTCCTCCAGAAGATTTCTTATGTATTTGGGTGCTCCTATATTGGGAGCATATATATTTACCATAGTTATTTCTTCTTGTAGGACTGCTCCCTTTAGTATTATGAAGTGGCCTTCTTGATCTCTTTTTATGTCCTTCACTTTGAGATCTAATTTGTCAGATATAAGTATTGCTACCCCGGCTTTTTTTTTCACTTCCATTGGCCTGAAAAACCTTTTTCCATCCCTTCACCATCAATCTGTGTGCGTCTTTTTTTTCTGAGGTGGGTTTCCTGTAGACAGCAGATATATGGGTCATGTTTTCTTATCCACTCATTTACCCAATGCCTTTTGACTGGGGAATTTAATCCATTTACATTTAAAGTTATTATTGAGAGAAACTAAGATGGCGGCATAGATAAACACCGGGAAATAGTCGCCCCACACAACAATTGAAAATTAGCCCAAAGGACGGAGCAAACATCGTCCAAAACAACAGGAAGGCTGGCTGAGTGTAATTTCTACAACTAGAAGAAAAGAAAAGCACGCTGAGAGCCAGAGGAGCTGCGGAGGCTGAGTGCAGAGGTACGCAGCGGCTCGCGCGCGCGGAAAGGGGGTGGCACCTGAGGACGCGGCTGTCTTTTTGAATCACAAGCTCCCGACTGCTCTGATCTCCGGCTCCGGGAAGTCTCTGGGGACCCAGGTCTCATACGGGGAGAGGCTGCTCTCTCAGGCGGCAGAGGGCGAACTTGGGGGCAGATTTCCCTCGGAGGTGCTTGCAGCCATTGCCGGGACACTGAGACGCGCGACTCCGGGCGCGGAGAATCAGCCATTGCTTCTTTCTACGCCCTTTGACTCCCTGAGACCCCGCCCCACCCAGGCTGCAGCAGAGGCTTTTGCATGTGAATGCCCCAGAACTTTGCAACCTGATAATTACCTAACTGCAGCCGGGCCAGCCAGACCCGGAACTTCCAAGAGAAGGCCCAAGGCCCCGCAGCAGCTTGCATTGCTTCACAGCTGAGCCTCTTCATAGTTCCTGCTGTGTGGCCTCAGGCAGGGGCTGAATTAGCACCTCCTTAGATCCAGGAGCCACTGTACCCAGTGGTCAGAGGGGGTCCATTCTCCCACTTCAGACACAGCTGCTTCCCACAGCCAATTGGCCTGGAGGTCAATTCCTCCCAGTGATCCTACAACAAGCGAGGCACCAAGAGTGCACCAAGAGTGTCCACCCCAGGTAACTGGGGAGGCTGAGCCACTGGGCCCTACAGGACACCTGGCGCGCAGGCCACTCTATCAACACAGGGAAGCAGCCAAAATGCGGAGACAGAGAAACAGGTCACAATTGGCAGAAACGGAGGAGGCCAGACGACTGGATATAGAGTTCAAGGCCACGTTTATAAGGTTTGTCAAGAATTTTATGGAAACCGCCGATAAATTTAATGAATCCCTCAAGGAGTATGGTGAGACCATGGAGGTCATGAAAAAGGACCAATTAGAAATTATGCATACACTGACTGAAATAAAGAATACTTTACAGAGCTCCAACAGCAGACAAGAGGATCCCAAGAATCAAGTCAAAGATTTGAAATGCAAAGAAACAAAAAATACCCAACCGAAAAAGAAAAAAGAAAAGAGATTCAAAAAATATGAAGATAGTGTAAGGAACCTCTGGGACAACTTCAAGCGTACCAACATCAGAATTATAGGGGTACCAGAAGGAGAGAGAGGGCAAGATATTGAAAACCTTTTTGAAGAAATAATGACAGAAAACTTCCCCCACCTGGTGAAAGAAATGGACTTACAAGTCCAGGAAGCGCAGAGAACCCCAAACAAAAGGAATCCAAAGAGGACCACACCAAGACACATCATAATTAAAATGCCAAGAGCAAAAGATAAAGAGAGAATCTTAAAAGCAGCAAGAGAAAGACAGTCAGTTACCTACAAGGGAGTACCCATCCGACTGTCAGCTGATTTCTCAACAGAAACCATGCAGGCCAGAAGAGAGTGGCAAGAAATATTCAAAGAGATGAATAGCAAGAACCTGCAACCAAGATTACTTTATCCAGCAAAGCTATCATTCAGAATGGAAGGTCAGATAAAGAGCTTCACGGATAAGAAAAAGCTAAAGGAGTTCATCACCACCAAACCAGCATTATATGAAATGCTGAAAGGTATTCTTTAAGAAGAGGAAGAAGAAAAAGGAACTCTTACCATTTGCCACAGCATGGATGGAACTGGAGAGCGGATAAATACCACAAGATCTCACTTATTTGTGGAATATAATGAACAACATAAACTGATGAACAAGGACTGATCCAGAGACGGAGAGGCATTGATTGGACTGTCGGGCCTTGGAGGGAAGGTAGGGGAGGGTGGGGGCAAGGGAGAAAGATCAACCAAGGGACTTATATGCAAGCATATAGGCCTAACCAATGGACACGGACAACTGGGGGGTGAGGGGGTGAGCGGGGAGAGGGGGGGTAGAGGGTACACATATGTAATATCTTAATCAATAAAAAATATTAAAAAAGGAGAACCAAGATGGCGGCATAGGTTAACGCCGGAGTTTGCTGCTTTGAACAACTGCTTCAAAAGTGAAACTAAAAGACGGAACGGACATCACCCAAAACCACTGGAACGCTGGCTGAATGGAAGTCCTACAACTAGGAGGAAAGAGAAACGCATACGGACACTCAGAGGAGGCGCAGTGCTGAAGTCAAATTCTGAGGTGCGGAGTGCGCGGAGCGGGCTGGCGGCGGAGGGTGCAGTTGGCGTTTTCAATCGGGAGGGAGTCACAGACTCTGAGCTCCAGATCCCGGCGAGTCTTTAGGGACCCAGACTCAAACGGGAGAAGCGGGTCTGTCTGGCTTGGGTCATAGCGAGTGCAGCTTTCTCTCCAAGCTTTGCAGCGGGTGCTGGGACTCAGAGAGGCAGAGCCCCTGGGGACAGGACTGAGAGCCGCCATAACTGCTCTCTCAGGCCCACCCTGTTGATCCTGTGCGACCCGCCCTGCCCAAGCCCTGCACAGAGGCATTTGCCGGATAGCCTCAGGCAAATGCCAGATTAGCACCTCCCTAGAGGACAGAAGTTCTCTCACTGCTGACACAGCTGATTCTCATAGCCACTTGGCCTGGAGGTCAAACCCTCCCTGGAATTAGCTACAACAATCAAGATTTAACTATAAATCCACAAACAAAGACCACTAGGGGGTGCACCAAGGAAGCATAACAAAATGCGGAGACAAAGAAACAGGACAAAATTGTCAATGGAAGATCTAGAGTTCAGAACCACACTTTTAAGGTCTCTCAAGAACTGTTTAGAAGCCGCCGATAAACTTAATGAGATCTACAAGAAAACTAATGAGACCCTCGATGTTATATTGGGGAACCAACTAGAAATTAAGCATACACTGACTGAAATAAAGAATATTATACAGACTCCCAACAGCAGACTAGATGATCGCAAGAATCAAGTCAATGATTTGAAATGTGAGGAAGCAAAAAACACCCAACCGGAAAAGCAAAATGAAAAAAGAATACAAAAATGCGAGGATAGTGTAAGGAGCCTCTGGGACAGCTTCAAGCGTACCAACATCAGAATTATAGGGGTGCCAGAAGATGAAAGAGAGCAAGATATTGAAAACCTATTTGAAGAAATAATGACAGAAAACTTCCCTCACCTGGTGAAAGAAATGGACTTACAGGTCCAAGAAGCGCGGAGAACCCCAAACAAAAGGAATCCAAAGAGGACCACACCAAGACACATCATAATTAAAATGCCAAGAGCAAAAGATAAAGAGAGAATCTTAAAAGCAGCAAGAGAAAGAAACTCAGTTACCTACAAGGGAATACCCATACGACTGTCAGCTGATTTCTCAACAGAAACTTTGCAGGCCAGAAGGGAGTGGCAAGAAATATTCAAAGTGATGAATACCAAGAACCTACAACCAAGATTACTTTATCCAGCAAAGCTATCGTTCAGAATTGAAGGTCAGATAAAGAGCTTCACAGATAAGGAAAAGCTAAAGGAGTTCATCACCACCAAACCAGGATTATATGAAATGCTGAAAGGTATCCTTTAAGAAGAGGAAGAGGAAGAAAAAGGTAAAGATACAAATTATGAACAACAAATACACATCTATCAACAAGTGAATCTAAGAATCAAGTGAATAAATAATCTGATGAACAGAATGAACGGGTGATTATAATAGAATCAGGGACATAGAAAGGGAATGGACTGACTATTCTTGGGGGGGAAAGGGGTGTGGGAGATGCAGGAAGAGACTGGACAAAAATCGTGCACCTATGGATGAGGACAGTGGGTCGGGAGTGAGGGCGGATGGTGGGGCGGGAACTGGGAGGAGGGGAGTTATGGGGGGAAAAAAGAGGAACAAATGTAATAATCTGAACAATAAAGATTTAATTAAAAAATTTAAAAAAAAAGAAAAAATATATTAAAAAAAAAAATAAAGTTATTATTGATAGAAACTTGTTAGTCGCCATTTTTGTTCTTTACCGCTGCATTCCTTCTTTGTTTCCTGTTTTTTCTATTTACAGCAGACCCTTTAGCATTTCTTGCATTGCTGGTTTGGTTGTAATAAACTCCCGTAGACCGTTTTTGTCTGTGAAGCTCCTGATTTGACCCTCAATTTTGATTGATAGCCTCGCTGGGTATAGTACTCTTGGATTCAGACCCTTCCTTTGCATGGCTTTGTATATTTCATTCCATTCCCTTCTTGCCTGATGTGTTTCTGTTGAGAAATCGGTCGCTAGTCTGATGGGGGAACCTTTGTAGGTAACTTTCTGTTTCTCTCTGGCTGCTTTTAAGATTCTTGCTTTGTCGTTGGTGTTTGCCAATTTAATTATTATGTGCCTTGGTGTCGGCATTTTCGGGTTCATTTTGTTTGGGACTCTGTGAGCTTCTTGGATTTGTGTGAGTTTTTTCCTCCCTATATCAGGGAAATTTTCTGTTACTATTTTTTCAAACAGGTTTTCTATTCCTTGCTCAGTTTCCTCTCCTTCTGGCACCCCTATTATTCGGATATTGTTTCGTTTAGCATTGTCCCAGAGTTCTCTTAGGCTCTCCTCCTGCTTTTTAATTTTTTTTCTAGAAGCTGTTCTGTTTGGGTATTTTTTTCTACCTTGTCTTCTAGCTCGCTGATGCAGTCCTCTGCTTCTTCTAGTCTACTGTTGATGCTTTCTATTGAGTTCTTTATGGCAGTGATGTCATTTTTCATTTCTTCTTGGTTTCTCTTCATTTCCTCTTGGTTCTTCTTCATTTCCTCTTGGTTCCTACACATATTGTTGAATTGGTCTTCCATTCTTTTCATCCACCTTATGGCCATTACTCTGAATTCTTTCTCTGACAGGTTGCTTGCCTCCATTGCCTCCATTTCGTTTACTTCCTTTTCTGATGATGCCTGTTTTTCTTTCATATTTGGGTTGGTTCTTTGTTTCACCATGATTTCTCTTCTCAAGGTGTTTGGTTATGTAGTTCTCTCCCTGCTGTGCTGATTCAAAGGCACAAAATACAACACAACAAGGCAGAACGTACAAGGCACCGAACTAAATGCATTCACGATATTAATAACCCCAAATAAAGGTGACCCCCCGAGTGAAGAGAATTAGGGGATAAAGAAGAAAAAAGAGGAAATAGATTAAAGAGAAAAATAAAAAACAAAAAGGAGTGCCGAAATGAGATTGGGAAAAGGGAGAGAAGAAAAAAACAAAAAGACAAAAAACAAAAACAAAAAAAAACCACAAAAAATAAAAACAAAAACAAACAAACAAAAAAGTAAGAGAATGAAATAGAGGTGGGGAAGAGGCTATTTGTATGGGGAGAAAACTCCAAGAGAACCGCAACCAATCTCAATGAACTCCAGCAGCAGATCCCTGGAGACTAATGCAAACTACAAACAACCACCAATATCAAGCGAGGCACGGGAAAACAGAAGCACAAAAATAACCAGATAAAGAAAAAGTAAGCAAAACAGAAAAATGAAATTGAAAAACAAAACAATTTCCCACACAAGCATAAAAAACCCCAACATACTCAAAATCAAGCAAACACTAGCAAAACGACAGAGAGAGAAAAAAATTAGATAGTGAAGAAAGATAAGAGAGAGGTGTATATGGATTTAGAGCGAGGGATTGGAAATTAGATATATAAGTGGGGTGAAATTTAGACAGTGGGTAGAGAGAAGGAATAGGGAAAATCCAAAGCAGGAATAGGGTAAGAGAAACAGGACAACAAAAGGGGAAACGTGAGGAAGAGAGTTTTGGCTTAAGGGTAAATGTGAGATAGAGAGAAATGATGCTAAAGGAACGATGAAAATAGAGTGTACAACACTAATCCCAAAATAAAATAAAGAAAAATAAAAAAAATAAAAAATAAAAAATAAAATGACACTTGAAAAAATGGTAAAAGGATAGCAATAATACTGGTTAAAAAATGTAGTAATTAGCCGAAACCGGTTTGGCTCAGTGGATAGAGCATCAGCCTGCAGACTCAAGGGTCCCGGGTTCGATTCCGGTCAAGGGCATGTACTTGGGTTGCAGGCACATCCCTGTGGGAGATGTGCAGGAGGCAGCTGATCGATGTTTCTTTCTCATCGATGTTTCTAACTCTCTATCTCTCTCCCTTCCTCTCTGTAAAAAAATCAATAAAATATATTTAAAAAAATGTAGTAATTAAAAAGGTAAAATCAAGTGATGAAAAAATAAAAAATAAAAATATAATAAAATAGGTTCTTAATGAAATGGTGAAAAAAGAATTAAAAAAAATATATAAAAATATTCAGAAATGAAAGTGCTTCAGATCTTCCACTCTTCTTTTTGGCACGCCTTAGTCCTGCCAGGCATTCAGGGGAGTGTTGAACTTCCCTGAGATACTCTGTCCCTCGTGCAGTAAACCACAGACCTGATTTTAAGGCAGGTTGTATTTGTTTGCCAGTCTGCCTTTATTTGTGATCACAGAAGAGACAGTTTGTGGCTCTGCCTCTGGGTGGCAGTGTGTCTGGATTGACCTCCGAGGCTATAAGTCCTCTCTATCAGTCGGGTTTTTGTTGTTTTTTTTCCTCTATGGTATTTGGAAAAGACCACTGCCCAAAGCTGGTTCCTTGCCACTGCCCGCTGTTTCCCAGGCTCCCCAAAAAGAACTTTCCCCTACAGGCTCTGCAAATGACCCCAACTGGGGAATCCCATGCACTGGGTTTAATAATCAAATGCATGGGTCTAAGGGGAACTGTAACAAGAGCCTGATAGTTGTGCGAATTCGCAAGCCTCCACCTTCCAGGTCTGCGCACAGTCTCCGCGCGCAGTTTCCGCACGCCCACTCGCCCCTGGCACCAAGCAGCCAGCAAATTGGCAAAGTCCAAGGCTGCTCCTTTATATCCAGTCCAGCTATGGGCTCATTTTTCGCGTTCCCTTCTGCCAGCAGCCCTGTGGGGCCCCTTCCCCACTCGCGGGTCATGCTGGTCCCAACGGCTGCGGACTCTGTGGGGCACAGATTCCGCCCCGCGCGCGTGCGAGCTCGGTCCTCCCTCCAACCCGAACTGCAAACTGCACCTTTAGGGGATGTCCAACCTTTCTGTGAGAAGAAGCAGTGCTCTTCTGAGTTCACGCAGTCACGCTGCTTGAGATCCCTTGTTTCCAGGTTAGTAGCTGGTCTCTGGATGCTGGCAACAACCACCCAAGATGGCGCAGTCTCCGCTGCTTCAACAATTTTCATATTAGCCTTTTATTATATAAGACTAGTGGCCCGGTGCACGAAATTCATGCACACTGAAAGGGAATTATTTAGAGGAAATATTTTAATATTGCTATTTGCCCTTTCTCTATAATAAAAGTGTGAGAGATAAAAGGAAATGAGTACAATGTATATGAAAATAATACATAATTTTATTAATAAATAAACAATAATAAAATGATATAACAATAAACTCATGATGTAAAAACAACACTGATGCAAATAATGACTGATAAAGTGATTAAACTTATTCTAATATCTCCCTGTATACCACATTAAGAGTAAAAACACTTTCAGAGTGCTTGACTAATTTCCCTTGGGATAAAGTATTTACAACTTTAACTTTAACATTACACGCTCTTCGAACTCGAGAGAAAGCAATATATAATTGACCATGTGCAAAAACGGGTTCAGGTAGGAATATTCCTACACTGTCTAGAGTTTGTCCTTGTGATTTATTAATAGTCATCGCAAATGCTGGCATCATGGGAAACTGTCATCGAATTAATTTAAATGGGAGACCAGTGTCAGATGGGGACAAATCAATTCTTGGAATCAGAACAACCTCACCCTCTGCAGATCCTGTTAATACTTCAGCTTCGATAATGTTAGGTCGTAATATTTTGATAATAAATCTGGTACCGTTACAAAGACCCCATTTACTATTAAGATTTCTCTATAGCATGATGATTGCACCCACTTTCAATTTTAATTTATGACACAGCATTCCTGAAGGAGTAATACTATTAAGAAATTTGATGGGAAAATTTTCCTTTTCAGCATCATCTGTTGAGTCAATGGAATCATCACTCAAATATGTGTGAAACTCTCCATCAAGTATATCCAAAATTTCTTCATTTAATTTTTGAACATGCTCATTGTTTGGGCAAAGAATTGCACGTTTAGATATTTTTTTAATATTATCTATAGATATACTATTTCCAAAGGTGGCTTCAATACTAGATCTGTTACAAATCATTTCATGGGGGATTTCAATAATATCCATTCCTAAATGAAAACTGCTATCAAGTTTGCCATCCCCAAGTTTTACTAACCATTCACTATAAGCAGAATCCTCTGCTCTCATATTTGTTGTAAGAGACAACTTTCTGAAACATCCACAAACATTGCAGTACTTTAAACTCGTTTGTACTATGGCCGATCGCATAGCATGTGGTACAATACTGAGACATTGTCGAAAATCCCCTCCGAGAAGGAGAACTTTCCCACCAAATGCAACATCAAAATTCATAATTTCTCTTAGTAATCTATCTATGGCGTTTATAGCATGACTGGATGCCATGGTGCATTCATCAATAATAAATTGGGCATTTTTAATGATTTTAGCAACTTTGCTCTTTATATCAAGTCTAGAAATTGAAGTTTCATTTAATGCAATCGGTAATTTATACTGGGAATGAACGGTTCTTCCACCAAGAAGTAAATTTGCAGCAATTCCTGTAGACGCTGTGAGTAAAACAGTACCACTACGACCTCTAATATAATGTGTTAAAACTTTATACAGATATGTTTTTCCACTACCACCTGGACCATCCAAGAAAAAGCATTTGGGGTTTACAGTTTGATCTTCGATGGCTGAAGTTATAGTCTGAAAGGCTGCCAACTGTTCATCATTCAGAGAATTTATCAAAACCTCTGCCCTTTGTTGCTCGTACAATTGATCACATGTATTTGCATTCGTTAATAAAGGATAGTCCGGAAGTTTGAAATGTGAACATTTCATTCCATGCAATGTGAATACCTCTTGAACTTCGTTAAGGGCGTGCGTTTCACAGTTTACACAGGCACCTTCTCTTCGGTGTAATTTCCAACAGAAATCTTCAATAAAATGAGATTTATTCTCTTCCCATAATTTGTCTGCAGCAGCAGGATATCCAAACACACATATATATGCAAAAAGTTGCCGTAGTTGTTTGGGCATGTTAAGGATGATTGCATCGTCAATCGTTTCTTTCCAGATAGTGTCATCAAGTAGTAATCCCCAGTGTTTAGCAGCTTCACGAAATGTATCATAAGTTACACCTCCTACAGTTCGCAGATCCTCAAAACTTACCGCACCTTTTACATGCAGAAGCAAAAGTCTAAGGTAATATCGTTCTGGTTCTCTAAAGCTCACAGTGAACAGTCTACCTAATACTTTATTCCCACCCTTTCGGCGTTTTGCCCACAAAGAATTAGTAAATACATAATGTTGTGGAATCTCCCAATAATAATAATTACGTGCATCAGAGTCTTCTCTATTCAATAAGAACCAAGCCATCAAAGTCAAGTTATGCCTTTTAGCCTTATCTAAAACTTCAACAAAATCATCTGCATGAAAATATAAATTCTGATCATTTGGCAGATGAATAGCTAATCTTGTGATTGCATGAGATTGGTCATGCATTCACATTCCAAAATGTCTCCAAACAGCCTCAGGAGCGCTCACATACCTGGAGTCAATGAAGTCCTGTACTTCGTCATGATTGATAATATTTTTCTCAGAAATTTGAATATTTGCACAGTCGTGCCCTTTATAGATGTATTTAAATAGATACTTGACACTTCTAATTGATGCACAGACTTCAACATTTATATGACAGTTATACTTGAGGCACAAATATGGGTTATAAGGGACAATCCAAGTATTATCGACAATTTTATTTCCAATAGAAATGGTGCTACCAGATCTTCGTTTGTATCTGGGATATCCATCAATGTTTCCAATGGTCGCATTTTGAAATTCTTTTGGATATCCCTTTGAACATTTTCCATTTTCCATACATGGACTACTTGGATTTTGCATTCAACATGGTCCATGTACCATATTGGTTTTTACAATTTGAAAAAGTTGAGGACACTGGTTCTCATCTGGAATTTCTACCTTAACTATATGGTCAATGTCATCTTCTGAACGTAATTTGGACTCATTATCTAATATCAATAATATGTGAGCGTGAGGCAATCCTCGTTTCTGAAATTCAATGACATGAATCTTAGCTATTACTTTGCCAAATAAATGGAATTTACATATATCATTTAAAAGAGCATTCAGCTTAATATTAAAAACTCTGGCTACCAAGTCAGGTCTGTTTTCAACTTTTTGCCAGCGTTGTAAATTGTTTGTAATATCTGCCCATTTGGGGTTGCATGTCATGGTTATGAATAAATAAGGCTTACCATACTTCGTTACAATTGCCATAGCATCCTGATATTGCTGCTGCATATTTCTGGGACTACCCTCAAAAGATGACGGAAGTATTATCATTTTACCAATCGGCACATTGTCATTTTCAGATCTAGATTTGAGATAACCCATCAAACCACTATATTTTTCAACTCTCAACTTAGATTGGTTTGCTTTGATGAAATTTATCCAACTGGCCTCCATTTTTTAATGTGAATCCACGATAAACTGTTGAGTTAATTTTCCTGCATTTAAAATAGGATTAACTTGTCCCGCACAGAGAGATGAAATCCATAATACTGCATTTGTGTGACTCATGTCCTTACATTTTGTCTAGTATTATTGTCGATTACACTGTTGTCTCTGAGTCTTAATGCAATATCTGTCCCCCAGCCTTTTTCACCATGTGGGGAAAGAATAGGATATGTCATTGCATCTAATGTAGGAAACACGATATTGATTTGTTTCATTTTAGTGGCACTTGGATTATTAGGATCTGGTTTACAATGAATGAGCAAGTCCCTTTCAAAAGGAGGTTCTCCATCTTTGTTTCTGAATATGACAGCAACCTCAGTTGCATGGGGAGAATTATATCTACCTGGGTCACTGTTACAATCGTATTTAATTGCCATTGTTACCTCTGTGGGAGCAATACCTTTTGCTGCTGCTTCAGATTGGGCTTCCTTTTCTACCTCATGTAGCATCTTGTATGATTTTGTTAATTCATTTATTTCATGAAAGAGGTTGTTGATGTTGATCATGAGTCTTTCTGAGCAGCCCTGGTTTTCTGGCATTGCTAGTCTTTTACTTGTAGCTTCGGCTGTATCCGAAATATAGAGTGAGCAAACTTCCGAGAAACACCATCCGAAGGGTGTAAAGTTTGAGTACGGTGATGAACTTGTCCGTGTATTCTAAAACAGTATGGCCCATATCCTGATGGCGATGCAATATTAGCACCCATGGACGCAAAAGAACTATTTATGGATCGAATATTTTCCATGAAATTTTTACTGTCAGAATCTTCGTTTGTCATTAATCTTTTTAAATATGCCGGGTAATCTGGAAAATGTATATCATTTGGACAGACTTTCCCTTTGCTACAACATCGAGTAAATTTCCCATCGGATGGTTTTTCATCAGAGAAATTTAGTGATAGGCAAAATTCACATCGAACCGTCATTCCACCACAACTATGTTCGAGGATTGCATCCTCATGTACTCCATTTTTGCTGAGAAGGCAGTTCCTACTGGTATTGGAAGTACTTGTTGATGACTGTTCTCTAGACATATTTTGTCGTCGCCACCGCCTTCTTTCCTTTTCAAAGGCACGTTGGTCTTTAGACATTTCTGTCGATGACACCTCAGTCTTTCGGTTTCAGAGTGATGGTTTTCCAGTAGCTGCTCTTCAGATACATTCTGTTGCAGACGTAGCCTTCTTTCAAGATCAGATGCACGTTGCTCTGCAGACATTTTCTGTCGATAACACCGGCACTTTTCGGCTACAGAGCTACCTTGTATCAATCGTTTCTCTTTGGACATTGTCCTACCTGTCTATTGACATGATCTGAGATGCAGGAGAATGAGAGTCCTGCCTGTCAGGCCACTGAGAGCTCTGTGACTAACGGCTGATTCTGGGAGATTCCGTCAGGGTTGGACTTCCTCCTCCCTGCTGTCACTTTCCACAGCTGTGATGAGGAAGCTGGGGTGACAGAGAGCCACACTGTCCCCGGAAGCCTGGGTCAAACACTAGAGGGCCGGTTGGGGGCGTGACTGGTGGTGAATTGCAGCCAGCCAGGATCGCCCGCGGGAGGGCCAGTTGGGGGCGTGACTGCTGACCACCGCTGCAGTCGCCCCACCAGCCCAGATCTCCCGGCAGGAGAGCCGGTTGGGGGCGTGGCTGCGGGCGGACCGCTGCAGTTGCCCCACCAGCCCGGATCTCCTGCGGGAGTGCCAGTTAGGGGAATGACTGCTGGCAGACCTCTGCAGTTGCCCCACCAGCGCGGATCTCCCGCGGGAGGGCCGGTTGGGGGCATGACTGATGGTGGACCTCTGCAGTTGCCCCACCAGCCCCGATTCCCAGTGGGAAAGCCGGTTGGGGGCTTGGCCAGTGGCAGACCGCTGCAGTCACACCCACCAGCCCTGGGTTGGGTTGCACATGGGTCGCCCGCCATCTGGGTCACAGATTGCAGGCCCAGATGGTGGAGGGGCAGGCAGGATGGCGCTGTCCCATCCTCCCTGCAGTATGCAAATTAGCCGCCATCTTTGTTGGCGGTTAACCGCCATCTTAGTTGGCAGTTAATTTGCATATCGCCCTGATTAGCCAATGGGAAGGGTAGCGAAGTCACGGTTAATTACCTGTTTCTCTATTATTAGATAGGAGAATAAAAGCATTATATGCTAATTAGACTGGAGTCCTTCCAGAGGAAGCCAGGGCTGCGAGGGCAGGGTGCCGAGGCAGATGTAGCCTCTGTGGCAGTTGGTCTGAGCCCCTTGCATAAATTTTGTGCATTGAGCCTCTAGTCATAGATAATAGGCTCAGTTAAGACTGACTTTTGTCAGGAAATATTCTAGCCTAGGACATGACTACTTGCCATAAGCTTCTTTTAGTTAAGAAGTTTTAATTTCAGACCATCCTTTGTCATTACTTTAGGTCTCTGAGCTTGTAAGGCTGCCAGGCAGGCTTCTGAGCTTGTCAGGTTAGCATGTGGCCCCTTTTCAACCACAGATGGAATCAGCTGATTGAAAACTTCTAAGTCTGAAAATAATAAGTATATTTCATTTCAATTGTGCTTTTGTCCTTGCATTAATTGGTAAGCTCTAAGAGAGCTTCAATTGATTCATGACTGCACTTTATGGGCATGCCATTTTAAAATACTTTTCTCAAAAAAATGGCGATGACCCTGTAAATTATGAATTGGCAATGTGATTTTGAAGGTGAAGGATTGAAAGACTTAAATCTCAGCAAATGCCATTCATCCTTTTCTCCCTTCCAACCCCAAAACAATCAAACACCCTATCCCAGGGTTCTCAACGCTGGCTGCACATTGAAATCACCAAGGAAACTTCAAAAATTGCCAATACCCAAAGACTGTGATTATTTCATTGGCCTGGGGTGTGTGGCCTGGGTTTTGGAAGTTTTCAAAGATCCCTAGGGGATTTTAACATGCAAAAAAGTTTGGGAACCATACCCCTAATCGGAGGATCATAACCCTTGCTGCATATTCCAAGCACCTTGGGGGATCTTTTAACAATTCAGGATGAGAGGAAACCAAGATGGCGGCATAGGTTAATGCCGGAGATTGCTGCCTCGAACAACCACTTCAAAAAACAACTAAAAGACGGAACGGACATCATCCAGAACCACAGGAAGGCTTGCTGAGTGGAAATTCTACAACTAGGAGGAAAGAGAATATCATACTCAGACTCAAAGGAGGCGCAGTGCTGAAGTGAAATACTAAGGTGCGGAGTGCACGCGGAGAGGGCTAGAGGCGGAGGGCGCGGTTGTTGTTTTCAATCGGGAGGGAGTTTCAGACTCTGAGCTCCAGATCCGGGCGAATCTCTAGGGACCCAGACTCAAACGGGAGAAGCGGGACTGTCTGGCTTTGGTCGGAACTCGAAGGCAGCTTTCTCTCCGAGGTTTGCAGCGGTTGCTGGGACTCTGTGAGGCAGAGCCCCTAGGGATGGAACTGAGAGCAGCCATAACTGCTCGATCCGGCCTGCCCTGTAGATCCCTGGGGACCCGCCCCTCCCAAGCCCTGCACAGAGCCATTTGCCGGATAGCCTCAGGCAAACGCTAGATTAGCACCGCCCTAGAGATCCAGCACAGAAGCTCTCCCACTGCAGACACAGCTGACTCTCATAGCCAGTTATCCTGGAGGTCAAATCACCCCCGGTATTGCCGACAACAATCAAGGCTTAACGAAAACAAGACTGCGCACAAAGACCACTAGGGTGTGCACCAAGAAAGCATAAAAAATGTGGAGACAAAGAAATAGGACAAAACTGTCAATGGAGGATATTGAGTTCAGAAACACACTTTTAAGGTCTCTTAAGAACTGTCTAGAAGCCGCCGATAAATGTAGTGAGATCCTCAAGAAATCTAATGAGACCCTCGATGTTATGATAAAGAACCAACTAGAAATTAAGCATACACGGACTGAAATAACAAATACTATACAGACTCCCAACAGCAGACCAGAGGAGCGCAAGAATCAAGGCAAAGATTTGAAATGTGAAGAAGCAAAAAACACCCAACCGGAAAAGCAAAATGAAAAAAGAATCCGAAAATACGAAGATAGTGTAAGGAGCCTCTGGGACAGCTTCAAGCGTACCAACATCAGAATTATAGGGGTGCCAGAAGATGAGAGAGAGCAAGATATTGAAAACCTACTTGAAGAAATAATGACAGAAAACTTCCCCCACCTGGTGAAAGAAATAGACTTACAGGTCCAGGAAGCGCAGAGAACCCCAAACAAAAGGAATCCAAAAAGGACCACACCAAGACACATCATAATTAAAATTCCAAGAGCAAAAGGCAAAGAGAGAATCTTAAACGCAGCAAGAGAAAGAAACTCAGTTACCTACAAGGGAATACCCATACGACTGTCAGCTAATTTCTCAACAGAAACTATGCAGGCCAGAAGGGAGTGGCAAGAAATATTCAAAGTGATGAATACCAAGAACCTACAACCAAGATTACTTTATCCAGCAAAGCTATCATTCAGAATTGAAGGTCAGATAAAGAGCTTCACAGATAAGGAAAAGCTAAAGGAGTTCATCACCACCAAACCAGGATTATATGAAATGCTGAAAGGTATCCTTTAAGAAGAGGAAGAGGAAGAAAAAGGTAAAGATACAAATTATGAACAACAAATATGCATCTATCAACAAGTGAATCTAAGAATCAAGTGAATAAATAATCTGATGAACAGAATGAACTGGTGATTATAATAGAATCAGGGACATAGAAAGGGAATGGACTGACCATTCTTGAGGGGGAAGGGTGTGGGAGATGCGGGAAGAGACTGGACAAAAATCGTGCACCTATGGATGAGGACAGTGGGTGGGGAGTGAGGGCGGAGGGTGGGGCGGGAACTGGAAGGAGGGGAGTTGTGGGGGGGAGAAAAGAGGAACAAATGTAATAATCTGAACAATAAAGATTTAATTAAAAAATAAAAATAAATTTAAAAAAGAATCAAGTGAATAAATAATCTGGTGATCATAATAGAATCAGGGACATAGAAAGGGAATGGACTGACTATTCTTGGGGGGGAAAGGGGTGTGGTAGATGCGGGAAGAGACTGGACAAAAATCGTGCACCTATGGATGAGGACAGTGGGTGGGGAGTGAGAGCGGAGAGTGGAGCGGGAACTGGGAGGAGGGGAGTTATGGGGGGGAAAAGAGGAACAAATGTAATAATCTGAACAATAAAGATTTAATTTAAAAAAAAATTCAGATGTTTGGGCCACACCCCAGACCAATTAAATCAGAATACCTGGAAGTAGGGCCAAGCTCCAGTAACCAGGATTTTTTTTAAACTTCCCACAGGAGTCCAATGTTTAGCCAAAACCGGGAACCACTGCCATAGGTGAAAATCCCAGACTTCAATAAAGGCAAAAATCTGTCTTCAGAATTTCAGCAACTTGAACATGAACCTAATGAGAAGACAGTTCTGGAAGATAGGTAGGAAGCACGCTGAGGACAAACCCTTAGAGCAGTGGTTCTCAACCTTGGCTGCACATTAGAATCACCTGGGAATCTTTTTAAAATCCTGATTTCTGGGCCTCATCCTCCGGAAATTCTGTTTCTTTGTTACTAATGTTGTGGCCTCACCCCATAACAAAGAAACAGAATTTCCGGAGGATGAGGCCCAGGAATCAGGATTTTAAAGATTCCCAGGTGATTCTAATGTGCAGCCAAGATTGAGAACCACTGTTCTAGAAGCTTCAAAGCCTAGAAAACCCAAAGGACTGAAGCTCTACTGAGTTCATGCAGTCACTCTGCAATCACGTTATAGCTTACTCTGCGATGGGGGTAGTATGTTCTCTCTTCCTGCGACCAGAGCTGAAAGAGAGACTGGGGATTCATGAAATCTTGAGTAGATCTTGACGAGGGTTAAGGAAGAATGAAAAATGAGACTGAGACAGAAATAGAGGAAAAAGCTGGGCCTGGGTGTGGCGTCTACCCTCTGATAGATGAACAGAGCACCCAACACCGGAAGTAAGTTTAATTTATACTCGAAGTAACAGGAAGTTACATCACATCTGGGTAGGCCTTGAGTTTCTGGCGACATAGTGAGATCCACCCCCTAGTACCTGGGCTGGAAAGGTCAGACTGAGTGGCGTCCTTGCTGCTTGGCTAGGACTGCCTCCAGGGCTTGGCTTTGCCTGCATCCTGGGTTCAGCCAACATATTTAAAAACGCCCGATGTGCTTGCCAATAGCCCCCCACACTCTGCTTTTTGAAAAAAGCTAGACTTGTTTCTAGCCCTAATTCTTAGTAACTTAAGAATACAGAACATCCTATATACTAAAAGCCTAGGTGGCATCACGCCCTTGTGCGACACCCTCACGCAACGTCATCACAAGATGGCTGCGCACACAGGGGATGCAGGGCCTGGTGGCCACTCTGCATGGTGAGGCCTGGGGGTCCCATGGCTCTGTGCGGCATGGAGGAGGCCGGTCCCAGTGTCTCCACCACCTAATGTAGAGGAGGCGGGTCCCGGAAGAGGAGGCGAGTTGCAGCAGGGGAGGGCAGTTGTGGGGTGATCAGGCTGGCAGGGGAGGGCAGTTGGGGGTGATCAGGCCCCATCAGGGAGGGCAGTTGGAGGCAATCAGGCCGGCAGGGGAGAGCAGTTGGGGCAATCAGGCCGGCAGGAGAGAGCAGTTGGGGGCCATCAGGTCAGCAGGGGAGGGCAGTTGTGGGCGATTGGGTCGGCAGGGGAGAGCAGTTGGGGGTGATCAGGCCAGCAGGGGAGCAGTTAGGCATCAATCAGGCTGGCAGGGGAGAGGTTAGGGGGGCAATCAGGCTGGCAGGCAGAAGAGATTAGGGGCAATCAGGCAGGCAGACAGGTGAGCAGTTAGGAGCCAGCAGTCCCAGATTCTGAGAGGGATGTCCAACTGCCAGTTTAGGCCTGATCCTGCAGTCAGACATCCCCCGAGGGGTCCCAGATTGGAGAGGGTACAAGCCAGGTTGAGGAACACCCCCCCCCCACCGTGCACGAATTTCGTGCACCCGGGCTCTAGTATCTAATAAAATCTCTGGGCAAACACAGAGACCTGAGAAAATGTGACATTATTATAAGCTACTGAGAAAAACTCATTTGCACCACACCACAGGCAATTTCAGACCAAGGAGCCAGGACAGGCTGACAACAAAAGGAACAGTCCAGATCCAGGGCCAAGGAGTGGTCACAGCAAACAAACACACATGAAAATAAGGGAAGCTGAAAACAAAAGTAATAAATCTGGTTCATGTAGGAAGATTTACTATATTCTTCCTACTCATGATCCAAAGATTGGTTTCCCCAGTAATGCTCTCAGGATCTGCAATGTAACAATATGCCAAACCTGAAAGCTAATGAAATTTCAGCCTTAATGAAGAGCCCACCATCTTATAGGAGGCTTTTTATCGAGTAAAGAGGAACACCAGCTCACAGTGTAGGGTGTGGGGGAACAGATCCACAGGCACAGCTTGTCTCAGGACAAAAGGCTTGCCGAGAAGCTTCTTAGCAGAGTTTGGGGGACAACACAGCCTGTAGAACAAGATGTTAATAATATCAGTTCCTAGAAACCAAGGAGAACTTCTAGTAACACAATTTCTTACATTTTAAGCTCTGCCTCTGTCCTTTGTGTTTTTCTCTATAACAGCATCTATCATATTTAATGTAACTACCTGTTTTTTTTAAGCCAACTTCCTCACTGGAGTCTAATATTTTTGAGGTAAAAATGAGGCAAAAACTGCTTAGTATTCATCTCTATGTTCCCAGTATGTGACACAGACTTGGAGTTCAATGGTGAATGGAGCAAGGGACCTAGGTCATATACTTTTCTGTATGATTTGCACACAACAGGTAATTAATAAATATGACTGAATTAAATTATTCAATTGAAATGTCTCAAAGTAGATTACTTTTCCCCTTACTTCAAAGTCAGTCAAGTGAGAACTGAAAACAGCAATTCACCTACAAATTCACCATTCAGAGAAGGATAAACACTGTTAACATTTCAGAATATACTTGCCCAAAAATGTATACTTAAATTGGTTTCTTAAAATGGAGTCACACTGTATATATTATACATATTCCTTTACAACCAGTTTCTTCAGTTAATAATACATCATGATCATCTTTAAAAAAAAAAATCCTCAGAGAGAACCAAGATGGCGGCATAGGTAAACACCGGAGATTGCTGCCTCGCACAACCACTTCAAAAATACAACTAAAAGACTGAACGGACATCACCCAGAACCACAGAAAGGCTGGCTGAGGGGAAATGCTACAACTAGAAGGAAAGAGAAAAGCATACCGAGACTCAGAGGAGGCGCAGTGCGGAAGTAAAATACTAAGGTGCGGAGGTGCGCGCGGAGCGGGCTGGAGGCTGAGGGCGTGGTTGTCTTGTTTCAATCGGGAGGGAGTCTCAGACTCTGAGCTCCAGATCCAGGCGAGTCTCTAGGGACCCAGACTCAAATGGGAGAAGCGGGACTGTCTGGCATCGGTCGGAACTCGAGGGCAGCTTTCTCTCCAAGGTTTGCAGCAGTTGCTGGGACTCTGAGAGGCAGAGCCCCTGGGAACGGGACTGAGAACAGCCATAACTGCTCGCTCCGCCAGGCTGTTGATCCCCTGGGACCCGCCCAACCCAAGCCCTGCACAGAGGCATTTGTCGGATAGCCTCAGGCAAAGGCTAGATTAGCACCTCCCTAGAGGACAGAAGTTCTCCCACTGCAGACACAGCTGATTCTCACAGCCAGTTGGCCTGGAGGTCAAATCCCGCACCCCCCCCCCCCAGTATTACCTACAACAATCAAGGCTTAACTACAACAAGACTGCGCACAAAGACCACTAGGGGGTGCACCAAGAAAGCATAAAAAATGCGGAAACAAAGAAACAGGACACAAAAGGAGGATATAGAGCTCAAAACCACACTTTTAAGGTCTTTCAATAATTTTCTAGAAACTGCCGATAAACTTAATGAGATCTACAAGAAATCTAATGAGACCTTCAATGATATGATAAAGAGCCAACTAGAAATTAAGCATACACTGACTGAAATAACAAATACTATACAGACTCCCAACAGCAGACCAGAGGAGCGCAAGAATCAAATCAAAGATTTGAAATGCGAAGAAGCAAAAAACACCCAACTGGAAAAGCAAAATGAAAAAAGAATCCAAAAATACGAAGATAGTGTAAGGAGCCTCTGGGACAGCTTCAAGCATACCAACATCAGAATTATAGGGGTGCCAGACGATGAGAGAGAGCAAGATATTGAAAACCTACTTGAAGAAATAATGACAGAAAACTTCCCCTACCTGGTGAAAGAAATAGACTTACAAGTCCAGGAAGTGCAGAGAACGCCACACAAAAGGAATCCAAAGAGGACCACACCAAGACACATCATAATTAAAATTCCAAGAGCAAAAGACAAAGAGAGAATCTTAAACGCAGCAAAAGAAAGAAACTCAGTTACCTACAAGGGAATACCCATACGACTGTCAGCTAATTTCTCAACAGAAACTATGCAGGCCAGAAGGGAGTGGCAAGAAATATTCAAAGTGATGAATACCAAGAACCTACAACCAAGATTACTTTATCCAGCAAAGCTATCATTCAGAATTGAAGGTCAGATAAAGAGCTTCACAGATAAGGAAAAGCTAAAGGAGTTCATCACCACCAAACCAGTATTATATGAAATGCTGAAAGGTATCCTTTAAGAAGAGGAAGAAGAAGAAAAAGGTAAAGATACAAATTATGAACAACAAATATGCATCTATCAACAAGTGACTCTAAGAATCAAGTGAATAATCTGATGTACAGAATGAACTGTTGATTATAATAGAATCAGGGACATAGAAAGGGAATGGACTCACTATTCTTGGGGGGGAAAGGGGTGTGGTAGAGGCGGGAAGAGATTGGACAAAAATCGTGCACCTATGGATGAGGACAGTGGGTGGGGAGTGAGGGTGGAGGATGGGGTGGGAACTGGGAGGAGGGGAGTTGTGGGGGGGAGAAAAGAGGAACAAATGTAATAATCTGAACAGTAAAGTTTTAATTTAAAAAAATTAAAAAAACAAAACCCTAACTTAAAAAAAAAAAAAATCCTCACCTAAGGATATCTTCTTACTAGAAGCCCGGTGCACAAAAATTTGTGCACTCAGGAGGGTCCCTCAGCCCAGCCTGTACAATCTTCAGTCTGGGACCCCTCGGGTAATGACCACCTGCTGGCTTAGGCCAGCTCCCCAGGGGATTGGGCCTAAGCTGGCAGTCAGACATCCCTCTGGCAGCCTGGGAGCCCTCGGGGGATGTCCACTTGCCAGTGGGGTGCCGGCCTAGCTGCAGTCGGACATCCTTAGCGCTGCTGAGGAGGCAGGAGACACTCCCACCACCACCGCTATACTGGCAGCTGGCAGCCTGGCTTGTGGCTGAGCAGCGCTCCCCCTATGGGAGCACACTGACAACCAGGGAGTAGCTCCTGCATTGAGCGTCTGCCCCCTGGTGGTCAGTGTGTGTCATAGTGACCAGTGATTGCCAGTCGCTCTACTGTTAGGGTCAATTTGCATATTACCCTTTTATTATATAGGATAGAGGCCTGGTGCATGGGTGGGGACTGGCTGGTTTGCCCTGAAGGGAGTCCTGGGTCAGGGTGAGGGTCCCGCTTGGGTGCCTGGCCAGCCTGGGTGAGGGGCTGAGGGCCATTTTCAGGCTGGCCACACCCCCTTCAGGAGGAGGGTCCTGCTGGGGTGCCTGGCCAGCCTGGATGAGTGGCTGATAGCTGTTTTCAGGCTGGCCACAGCCCCTTCAGGGTGGGGGTCCCTGCTGAGGTGCTTGGCCAGCCCGGGTGAGGGGCTGATGGCTGTTTGCAGGCTGGCCAAGCCCCCCAGCAGGGACCCTCACCCCATGAGGGTGTGGCCAGCCTGGGTGAGGGGCTGATGGCTGTTTGCAGGCTGGCCACAGCCCCCAGCCACCCAAGCTCCCAGTGGAGGCTGGCTGGAAGCAGGTATCTGGGATTTATTTAGCTTCTATAATTGAAACTTTGTTACCTTTTGTGGAGGCCACAGCCTGCCTGAGCAGGCGGGAAGCTTGGCTTTCTCCATCGCTGGGACAACCAAGCTTCCTGCTTGCTCCAGGTCCATGGCTGCCCGCCGCCATCTTGGTTGGGTTAATTTGCATATAGTAGCTCTGATTGGCTGGTGGGTGTGGCTTGGGTATAGCAAAGGTAAGGTCAATTAGCATCTTTGTCTTTTATTAGTTTAGATTGTTTTAGAGAGAGAGGGAGAGAGAAGCATCAATGTGTGAGAGAAACATCGATTAGTTGCCTCTCGTACATGCCCCAACCAGGGTCAAACCCACAATCCAGGTATGTGCCCTGACTGGGAATTGAACTGGCAACCTTTTAGTGTATGGGACGATGCTCCAACCAAGTGAGCTACCTGGCCAGTGCCATCCTGAGCATTCCTTCACTATATTATTATGTGTAAAGCTACCTCAGTTTTTTGGCTATATGTTATTTCATTAAGTAAACTGAACACAATCTAGTTATCTAGTTCCTTGCTATTGGATATTTAAGCTGTTTCTAACTTGGCTATTTCAAAAGGTCACTTCATAAATACTCTAGTTATATCTTTGCATACATTTTTAGTTATTGAATGGGACTGTTGAGTTGAAGGGGCTGTATGTTTTTAAGGCCCTAAGACAGCCGTGGGCAAACTACAGCTCGCGAGCTGGATCTGGCCCGTTTGAAATGAATAAAACTAAAAAAAAAAAAGAAGACTGTACCCTTTTATGTAATGATTAGAGGCCCAGTGCACAAAAATTTGTGCACTCGGAGGAAGGGGGGGTCCCTCAGCCCGGCCTGTGCCCTCTTGCAGTCTGGGACCCCTCGGGAGATAACGACCTGCTGGCTTAGACGCATTCCTGGGTGGCAGAGGGCAGGCCCAATCCCTAGGTGCAGCCCCTGGTCGGGCTCAGAGCAGGGCCGATTGGGGAGCTGGGGCGCCTTCCCCTGTCATGCACAGAGCAGGGCAGATTGGGTGGTTGTGATGCCACCCTCAGTCATGCTCAGGGTAGGGCCAATAGGAGGGTTGGGGCACCGCACCCTGTCACACTCAAGGCAGGGTCGATGGGGAGGTTGCAGCGCCACCCCATCATGCACAGAGCAGGGACAATCAGGGGGTTGGGGCGCTGCCCCCTGTCACGCACAGAGCAGGGCCCGTCAGGGGGTTGGGGCGCTGCCCCCTGTCATGCACAGAGCAGGGCCAATCAGGGGGTTGGGGCGCTGACCCCTATCAGGCACAGAGCAGGGCTGATCAGGGGGTTGGGGCACCTTCCCCTGTCACGAACAGAGCAGGGACGATAGGGAGGTTGTGGCCCCGCCCCCTGTCACACACAGAGCTGCAGGGCGATTAGGGGGTTTGGGTGCTGCCCCCTGTCACGCTGATCCCGGTGCCGGGAGGCCTCTCAGCTCCGCTAATTCCAGTGCCGGGAGGCATATTACCCTTTTACTATATAGGATAGAGGCCTGGTGCATGTGTGGGGGCTAGCTGGTTTGCCCTGAAGGGTGTCCTGGATCAGGGTGGGGGTCCCCACTTGGGTGCCTGGCCAGCCTGGGTGAGGGGATGATGGCTGTTTGCAGCTCGTCACACACCCTTCAGGGTGGGGGTCCCCACTGGGGTGCCTGGCCAGTCTGGGTGAGGGGCTGAGGGCTGTTTTCAGGCTGGGGGAGACTGAAGCTCCCAACCGCTCCTTTTTTTCTTTTTCTTTTTATTCTGGGCCAGCTTTAGTTTGAGGTTTGGCTCCAGCTCTTAGGCCTCCACTGCTGAAAGTAGGTTTCTGGCCTTTGCTTACAATGTTGCGATCCTGCTGGCTGAAGCCCGGCGACTAAAGCAGGTTTCTGGGGTTTTGTTT
Source organism: Myotis nattereri (assembly GCF_964212035.1). NCBI lineage: Eukaryota > Metazoa > Chordata > Mammalia > Chiroptera > Vespertilionidae > Myotis > Myotis nattereri. The sequence goes on from NC_138078.1 coordinate 91,587,132, forward strand.
AGCTTCTATATTTGTTACATAGTTGCTTAGAGTTGCAGCTCAGAGGCCTGCAGCGGCAGGCGGGGAACTTTGGAGTCCTCTGTCACTGAAGCAAGCAAGCCTCATGTTAGTTTCAAGCTGCCTGGCTTCCGGCTGCCATCTTGGCTGGCAGTTAATTTGCATATGTTGCTGATTAGCCAATGGGAAGGGTAGCGGTCGTATGCCAATTACCATGTTTCTCTTTTATTAGATAGGATGTTTACTTTGAATTTATATTAGTTCACACAAACACTCCATCCATTCTTTTGTTCCGGCCCTCCGGTCCAGTTTAAGAACCCATTGTGGCCCTCGAGTCAAAAAGTTTGCCCACCCCTACCCTAAGACATATACTGTTAATTTGTTACAAAAAAGGGTGTACCAATTTACAATCAAACCAACAAAGCAGAAGAGTTATTTCCCTGGCTAACACTCAATGGTTTAAATATCACTGTCCCATTAAAATCAGAATCAAGTTTGTGTAAGGTTGTTTCTATAAATGTTAATGTTATTAACAACTGCTATGAACAACTGTTGCTTTTATAATGTTATTAACAAATATTTCCTCAGTAAATTTGATTTTAAATGTGAACTCTAAGGTAAAATTTGGACATTAGTTAATAATAATATAGCAATAATTTTATCAAATGTACAACACCAACTCATGATGTTAAAATCAGGGAACTATTGGCAGAGTGGGGTGAATATATGGTAAGTCCGTATTTTCTGCTTAGCTTTTCTGCATACCTAAAACTCCTCTAAAAATAAAGCCTACTGATTTAAAAAAGTAAAAACATATCAGGAACAAGACAAGACTTTCACTATCACTCCTACAATAGAACATTTTTTATCCAATGTAATCAGAGGGAAAAGTATTGGAAGAAAATAAACAAAACTGTTTTTATATGGTGATCATATGACCAGCTTCCAAGAAAATCCAAGAGAATAAACTGGAAAACAAATAAAACTAATACGAGAAAGGTAGCTGAACATAAGATTGATAATAGTCAGTTAGAAAATGCCACGAAAATGGTCCCATACATAATAGCAATAAAAACTTTATAATATCTTCTATTAACCTTAAGAAAAAAGACCCATGTTGGAAAAAATGTGTGTGTGTGCGTGCATGTGTGTGTGTGTGTGTGTGTGTGTGTGTGTGTATCTTTAAAATTACATAAACCTGAGTAACTGAAGACACATACCACATACCTGGACAGAAAAAAATACTGTAAAGATTTCAATTCTCCCTAAATTAATTAATAAATTCAGTATTCTTCTAATCACAATCCCAAAAGGTTATTTTTGATAAGTTGATTCTACTACAGCTCTGTTAGAAAACACATAGACGAGGAATGGTGACATGAGAGATCCTCTTGGCCTCTCCCCTTGAAATTTCAACTAGTTATCCAACAAAGAAATTCAACAAAGAAATCCCTGCTCAATACAGACACATGCCTGAGAGACCTGTGCATTGAAACATTTGAAGGTGGGAAACGGAATAAATGGGAAGAGGACAAGGGAGGAAAGCGCAAATGGCCTACAGATGCAACCCTGGAGAGGGGAGAAAACCGGTAGTAGCAGGTGCTTCCTTTGGCTAAGAAGAACAGAGAGATGCGGGGGGGCATCCAGCAGGGCAAGCTGAGCTACCAGTGTCTGAGCCAGAAAATGCCTGACAAAGCACAGGGTTCTGCTGTGCAGCTCTCCACTGTGAACCAGGAGGTGGTGTTTCAGACCATGAAATGGAACCACAGAGCCCTGCCACTGCTTGGACTCCCAAAACACCTCCCATTGCCCTTGGAGTTAGGTCGAGGAGCATACTGTCTGTAAATCAAGAGCTATTGCAGTAGATCCGCTGTTTCCCTTTGTGGGGTGCTTGGGGTAGCACCTTACAGAAGTCAAGGGTCGCTATTACAGTGAGGGCAAAACAAATCCCACCCCCAAACAATGCAGCTGTACTGTCTTAAAGAATCCTAGGTCAAGTTTGGGAGATTACAGAGGTAAAAAAAAAATAATAATGTGATTCAGCGCCATCTACTGGAAAACAGTAAAAAATCTCTTCAGAGAAAGCTGCTAGATAGAAGGCCATTGATAGATATACATTCCTAGGCAAAGAAGAACATCAAATACCATGAACAACCATGGTAATGAAGATGATCAGAAATAAAATGAAAAATCACCAGAAAGCAAGCTGGAACACATGGAAATATGTGATATACATGACAGATATTTCCAGACCGCAGTTCTGAAAATATGCAAAAAGATGCGAGAAAATATAGACAGGCAATTCAATGCATTCAGAAAACAAATCAGCCTGGCAGGCCTGAGAATGTACACAGTTCGATTCCTGGTCAGGGCAAATGCCTGGGTTGCGGGCTTCATCCCCAGTGTGAGGCATGCAGGAGGCAGCCAATCAATGATTCTCTCTCATCATTGATGTTTCTATCTCTCACTGCCTCTCCCTTCCTCTCAGAAATTGATAAAAAATATCTTTTAAAAAAAGAAAACCAGCCAGAACCAGTTTGGCTCAGTGGATAGAGCGTGGGCCTGCGGACTGAAAGGTCCCAGGCTCGATTCCAGTCAAGGGCATGTACCTTGGTTGCAGGCACATCCCCAGTAGGGGGCGTGCAGGAGGCAGCTGATCGATGTTTCTCTCTCATCGATGTTTCTGGCTCTCTATCCCTCTCCCTTCCTCTCTGTAAAAAATCAATAAAATGTATTTAAAAAAAAAGAAAGAAAACCAATCAATAAAGAAAACAAGTACTAGTACTTTACCAAAAAGATTGAAAATTTGAAAAAGAACCAATCAGAAATCATGTAAATGAAGCATGCAATTAAGGCAATTAAGAGTGAACTACTGAGGCCCGGCTGGTGTGGTTCAGTGCAGTGAGCATCGTCCCAAGGACTAAGAGGTCCTGGGTTCAATTCTCAGTCAGGGCCCATGCCCGGGTTGTGGGCTCGATCCCCAGTAGGGGGCATGCAGGAGGCAGCTGATCAATGATTCTCTCGCATCATTGATGTTTCTAGCTCCCTCTCCCTTTCTCTTTATCTAAAAATCAATAAAAACATATTTTAAAATATTTTTTTAAAAAAGAGTGAACTACTGAGCATAAAAAACAGAGCCAACCAGATGGAGGAAAGAATTAGTGATACCAAGGACAGAAATCTAGAAATGACCCAGAGAGAAGAGAGAGACCTGGGCATAAAGAAAAATGAAAGAGCTCAAGAGAACCACCTGACTCCATCAGAAAAAGCAATCTCTTATATAAAAGGCCTGTAGCCATCACACCGTAATGCCATCACAACCAAATGAGCAGCAGCTCTCATGGCGGGCGGTCAGGGTACGAGCTAGTAGCGGTGGAGAGCTACGAGCTACAAGCAGCAGAGAGCTACGAGTGGCGGGGGCGCAAGATATGAGCAGCGATGGGCGGGGTGGCCAGCTGAGACAAGCGGAAGCAAGCTACTCATGCATGATTTCATACGCGCTGGGCCTCTAGTATTAGAATAATAGGCATTCCAAAAGAGGAAGAGACCGAGAAGGGAAGTGAGAATCTATTCAAACAAATAGTGGCTGAGAGCTTCCCAAACTATGGAAAGAATTAGATCCTTGAATTAGATCCTTGATAAACAGAACACTTAGTTACCTTAATCCAAAGAGGTCGTCTCCAAGGCACTTTGTATTAAAACTATCAAAATTTAATGAAAAAGCAAAAAGCAGCCAAGTGAAAAAAGGAAGTGACCTACAAAGAAAAACCCACCCAACTTCTTAGCAGAAACTCTATAAGCCAGAAGAGAGAGGAACCAAATATTCAAACATCTGAAACAGAGAAATTATCAGCCACAAATAATATATCCAGCAAAATTATCCTTTAAATAAGAAGAAAAAATAAAGACATCCTCAGACATACAGAAGTTGGGGGATTTTATCACCAGAAAACCTCCATTGCAGGAAATACTCAAGGGAGTTATTCTACCTGAAACAAAGAACAGAAGGTTACAACACTAAGAGTAAGATTACCAAAAAACTTATAGCATAAACAGGAATATTTTGTGACAACAAAAGCATAGAAGGGGAGGGATAATACTCTGAACTGGCAAAGGAGGATGAAAATCATATGTATTCAAAAGAAAAAAAAAACTACCTTATATATACAAATTTATTTTTTTATAAACCTAATGGTAACCACACACAAAAATCCCCAAACCAGGACACACAGCTTAAAAAAAGAAGAAACAGAGGAAAGAAATATGGAATGCCACCAAACAAAAACAACAAACAGAAACATAAAGGAAAAGAACCAATGGAGGCACAGAGCTAGCAGAATATAAAAGATAAAATGGCTATAGGAAATCCTCATCCTATCTAATAAAAGAGAAACATGGTAATTAGCGTACGACCACTACCCTTCCCATTGGCTAATCAGGGTGATATGCAAATTAACTGCCAGCCAAGATGGTGGCCGGCAGCAAGGCAGCTTGAAACTAACATGAGGCTTGCTTGCTTCAGTGACGGAGGACTCCAAAGTTCCCCGCCTGCCTTGCCGGCCTCTGAGCTTGCAGTTTAAGAAACATTGTAACAAATATAGAAGCTAAACAAAACTCCAGAAACCTGCTTTCAGCGAGCCCGGGATCTCAGAGCTGGAATTATACATTGTTTTGATTATAGAACACAAACAAACCAGATACCTGATTTCAGCAGCAGAAGCCTCAGAGTTGGAGCCAGAGCTAAAGCTGGCCCAGAATAAAAAAAAGAAAAAGAAAAAAAGGATCAGTTGGGAGCTTCAGTCGGCCTGAAAACAGCCCTCAGCCCCTCACCCAGACTGGCCAGGCACCCCAGTGGGGACCCCCACCCTGAAGGGTGTGTGACCAGCTGCAAACAGCCATCATCCTCTCACCCAGGCTGGCCAGGCACCCCAGTGGGGACCCCCACTCTGATCCAGGACACCCTTCAGGGCAAACCAGCTGGCCCCCACACGTGCACCAGGCCTCTATCCTATATAGTAAAAGGGTAATATGCCTCCCGGCACCGGGATCAGCGGAGCCGAGAGGCCTCCCAGCACTAGGATCAGCGGAGCCAAGAGGCCTCCTGGCACCAGGATCAGCGTGACAGGGGGCAGCGCCCAAACCCCCTGATCGCCCTGCGGCTCTGTGTGTGACACGGGGCGGGGCCACAACCTCCCTATCCGCCCTGCTCTGTTCGTGACAGGGGAAGGCGCCCCAAGCCCCTGATCAGCCCTGCTCTGTGCCTGATAGGGGGGAGCTCCCCAACCCCCTGATCGCCCTGCGGCTTTGTGTGTGACAGGGTGCGGCGCCCCAATCCCCTGATCGGCCCTGCTCTGTGGGTGATAGAAGGTGGCGCCCCAACCCCCACCCCACGGGCCCTGCTCTGTGTATGATGGGGTAGAGCCATAACCTCCCCATCGGCCCTGCCCTGAGTGTGACAGTGACGGCGCCCCAACCACTTGATCGGTCCTGCTCTGTGGGTGATAGAGGGCAGCGCCCCAACCCCCTGATCCGCCCTGCTCTGCGTGTGACAGGGGGCGGTGCCCCATCTCCCCTATCAGCCCTACTCTGTGAGTGATGGGGGGAACTCCTCATCTCCCTGATCGGCCCTGCTCTGTGTGTGACAGGGTATGGAGCCCCAAACCCCTGACTGGCCCTGCTCTGTGCGTGACGGGGGCAGCGCCGCAACCTCCCCATCGACCCTGCCTTGAGTGTGACAGGGGGCGGTGCCCCAACCCCCCAATTGGCCCTACCCTGAGCGTGCCTGAGGGTGGAATCACAACCTCCCAATCCGCCCTGCTCTGTGCATGACAGGGGGCGGCGCCCCAACTCCCCAATCGGCCCTGCTCTGAGCCCAACCAGGGGCTGCACCTAGGGATTGGGCCTGTCCTCTGCCACCCGGGAGCAGGCCTAAGCCAGCAGGGCGTTATCTCCCAAGGGGTCCCAGACTGCGAGAGGGCACAGGCCGGGCTGAGGGACCCCTCCTCGCCCCCCAAGTGCACAAATTTTTGTGCACCGGGCCTCTAGTCTATATATATAAAAGCCTAAGTGACTGTTATGATGGAACAACCAGAACAACCGGTTGCTATGATGTGCACTGACCACCAGGGAGCAGATGCTCAATGCAGGAGCTTCCCCCAACCCACAGGCTCCCATTGCCGATGGGGCCTACCAGCCAACCTCCTGGTCTCTCCCCCTGGCCAGCAGGCCCTGATTGCCCAATTGGGGCTGGCCCCCAGGCTAGGACAGGGAACTGGGGGTGCGTGGCAGTGGACACAGCCACCTTCCCAGGGGGGCTGAGGGCTGGCTCCCTCCTGGGGACCAGCGGCCAACCTCCCGGGTCCCTCCCCGTCCCTACCCCCGGCCAGCAGGCCCTGATCGGCCTTCCCATCCACGGCGGTGGCAGTTGGCCCCTCCCCCTGGCTGGCAGGTCCCGATTGCCCAATTGGGCCTGGGGCCTGGGGCCTGGGCTGGGATGGGGAACGGGGGGGTGGGTGGTGGCAGATGCAGGTAGCGAGGAAAGGGGGAGGGTGGGAGGCAGGGAGGCAGGGAGGCAGGGAACTGTGTGGTGGCAGCAAGCGGGTGGCAAAGGAAGGAGGAGGTGGGGAACCTGATCAGCCCTGATTGCCACCCAGGCCTAGGGACCCCAGCCATGCACAAATTTCGTGCACCGGGCCCCTAGTACATCAATAATTACCCTAAATGTAAATGGTCTGAAATCACCAATAAAGAGGCACAGAGTAGCAGATTGGATAAAAAACAAAAAACAACCATATGCTGCCTATACGAGACACAGCTAAGCTGCAAAGATATAGGTAGATTCAAAGTAAAAAGGTGGGAAATGATTCTCCAAACAAATAAAATCCACAGAAAAGCAGGTGTAGCCATGCTTACATCTCACAAAATAGGTTTCAAGAAAACAAAGATAACAAGAGACAAAGATGGGTACTTTATAATGATAACGGGAACACTACATCAAGAAAACTTAACACATTTTAATATATATGCACCCAACAAGGAAGCACCTAAATACATAAAATAACTACTTCCAGAACTAAAGGGAGAAACAGATCAAAACACAATCATAGCTGGATACCTTAATACTCCATTGACAGCTCAACCAAACAGACAGATCAACCAAACAGAAAATCAATAAAAAAAATATGGGCCTTAAATGAAACACTTGACTGCAACTGAAGTTCCGGAGAGATATCTCAGCTGTGGGGGGTTGCCACTGAGAACTCTGGGGTCTAATCCCCAAGCTGGGCCCCACAACAGAGAGCACCAGAACTGAGAAGGGTACCCACATAACATCTGGCTGTGAAAAGCAGCAGGGTTGCTGTCTGCCAGGGAGAAAAGGCTGGAAATTCAGACACCCCCTTAAAGGGCCAATGCACAAAATTCCATGTGGAGCCACCCACCTTGTGCTATGGCAGAGGAAGGGCAGAGTGGACTAGAGCTGTATGAGCAGAAGCCAGGAATGGGGGCACAGGGGTTAGAGCTCAGAAGGTAGATACCCCCAGTTTCCTGTGCCGAGTCATTTCCTCACCCTGTGGAGGTCATCTTTCTCAGGCAGACATTTGCTATACAGGCGACCTTGCCAGGGGGTAAGACCATTGATCCACCCTATTGGAAAACACCTGGCCTCACAGTACAGACATTCTCAGGCGCATTAAGAGACTGAGAATAACAATTAATCTCCAGGCAAAAGCAACTGACCCACCCTGTTAAAAAAAAAACAAAAAAAAAACAAAAAAAAAACAAAAAACAAACAAACAAAAACTCTTGCCACACCTGTGAACCATTACCTAAGGGAAATTCAAGACAAAATTCCATCTGTCTGTAGATGGAGGCAGTCTCTGGAGCCTTTGAATCTTTGCCTAATTTAATTAGTAAGAAACAGATTTGACACTGTCCTGCACAAGAGAATAAGAGGCATAGCAGATCTACCTAATACATAGTCACAAACACAAAGAGGCAGCCAAAATGAGGACACAAAGAAACAACCCACAAACAAAAGAACAAAAGAATTCTCCAGAAGAAGAGATAAGTGAAATGGAGATTAGAAATTTATCTGATACAGAATTCAGAATAATGATAGTAAAGATGCTAAACAGCATGAGAAAAGATATACAGTAGGTCCTCAGGTTACGTCGGAGATCCATTCCTACGGTGCGACGTAACACCATTTTTCGCCGTAAGTCGGAACCCACCTACATAAGCAGGTATGTCATTCATATGGAGCACATACACAGCAGTAATGAAGTGAAACAGTAAAAAAATAAAAGAAAAGAAACATAACAATTCCTGACCTTTACTTGTGGTAAATAAATAATAAAAAACATAAAGCACATATGTACATACATTGAAATGACAGATTTTTTTTATAAATAAATGGGAGATGGCAACATAACCACGAAATGACATACATCGAGTCCGACGTAACCCGAGGACTGTCTGTAGTAACTATGAAAACAGAAATAAAGAATGACATAGCACAAATAAAGAACATATTGGAAGGAACACACAGCAAATTAGGGGACACTGAGGATCGAATCAGTGAATTAGAAGACAGGATTGGAAAAAAAATCACTCAATCAGAGAACCAAAAACAAAAACAATTAAAAAACAGGACAGCTTAAGGGAGCTGTGGAACAATGTGAAACGTAACAATATTCGAGTAGCAGGTGAGCCAGAAGAGGCAGAAAGGGACAAAGAGATAGAGAATGTGTTTCAAGAAATAATGGCAGAAAAATTCCCTAACCTGGTAAAGGGAAAAGTCACACAAGTATAGGAGGCACAGAGAACCGTAAGCAAGAAGAACCCAAACAGGCTCATGCCCAGATACATCATAATTAAAATGCCAAAATTAAATACAAAGAGATAATCTTAAAGGCAGCAAGAAAAAAGCAAATTGTTATCTACAAAGGAGTTCCCATAAGGCTGAAACCTGATTTTTCATCAGAAACTCTATAGGCCAAAGGGAATGGCATGAAGTACTCAAAGTAAAGGAAAGCAAGGATCTGAAACCAAGATTACTATATCCAGCAAGGCTTAAATGCTCCAATAAAAAGGCATAGAGTAGCTGAATGATACAAAAACATGACTCTACTATATGCTGTCAACAGGAGACCCACCTCAGAACAAAATACACACCCAGGATGAGAGTGAAGGAATGGAAAAATATTTCCCTTCAAATGGAAAAATAAAAGCTGGAGTAGCAACACTCCTATCCAACAAAATAGACTTCAAAATGAAGGCCATCAAAAGAGACAACAAAGCTCATTACATAATACTAAAGGGCTTGATTCAACAAGGGGAATATAACTCTGGTAAACATATATGCACCCAATATAGGAACACCAAAATATATTTTTAAAAACTTCTAGAGCACTTTAAGGGAGAGATCAACAACAACATAGTCATAGTCGGGGACTTTAACACCCCGCTGACTTCACTGGATAGATCTTCCAGACAAAAACTTAACAAGAAAACAGTGATTCTAAAGGACACACTGGATCAGATGGATTTAATTGACATTTATAGGACATTTCACCCCAAAGCTGAAGAATATTCATTCTTCTCAAGTGCACATGGATCATTCACAAAGATAGATCACATGTCAGGACACAAAACAAGTTTCTACAAGTTCAAGAAGACTGAAATCGTATCAAGCATCTTCTCAGATCACAGTAGAATGAAATTAGAAATCAACTACAGTAAAAACACCCCAAAACATTCAAACACATGGAGGCTAAATAGCATGTGATTACACAATGAATGGGTTACCAACGAGATCAAGAAAGAAATAATAAAACTTCCTGGAAACAAATGAAAATGAACACACAACAACCCCAAATCTCTGTAACACAGCAAAAGCAATCCTGAGAGGGAAGTTCATAGCGCTGCAAGCTTACCTCAAAAAACAAGAAAAATCAACAATAAACTATTTAACCCTACAACTTAAATAACTAGAAAGAGAACAATAAGAAAACCAAGAGTAAATAGAACAGCGGTTCTCAACCTGTAGGTCACGACCCCTTTGGGGGTCGAACAACCCTTTCACAGGGGTCGCCTAAGACCATCGGAAAACACATATATAATTACATATTGTTTTTGTGATTAATCACTATGCTTTAATTATGCTCAATTTGTAACAATGAAAATACATCCTGCATATCAGATATTTATATTACAATTCATAACAGTAGCAAATTTACAGTTGTGAAGTAGCAACGAAAATAATTTTATGGTTGGGGGTCACCATAGCATGAGGAACTGTATTAAAGGGTCGCGGCATTAGGAAGGTGGAGAACCACTGAAATAGAAGGAAGGAAACAATAAAGATTAGAGCAGAAATAAATGACATAAAGACTAAAATAAATAAATAAATAAATGAAACCAAGAGCTGGTTCTTTGAAAGGATAAACAAAATTGATAAACCATTAGCCAGACTCAACAATAAACAAAGAAAGAGGACCCAAAGAAATAAAATCAGAAATGAAAGTGGAGAAGTAATTACTGACACCACATAAATACAAAGGATTGTAAGGAAGGAAAAAACACACATGCACACACACAAAAAAAAAACCAACACAAAGATTTGTAAGGAAATACTATGAACAACTACATGCCAACAAACTGGAAATGTGGAGGAAATGGATAAATTCCTAGAAAAATACAATCTTGAAAAACTGAATCAGGTAAAAATCAGAAAATCTGAACAGGCCAATAACAAACTGATGAAATAGAAGCAGTAATCAAAAAACTCCAAACAAAAGTCTGGGTCTGGATGACTTCACAGGGGAGTTTTACCAATCATTCAAAGAAGAACTAACACCTGTACTCCTCAAACTATTCCAAAAAACCCAAAAGAAAGGAACATTTCCAAGCTCTTTTTTTGAGACCATCATTACCTTAATCCCAAAACCAGATAAAGACACTACAAAGAAAGAGAATTACAGGCCAATATCCCTGATGAACATAGATGCTAGAATCCTCAACAAAATATTAGCAAATAGGATCCAGCAATATATTAAAAAGATCATACACCGTAATCAATGCAAGGCTGGTAAAATTTTCACAAATCAATAAATGTGATACATCACATAAACAAATTGAAAGACAAAAATCACATGATCATATCAATTGATACAGAAAAAGCATTTGACAAAATCCAACATCCATTTTTGATAAAAACTCTCAGCAAAATGGGAATAGAAGGATCATACCTCAACATGATAAAGGCCATGTATGACAAACCTACAGGGAACATCATACTCGATGGACAAAAACTAAAACCATTTTCCCTAAGAACAGGAACAAGACAGGGATGTCTACTTTCACCAGTCTTATTCAACAGAGTACTGGAAGTCCTAGTCATAGCAATTAGACAAGAAAACAAAATAAATGGCATCCAAACTGGAAAGGAAGAAGTAAAACTCTATTCGCAGATGACATAATAGTGTACATAGAAAACCCTAAGAACTCCACCAAAAAACTTCTAGATTTAATAAATGAATTTGGCAATGCAGAATATAAAATCAACACCCTGAAAAATCAATGGCTTTTTTTAACACCAAAAATGAATTCTCAGAAGGAGAAACTAAACAAGCAAACCCATTTACCATTGCAACAAAAAGATTAAAATACTTAGGAATACACTTAACCAAGGAGGCAAAAGACCTGTATTCAGAAAACTATAGAACGTTGAAAAAAGAGATAGAAGAAGGTATGAACAAGTGGAATAATATACCATATTCATGTATTGGTAGAATCAACATCATTAAAATGTCCATACTACCCAAGGCAATCTACAGATTCAATACAATCCCTATTAAAATACCAACAGCATATTTCACAGATCTAGAACAAATACTCCAACAGTTTATACGGAACCAAAAAAAGGCCCCAAATAACCACAGCAATCTTGAGAAAGAAGAACAAAGTTGGAGGAATCACAATACCAGATTTCAAGTTACACTAAAAAGCCACGGCAATCAAAACAGCCTGATACTGCCACAAGAACAGGCATATAGATCAATGGAACAGAACAGAGACCCCAGAAATTGACCCAAGCCATTATGCTCAATTAATATTTGACAAAGGAGGCAAGAATATACAATGTAATCAAGACAGTTTCTTCAATAAATGGTGTTGGTAAAATTGGACAGATACATGCAAAAAAAAAAAATGAACTAGACCACGAACTTACATCATACACAAGAATACACTCAAAATGGATAAAGGACTTAAATGTAAGGTGTGAAACCATAAAAATAATAGAAGGAACAATAGGCAGCAAAATCTCAAACATCTCTCATAGCAAAATGTTTACAGATACATCTCCTAGGGCAGTGGTTGGCAAACTGCAGTCGCAAGTTACACGTGGCTCTTTGGCCCCTTGAGCGTGGCTCTTCCACAAAATACCGACTTCTGCGCATGGGCCACGAAGTTTCAATCGCACTGTACATGCACGCCCGCACGTGGTATTTTGTGGAAGAGCCACATTCAAGGGGCCAAAGAGCCGCATGTGGCTCTCAAGCCACAGTTTGTCGGCCACTGTCCTAGGGCAAAGGGAACTAAGAAAGAAATAAACAAATGGGGAGAGAGAACCTGGCTAGGCTGCTGATCAACTGAATGCTGCCTCCACATCATTCCTTCTTCGTTGATTCTGTCCACACCTTTGGGAACCACTGGACCTGCTGGGGCTGGACCCCAACAAGTTCTTTTGGATCTATACCCAGAGGTGGAATGCTGGATCATATATTAATTTTATTTTTTCAGGAACTAAAATTTGCTTGTTTTTTTAAAATTAATTTTCTATCTCTTTCCTAAAAATATTTTATGCAGAAGATGCCAGTAAAGAGTGATAGAGGAGTGTGTGGACGCATGTGGTGTGTGTGTAGGAGCTAGGGACAGTTAGATTCTGCAGGTCTTCTAAGGGGCTGCTAAACTGGGCAGTCTTAGGCGGCGGAGTCCCGCTCCCTGCACGGACACTCCTGGGCGGCCAGCACAGGCACGGCGACCATGCCATCTTGGGAATCAGAGCTGCTTGAGACTAGGATCCTGGCCTCAGCACCACCCAGTCTGATCTCAGATGCATACCAGGACCCTGCAGCCACTGGGGACAGAGACCTGTGACCACAGCTACAGACCTGCGGACACCAAAAGTTCAGAAATCCCCGCGGCAGATCCGTGAGTAACAGAGCCCATCCCCCCTTCCCACAGGCTTGCAGGCAGCGCCAGAGTAACTAACTGATAGACCCACCCCTTGCCAGGGCCTCAGAGCTCCAGGAACTTTAGCCTGGAAGTGCACTAGCACCTTGGAACTGATCCTACGCACACTGCTAGCTTCTGAGCCCTGGGCTGGAAGCAAACGCGCGAACCCCAGGAACTGAGCCTAGGCGCACTGCTGGCTTCTGAGCCCTGGGCTGGGAGCAATCGCGCGAACACCGGGAATTTGTCCCACTTATCACAGGCCCAGGAACCCCGATTCTCTGGGCAGGTGGCAGCACCAAACACCAGTGACTTGACTGTGTTTCTTATCACCTGCACCTGAGATCCTGATTCCCTGTGCATTCATACTAAGAGCCAGTGACTCCAATTCCTGGTGCAAGGGCACACAGGGACCCTGATTCTCAAGGCAAGGTTGCGCGAAGCAACAGAGACTCTGATACTGGATTCTGGGGAACTCTGACTCCTGGCGCACGCTAGGGGGCTCTGGTTTTCAACACGCTTGAGGGGGGTATCTGTTTCAGCACAGTGCAGGCAGGGTTCCTGATTCTAAGGGCGCGTACGAGGCCACATTGAGCGCTGCCAACACTGACTCTGAGCGAGCCTGGTTCCCACCAACCCACAACAACCACACATCTTAGTGTCAGAGCTCTTCAGTGACACTAGGGTGGTGGGAGGCTCCCACTGCACACGGCCCAGGCCCACGCAACTCGACGTTTGAACCATCCGGAGATAATCAGAATGAAGACACGAAACAACACCCTGAGGAAAGACAATGAGGAGTCACCAAGAAAGGGCATTAATGAAGTTGAAGTATGCAACATGACAGAAAAGGAATTCAGAATAATGGTTGTACAATTCATTCACCGGATGGATGAGAAAATCAACAACCTATGCAAGAATCAGGAAGAAATGAAAAGTGATATAGCTACAATCAAAAACACCATGGAAAGTTTCAACAGCAGACTAGAAGAAGCAGAGGACCGAATTAGTGAATTAGAAGATAAGGCAGAGAAACAAGCTCAATCTGAACAGCAACTGGAGAAAAGAATTAAAAAGCAGGAGGAGAGCCTAAGAGAGCTTCGGGACAACATGAAACGAAGTAACATACGCATAATAGGGCTGCAAGAAGGACAAGAAGAGCAGCAAGGATTAGAAAATCTATTTGAAGAAATAATGTCAGAAAACTTCCCTGATATGGGGAAGAAAAAAGTTACACAAGTACAGAGAGTCCCAGGCAAGATGAACCCCAAAAGACCCACACCAAGACACGTCATAATAACGATGGCAAATGTACAAGACAAAGACAGAATCTTAAAGGCTGAAAGAGAGAGACAGAGAGTTACCTGCAAAGGATCCCCCATCAGATTATCAAATGATTTCTCAACAGAAACACATCAGGCCAGAAAAGAATGGACGGAAATTTACACAGTGATGCAAAGCAAAGGACTGAATCCAAGAATACTCTATCCAGCAAGGCTAGCATTCAAACTTGAAGGGGAAATAAGAAGCTTCACAGACAAAAAAAGGCTAAGGGAGTTTATCACCACCAAGCCAGCAATGCAAGAAATGGTAAAGGGAATGGTGTAAAAAGAAGAACTAAAAAGCCCAGAAAGAAAACAGCCACACAAAAAAATAGAAATGGCTACAAACAAGTACCTTTCAATAATAACTTTAAACGTAAATGGACTAAATGGTCCAATCAAAAGACATCGAGTGGCTGAATGGATAAAAAAACATGACCCATATATTTGCTGTCTACAAGAGACCCACCTCATTAGAAGGGACTCACATGGACTGAAAGTGAAGGGATGGAAAAATATCTTTCAGGCAAATGGAAAGGAAAAGAAAGCTGGGGTAGCAATACTTATATCGGACAAAATAGACCCCAAAGTGAAGGCCATAACAAGAGATAAGAAAGGCCACTTCATAATACTAAAGGGATCAATACAACAAGAGGATATAACCCTGATAAACATATATGCACCCAATGCAGGAGCACACACATACATAAGAAAACTCCTGGAAGACAGCAGGGGAGAGATAGACAACAATACAATCATAGTAGAAGACTTTAATACACCACTGACATCACTGGATAAATCCGCTAGACAAAAACTCAGCAAAGAAACAGCAATCCTAAATGACTCACTAGATCAGATGGACTTAATTGACATCTTCAGATCACTTCACCCCAAAGCCACAAAATATACGTTCATCTCAAGTGCTCATGGGACATCTTCAAAAATAGACCACATATTCGGTCACAAACAAAGTCTCCCCAAATTCAAGAAGACTGAAATCATACCAAGCATCTTCTCAGACCACAAAGCCATAATATTAGAAATAAACTACAACAAAAACAACTCAAAGTACTCAAACACTTGGAAGCTGAATAGCACGTTATTAAATATTGATTGGGTTACCAATAAGATCAAAGAAGAAATTAAAAACATCCTGGAAACTAATGACAATGAAAACACAACAATCCAAAACCTTTGGGACGCAATGAAAGCAGTCCTGAGAGGGAAGTTTATAGCTCTACAGGCCTATCTAAACAAACAAGAAAAAATGGTAGTAAATCATCTAAATCTACATCTCAAAGAATTAGAAAGAGAGCAACAAGAAAACCCCAGAGTGAGCAGAAGGAAAGAGATAATAAAGATTAGAGCAGAAATAAATGACATAGAGACCAAAAAAACAATACAGAAAAGCAATGAAACAAAGAGCTGGTTCTTTGAAAGGATAAACAAGATTGACAAACCTCTAGCCAGGCTCACCAAGAAGCAAAGAGAAAGGACCCAAATCAACAAAATCAGAAATGATAGAGGTGAAATAACAACAGATCCCACAGAAATACAAATGATTGTTAATAAATACTATGGACAACTCTACTCCAACAAACTAGACAACTTGGAGGAAATGGATATATTCCTAGAAAAATACAACATTCCAAAACTTGATCAGGAAGAATCTTAAAATCTCAATAGGCCAATAACTATGGAAGAAATTGAAGCAGTCATCAAAAAGCTTCGAGCAAACAAAAGCCCAGGACCAGACGGCTTCACAGGGGAGTTTTACCAAACATTCAAGGAAGAACTACAACCCATCCTCCTCAGACTACTACAAAAAATCCAAGAGAAAGGAACACTTCCAAGCTCATTCTATGAAGCCAGCATCACCCTAATACCAAAGCCAGGTAAAGACAACACAATGAAAGAGAATTACAGGCCAATATCCCTCATGAACATAAGATGCCAAAATCCTCAACAAAATCTTAGCAAATCGGATCCAGCAGTACATCAGAAAGATCATACACCACGACCAAGTAGGATTTTTCCCAGGGATGCAAGGATGGTACAATATCCGCAAATCAATAAACATGATACATCACATAAACAAATTGAAAGAAAAAAACCACCTAGTCATATCAATTGATGCAGAAAAAGCGTTTGACAAAATTCAACACCCATTTTTGATAAAAACTCTCAGCAAGGTGGGAATTGAAGGATCATACCTCAACATAATAAAAGCCATATATGACAAACCCACAGCCAACATCATACTCAATGGACAAAAACTAACACCATTTCCCCTAAGAACAGGAACAAGACAGGGATGCCCCCTCTCACCACTCCTGTTCGACATAGTACTGGAAGTATTAGCCATTGCAATTAGACAAGAAGAAGAAATAAAAGGCATCCAAATTGGAAAAGAAGAAGTAAAACTGTCCTTATTTGCAGATGACATGATATTATACTTAAAAAACCCTAAAGACTCCATCAATAAACTATTAGACTTAATAAAAGAATTCGGCAATGTAGCAGGATACAAAATTAACGCCAAGAAATCTATGGCATTTCTATACACCAATAGTGAATGTGCAAAAAGAGAGACTAAAAAAGCAATCCCATTTACCATCGCACCAAAAAAATTAAGCTACCTAGGAATAAACTTAACTAAAGAGGTAAAAGACCTCTTCTCAGAAAACTACAGGATGTTGAAAAAGAGACAGAGGAAGACATAAAGAGATGGAAGAACATACCATGTTCTTGGATTGGTAGAATCAACATCATTAAAATGTCCATACTGCCCAAAGCAATCTATAAATTCAACACACTTCCCATTAAAATGCCAATGACATATTTCACAGACCTAGAACGTACTCTCCAAAAAGTCATCTGGAATAAAAAACGACCCAAAATAGCTGCAGCGATCCTGAGAAAGAACAAAGTAGGTGGGATCTCAATACCAGATATCAAGCTGTATTACAAAGCCACTGTTCTCAAAACTGCCTGGTACTGGCACAAGAACAGACATATAGATCAATGGAATAGAATAGAGAGCCGAGAAATCAGCCCCAACCAATACGCTCAATGGAGTCAAGATAGTCTCTTCAATAAATGGTGTTGGGAAAATTGGACAGATGCATGCAAGAAAATCAAACTGGACCACCAACTTACACCATACACAAAAATAAACTCAAAATGGATAAAGCACTTAAATATACGACGGGAAACCATACAAATACTAGAAGAATCCAAAGGCAAAAAAATCTCAGACATATGCCGAAGCAATTTCTTCACCGATACAGCTCCTAGGGCATTGGAAACTAAAGAGAAAATAAACAAACGGGACTACATGAAAATAAAAAGCTTCTGCACAGCCAAAGAAACCATCAACAAAACAACAAGAAAACCCACTGCATGGGAGAACATATTTGCCAATGTCATATCTGATAAGGGCCTAATCTCCAAAATTTATAGGGAACTCATACAATTTAACAAAAGGAAGATAAACAATTCAATCAAAAAATGGGCAAAGGATCTAAATAGACACCTTTCAAAAGAGGACATTCAGAAAGCCAAGAGACATATGAAAACATGCTCAAAGTCACTAATCATCCGAGAGATGCAAATCAAAACAACAATGAGGTACCATCTCACACCTGTCAGACTGGCTACCATCAACAAATCAACAAACGACAAGTGCTGGAGAGGATGTGGAGAAAAAGGAACACTTGTGCACTGCTGGTGGGAATGCAGACTGGTGCAGCCACTATGGAAGACAGTATGGAGTTTCCTCAAAAAACTACAAATGGAACTCCCATTTAACCCTGTGATCCCACTTCTAAGAATATATCCTAGGAAACCAGAAACACCAATCAGAAAGGATATATGCATCCCTATGTCCATAGCAGCACAATTCACCATAGCTAAGATCTGGAAACAGCCAAAGTGCCCATCTGTAGATGAATGGATTAGAAAACTGTGGTACATCTACACGATGGAATACTATGCTGCTATAAAAAAGAAGGAACTCTTACCATTTGCAACAGCATGGATGGAACTGGAGAGCATTATGCTAAGTGAAATAAGCCAGTCAATGAAGGAAAAATACCACATGATCTCACTCATTTCTGGATAATAAAGACCATTATAAACTTATGAACAAAAATAGATACAGAGGCAGAGCTGCCTCAAACAGACTGTCAAACTACAGCAGGAAGGCCGGGGAGTGTGGGAGGGCAGGAGGGGGGAGGGTAAGAGATCAACCAAAGGACTTGTATGCATGCATATAAGCATAACCAATGGACATAAGACACTGGGGGGTAGGGGAGGCCAGGGGATTGTCATGGGCGGGGGGGAAAAAAAAGGAGACATATGTAATACTTTTTGTAATACTTTAAGCAATAAAAAAAACAACAAAAATAAAATAAAATAAAATAAAATAGAATAAAGAAATAAACAAATGGGACTACTTCAAAATAAAAAGCTTCTGCACAGCAAGGGAATCCATCACCAAAACGAAAAGGGAGCCCACTGTATGGGAGAACATATTTGGCAATGATACATCTAATAAAGGGTTAATATCCAAAATATATAAGGAACTCATACAATTTAACAAAAGGAAGACAAACAAGCCAATAAAAAAATGGGCAAAGTGGATATACAGCTGGCTAAGGGACATGAAAAAATGCTCAAAGTCACTGATCATCAGAGAGATGCAAATTAAAACGACAATGAGGTATCACATTACACCTGTCAGAATGGCTACCATCAACAAATCAACAAATGACAAGTGCTGGCGAGGATGTGGAGAAAAGAGACCCCTAGTACACTGGTACAGCCATTATGGAAAACAGTATGGAGTTTCCTCAAAAAATTAAATATGGAACTGCCATTTGACCCAGTGATCCCACTTCTAGGAATATATCCTAAGAAACCTGAAATCCAAATTAGAAAGAATGTATGCACCCCTATGTTCATAGCAACACAATTTATAATAGCTAAGATCTGGAAACAGCCCAAGTGCCCTTCATTAGATGAGTGGATAAAAAAAAGCTGTGGTATATTTATACCATGGAATACTATGCAGCAGTGAAAAAGAAGGATCTCTTACCCTTTGAGACAGCATGGAGGGACCTAGAGAGTATAATGCTAAGTAAAATAAGTCAGTCAGAGAAAGACAATGATCTCACTCATATGTGGAATCTAAGTAACAAAATAAACTGATGAATGGAGTGAATCCAGAGACATGGAAGAATGAGACAGAGCATGGAATCTCAGTGGGAAGACGGGGGAGGGTCTGTGGGTGGGAGGTAATCAACCAAGGACCTTGTATACATATATGCATAATCCATGGACAGAGACAATAGGCGGTAAGGGCCTGTGGCAGGGGGGAAGGGGATGGAGGTGAGCTGGAGGGGGTAAACGGGGAAAAATAGGGGACATATGTAATACTTTCAACATAAAAATTTATTAAAATAAATAAATAATTTTTTTAAAAAAAAAGAAAGAGATTGAAAAAGCCAAACTAGTGTGGATCAGTGGTTGAGTGTCAACCTATGAACCAAGAAGTCGCATGCCCAGGTTGTAGGCCAGATCCCCAGTGGGGGGTATGCAGGAGATACCTGATTGGTGATTCTGTCTCATCATTGATGTTTCTATCTCTTTCTCCCTCTCCCTTCCTCTCTGAAATCAATAAAAATATATTTTTAAAAAGAAAAAAGATACAACAAAATGAAAAAAGTATCACATGTTCATGGATTAGAAGAATCAACATAGTTAAAATGGACATATCACCCAAAGCAATATACAGATTTAATGGAATCCACATCAAAATGCCAATGTTATTTTTTAAAGAAATAGAAGGAGCAATCATCAGATTTGTATGGAACCACAGAAGACCCCGAATAGCCAAAGCAATCCTGAGAAAAAAGAACGAAGCTAGAGGTATCACACTACCTGACTCCAAAATATACTACAGAGCTACAATAATCAAAACAGCATGGTATTGGCAGAGAAAGAGATACACAGATCAATGGAACAGAATAGAGAGCCAAGCTATAAGAAACCACATGTGTATGGACAGATAATTTTCAACAAAGGAGCTAGAAACACACAATGGAGTAAAGATAGTCTCTTCAATAAATAGTACTGGGAAAACTGGAAAGCCACATGCAAAAGAATAAAAGTGTATTAAAGTTTGTCCCCAGGTACAAAAATTAATTCAAAATAGATCAAAGACCTAAATATAAGACCCTAAACAATAGGTCACATAGAAGAAACATAGGTACCAAACTTATGGACCTTGGTCATAGAGATTATTTTATGAACTTCACCCCAAAGGCAATGGAAGTAAAGGCAAAAATAAATGAATGAGACTTATCAAACTAAAAAGCTTCTGCAGAGCAAAATAAAATGACAAGAAAACAAAGAGGCAGTCAACCAGATGGGAGATGATATTTGCAAACAGTAGCTCCGACAAAGATTTAATTTCCAAAATATATAAAGAATTCATGTCCTGACAGGTCTGGCTCAGTGGATAGAGCGTCGGCCTGCAGACTAAAGGGTTCCAGGTTTGATTCTGGTCAAGGGCATGTACCTTGGATGTGGGCGCATCCCCAGTGGGGAGTGTGCAGGAGGCAGCTGATCGATGTTTCTCTCTCATTGATGTTTCTAACTCTCTATCCCTCTCCCTTTCTCTCTGTAAAAAAATCAATAAAATATATATATTTTTAAAAAAGAATTCATAAAACTCAACACCAAACAACAACCCAATCAAAAAGTGGGCAGAGGACCTGAACAGACACCTGTCCCAAGAAGACATACAAAGAGCCAATAGATATATGAAAAGATGTTTGACCACACTGGCAATTAGGGAAATACAAATCAAAACTACAATGAAATACCATCTCACACCTGTTAGACTGGCGATTAGCAACAAGACAAGCAATAAATGTTGGCGAGGTTGTAGAAAAAAGGAAACCCTCATTCATTGCTGATGGGAATGTAGACTGGTACAACCACTATGGAAAGCAGTCTGGCGATTCCTCAAAAAAATTAAGAATAGAACCAACTTATGACCCAGCAATCCCTCTCCTGGGTATATATCTGAAAAACTCAAAAGCACGTATCCAAAAATATATATGCACCCCTATGTTCATTGCAGCATTATTTGCAGTGGCCAATACATGGAAACAATCAAAGTGTCCTTTGATAGAAGACTGGATAAAAAGAAGTGGTACATATACACAATGGAATAATATTCAGCCATAAAAAAGGATGAAATACTGCCATTTGCAACATTGTCGGTGGACCTTGAGAATATTATGCTAAGTGAAATGCCAGTCAGAAAAAGCTAGGAACCATATGATTTCACTCATATGTGGGATATAAAACTGAAACTCATGAACACAAACAGCAGTGTGGTGGTTGCCAGAAGGAAGGGGATAGGGCAGTGATGGCGATGGCGAACCTATGACATGTGTGTCAGAGGTGACACGCGAACTCATTTTTTTGGTTGATTTTTCTTTGTTAAATGGCATTTAAATATATAAAATAAATATCAAAAATATGTCTTTGTTTTACTATGGTTGCAAATATCAAAAAATTTCTATATGTGACACAACACCAGAGTTAAGTTAGGGTTTTTCAAAATGCTGACACGCCGAGCTCAAAAGGTTCGCCATCACTGGGATAGGGAGTGAATGGGGTCCTAACATATAGTGATGGGAGAAGATTTGACTTTGGGTGGTGGACGCACAGTGCAATGTACAGATCTTGTAACATAGAAACCCACACCTAAAACCTATATGATCATATTAACCAATATCACCCCAATAAATTTAATTAAAAGGGGGGAATAAAACATATGGAAATGTTAAGAGTATATAGATCCTTTAACCTGGCAATTCCACATAAGGGATTTACCTAATACATATACGATCACATACACTTACTTATTCATCACAAAACATTCCACATATGTGCAAAAATATATGTACAAGGATATTCACTGAAAAATGGTGGTAAAAATCGAGTACAAACAACCTTAAAATTCATTAGTAAGGGACTAGTTAAATGACATATTTGTGAGAAGAATGTTTAAAAGTTCATTGATTATTTTAGTTCTGGAACTTGGTTTTGTTTTTTAATAGTGATAAGAATGGTGCAGTACTAGGAAAGTTATGGAAAATGCTGTCAATTTTACTTTAAAATGAGAATCTGGTGTTTCTGTATTTTATTGTTTTCAGTAAAAGTTCATATGTGTTTTGGACTTTTTGAGAGAAAAAAACTGTACAGCCTATTTTAAAAATCAAGTAGACCTATAAGTATTGATGCAGATTCTACATCACTGTGGGAAAATCACCAAAATCTTTTGTTAACTGAAAAGCATGGTGCAGACAGTGTTAACAGTCTGTTTCTATTGTTTTAAAGAGAGAAGGATGGTATGACACATACATGTACGTGTATACACATACAAACACTTGTATAGTCACAGAATATCTCTGGTAGACTACACAAGAAACTGGTACGAGTGGTGATATCTGAAGGACAAGTGGTCAGAAGTAAAAAAGAGACTCGCTGAATTTTTTCTACCATATGCATATACTGGCTTTTCAAAATAAGTATTTCTTGCCTTTTTGAGGCCATGTTTATTGTTTTATGCAATATGAATGTTAGCAGAATCCTAGGTTTGCTCTTAATAACTGCATTTTAAAACCTGTTTTTCACAATGAATATTTTCATTTTATTTGAAAATGAAATAACATAGAAACGTATACGGTAAAGTCTCCTTCCCACCTGTGACTCCCATCTCTGCAGTTTTCCCCCACCAGAGATAACTACTATCATCAGTTTCTTATATAACTTCAGAGTTTCTCTATGCATATACAAGCAAATACAAATCTCTACTATCTTCATCCTTTGCCCTTTTTTCACAGATAGTTTATTATTACATAAACAATTTTTGCACACCTGGCTTTCACTTAGTAACATACCTTAAAACCCAAATCACAAGGCACAATAAAAAACCAACCTGGACATATTCATAATTAAATACTCTGGGCTTCAAAGGATACCGTCAAGAAAGTTAATAGAGAACCCACAGAATAAGAGAAAATATTTGCAAATTATTTATCTGTTAAGGGACTGGTATCCAGAAGCCAGACACAAAAGGCCACATATTGTATGATTCCATTGGTAGAAAATGTTCAGACTAGGCAAATCAGTAGAGAAAAACTAGATTTGTGGTTGCCTAGGGTGAGGATGGTGGTTTTGGGAGAAATGGGGTGCATGATATCTTCTTGGCTTAATGAAAATGTTCCACAATTGTTGTGACAGATGTACAACTCTGGAAAACCAACAAACTATATAAATAGGTGATCTATATGATATGTGAATTATATCTCAGTAAAACAGTTTAAAAACTTAATAACTTGTATGATAAAAAGCACCAAAAGCAAAGACAGGAGACAACATACACACTGGAAATAAATTTGCAGTTCACATCAAAGACAAAGCCTTTTTTTCTCTAATTTATAACAAATTCCTGGAAATCGATAAGGACAAGAACCACAGCCCAAAAGAAAAATGAACAGAGGATATGAAAAGAAAATATAAATGTTTGTGAATTATGAAAGGGTTTGCAGCACAAGTTTTTTTTTAACCTTGATGATGTCCAATTACAGACATATACACACACACACGACTTATTTATTTATGTTTTTATTTATTAGCACCATGTTCTAACCAACTGAGCCAACCAGCCGCCCCATGTGTTTTTATTTATTTGTTGTTGTCATTGTTTGGGTTTTTGATGTCATATCTAAGAAAGCTTTGCCTAACCCAAGGTCACAATGATTTACACCCATGTTTTAGCTCTTACATTTAGTTCTATGATCCATTTTGAATTCATTTCTGCACATGGTATAATGAAGAAAGAAGTTACTCTGTATGTGGCCAAATTTAACAAATTTTTGTTATATGGCTTCTGAATTTTCATAGTTAGAAAGGGCTGCTGCACTCCAAGATTATAAAGAAATTCTATGATTTCCCCTTTTTACATTTAAATCTCTAACTCCTTTATAATGTATCCTGGTATACAGTATGAGACACATATCCAACTTTTCTTTTCACCATGGCTTGCCAGTTGTCCACTGTCATTTATTGAATAGTCCATCTTTTTCCCATTGATTTGAAATGCTGCCTTTATTATATATATATTTTAAATTAAACAGAATAATAAAAATAAAGTATAAATGGAAGAGTAAATGTGCAAGAGTAGACAAGGAAATAAGACTGGAAACACATGGGCTCCATGCTATCATTTGGGGTAGAAGAAGCTCTTTCACAACTTTCCCAATTTCGTTTCCATGGTTACTGATCTATTTAGATTTACTATATCTTCTGGAATTAGTATTAGCCATTGCATTTTCCCAGAAAATCACCCATCTTGGCTTTCAAATGTATTGCAAGGGAGTTGTACAAAGTACTTCTTATCATTTTTTAAAATGTCTTCATATTACTAGTTATGCTCATTTTCTCATTTAAGACTACATTTTTATGTTTATTCCTTTATATTCTTAATTTGGTTTATATATCTATTTTATTTTACTTTTCCAATAATACCTACTTGTTTATTTGTTGAGTCCACAGGATTTGGTTTTGTAGTTAATTAATTTCTGGATTTTTTAACATTATTGACTTATTCCGTCAGTTTCCTCTAGGTTTATTGTTATTTTTCTAGCTCACTGACTTCAAAGCTCAATTCACTTTTATTTTCAGTTTTAATTTACTGTTATTGAATTTATTGGGTGACATTAGTTAATAAAATTATACAGGTTTCAGGTGTACAATTCTATAATATATTATCTATACATTGTATTGTGTGTTCACCACCCCAACTCAAGTCTCCTTCCATCACCATTTATCCCTTCTACCTCCCCTACTCCCTTCCCTCTGGTAATCACCATACTACTGTCTGTGTCTGTGAGGGAGGATTTTTTTGTGTGTTTGTTTGAATTTGCTTAATCCTTTCAATTCATTTACCTTTAAATCTCACTTTTTTATCCAATCATATCATATGTAGTTTATACCCACCTATGTGGTTTGAATATTACAAATAAATTATATTATTAATATAAAAAGAGGGAGGAGAAAGGGAGAGAGAAAAAAGAGAGAGAGATTACAAGAAGACAACATTTCAAAAAAATCAAAATAATTGACCAGGGCCAGAACTAAGATGAAGTAAGACGCATTCACTTTGGATGCAAAATTTAATAGGATGCCAAAAAACCCAAACAACTCAGTAATCAAGACACATATATTTTTATGCAATATTTTGGAAAATCAAATTAAAAAATTATGGCCTGCAGGTTGGCTGCTTATTATATCAATAAAGTTTTATTGGAACCAGGGCCAAGATTAGGGTAAGATGAATGAGGCAAGGTTCATCAAGTGGAAGAGTGGATCTCACCTTTCTAAACAATCTTAATATTTTGGTCATCATTGATTTGTGTACTAATTTTTATTTTTGAAAATATGACATTAAAAATGAATCTCAATTACTGAGATTTTGGGCATCCTTTAAGTTATAAACAGAAGTAAGTTGCTTCACTTACCTCACCCAAGACTGAACCCTATAATTGACTCTTAGTGTCATTATTTTCCAAATTCCTCAAAATAAACATGAATTACTTTGATCATCAGGAAAAAAATAACTTAAAAAAAGACATCAAGACTCACTCAATGATGTTCCTAGTGGTTTCACCATAGGGCTTGCAGGAAATAAAAACTAGTGTGCAGATGGCCCTGCAGTTTCGAATGGCTTGAACCACCTGGTAATCTGAAGGCAGAAAGACATTGCTATTAATATAATTAAACTATCATGATCTGGGTTATCACAAACTCTGAACTGGCCAGCACCTAGAATTGGTGAGGAATAGAGGAGAAAAATGGTTCAGAGTCAGTCCAATGGGGGCACCGTTAACGTGGTATGGGAATGGGACTAAAGCTAGGGAACATCATGGGAACATCCAACTAGTTCTAAAGCGGGAAAGCTATTCATCCTTACGCAGTCCTGCCCGAGCTGGGTTTACCACAGCAACAATTAACTGCCCATTTTCCTTTGACTTTAGCAGCTGTGGCAAAATCTTCTCTGCTTGACCAGCGTAGAATTCACAGTTGGTGATGCCTGCAGAAGAGAGGCCCACATGACATAAATGAAAACGCATGCCCACCAGTGAGGTGCAGGGAGCTTTAGCTTTATAGAAATGTACAGGAGCCAGGGCTCTGCCATCTCCCTTTGGACCTAGCATATCTCTGAATAACAATGAAAGAAATGCTTCTGGACCTGCTTCATTTTTCCAATGTGCTTTCCCTTGCAATATCTCAATAGGCCTTTCCGCTTGAGAGGCCCGCTAGACAGTGTTATTTTATAATTGTGTGACTCACACAGCACATAAGAACCTATTCCAAGAAGAGAACCTTGACTTTTACTCAAGTGTTTTTCTGTTATTGAAGGTTTTTCACACAGAGCCACCAGAGTTGTGTGAAGGTGTGGTAGGGGGACAAAAAGATCTGTTTTCTATATCGCAGTTTGGCATAAGATTTTGTTCAAAGAAAAGATTCTGTTGCTAAAAACAGCTTGAAACCTATTGTCTTATGTTCTGGTGCCTCATGAGTCTAATGTCAAGAGGCTCTTCTATATTATCCAAAGTTGTGACAAGTTCCCCTGCTATCAGTTCGGCTTATTTCTTCCCTCAGGCTCTGCTTCTAGATAGAAGAAAAGATTTAGCTACTGGGATCTCTTTCAGAAAACCATCAGGACCCAACTCTGACCACTCCAGAACACCCTCTCTTCCTCCCCACAGGTCATGGATACAGTATATGCCCTTTCCCCCATGTAACAGTTTTCATAGCATAGTAACAACTGCAGCTCTTCATTTTTCCCCAGACTGAGAGCAGTGTACCATTGAAGGCTGCAGTCCACCTGGCGTCCTCTACCGCCTGCTCCACCAATTCAATCCCAAGGACCTGGGAGGTATATTTAGCCAGAGAGAGACCAATCACACCTAGGGAAGTAAGAGAGAATGAGAGGAGGGTATTTTAGGGTTTTAAACTAATGAGTTTATGCCTGCACCACTACTATCACCTCCCCACCCCAGACCTAATGTGCTGGGTTAATGGAGTTTGGAAGCTAGACAGCATGTAGATTCGGCCCTGGGCTACCACTTACCAGTTCCACAGCAGATATCAAGGAGGATGGTGTTAGAGTCCACTCCACTCAGCTTCCCTATGGTCTGATACAGTACCTCTGCACCAGCAGTGTTAATTTGGAAAAAGGCATCTGGAGAGATGCGGACCTTCAAGCCCAAGAGCTCTTCAAAGATGTGGGGTTCCCCAAAAAGGAGCTGGAAGGGGGACTGCTGATGGCTGCAACGGGTCCTGGTGCTGGAAAAGAATTTTTAAGAAAGAATCTTGGAATGGTAGACCATTTTCTCTCTAGTGCTTGGTTGGAGAGGGAGACCCTAGCATCTCATTTAGGAGGCACATGCTCTATGGCATGGCCCTGAGAGCTCTGTAGGAATTCCCCTCTCATGGGATGGAGATACATGCAAACACTCTCTCATCTACAGTCTGGCCTGGGTTCCTGGACCTGTATGGTATACGAGGACCAATACCACTTAGCCCTGATCCACCATAATCAGCAGCCCTGCCACAGCAATCCCCAACCCAGACTATGGCAAGCCATCTGCCTCGTGCTTGTTTGGCTGTCCCAGATTTACCTTTCCTGGAAGTACAGTGATGTCAAGTTACAGACTGCTCCTGGACCTTTGATGAAAAACTCCTTTACAGTTTCCTTCTGAGCACAGAGCTCCTCCTGCCCAGACCACAAAATTAGGGATCAAGCAAAGACTCATCTCTGACAAGTTTTCTCTCCTGGCTCCACAATCATCAGCCCTTCAGTAGTCACACAAGAGGGCACAGTTCTCTAATCCTATTATAAATAACACTTAACACAAAGCAATGTTCTATAGGACAAAAAATAATTTGTTTTCACATCTCAGTAGAAGCATCGCTTTCCTTGCTGGCTTTTGACAAATCCTATAACATAGATACATACTTTCTCTAGTCTGAGCCCCTTTAAAGAAAGTGTGAGTTATTCTTGTAAACAGGAGCTAAACTAAGCTTTTGTCCCATCACAAAGAAGAAATAACCTTTCAATTCCCTTCATACTTCTCCATTTCAAACATCCCAACCACTCACCCAAACATCACCTCAGAGGACATGAGTGATAGGAGAATGAAAAGTGCTAGGAAGAGAATGAGCATGGTAACTGAGTCCTTTATTTGAGTTCAGAACATTTTACAATGCTTACATCACTACAGAGAGTCTAAGCATTAGCTTAACACAGGATATATCACAATAAACTATGTTGGAGCTATAGAGTTAAAAGGCCAGGAATTAATGACTTAGGTTCAAACCCTAGCCTGGCTATTTTCTGACTCTGTAACCTTGGGTACTTACATGCCTCCATTTGCCCATTTGTGAAATGAGGATGACAATACCTCTCCTTCTCCCATGTACTTCACAAGTGGGTTAAGATGATCACACGAGTACAGGAATATTTTAACGTGTGAATGTTTGAAAGCTCCAAGTGCATTACAAATGTAAAGTAATTTTTGGGTTATGACATTTTGACTATATTCTAGTCTCTATTGAATTGGTTTTTGGATTTAGTAGAGCACCTACAAACTTCCATGGGCCAAATTCTTATGAAAATACTTAGGGGTCCTCACATGATAATTAACTTGGTAACCTGGCCTCAGTCTCCACGGTTTGATAATGCATTATCAACCCCTCTTCCCAACCCACACAGATATTCTGTGGATGTGCAGTTTCTGCTATCTGCTCTGAAACTTCCAAAAGCCAACTGTAGCACAGTAGTGGTGGGGTTGCTATGGAAGCTGCCCAGTATCATCTTGTGAGTCTCACCTTACTTAATTCCTGGGGATGGAAAGTAATGATGGCCATTGTGTGCCCTTGGCTATTGGTGCGGACTGTGAGCTCACGCCAGTGTCCACCTTCATGAAACAGAAGGCAGGGCTCCAATGGGGACTGTCGAAGGAATACTTCATAGTACTAGGAAGAAAACACTATTATTACACAGGCAAAACTAACAAGTTACACAGATGATTATTTATGCTGAGTGATTGTTATGGACTGCATTGTAACCCTCCCCTCCAATTCACATATTGAAGCCCTAACTCCTAGTACCTCAGAATGTGACTGTATTTGGAGATAAGGTCTGAATATTTTTATCGATTTCAGAGAGGAAGGGAGAGGAAGAGAGAGATAGAAAC
Organism: Myotis nattereri; assembly: GCF_964212035.1. Lineage (NCBI taxonomy): Eukaryota > Metazoa > Chordata > Mammalia > Chiroptera > Vespertilionidae > Myotis > Myotis nattereri. Next base: position 91,617,034 of record NC_138078.1, read on the forward strand.
ATCAATGATGAAGGAGAATCATTGATCAGCTGACTCCTGCATGCCCCACACTGAGGATGGAGCCTGCAACCCAGACATGTGCCCTGACCAGTAATTGAACCATGACCTCCTGGTTCATAGGTAGACTCTCAAACACTGAGCCACACTGGCTGGGCTAAATTGCTAACATCTTGATCTCAGACATTGCCTTTAGAACTATGAAGAAATATATTTCTGTTCTTTAAGCCACCTAGTTTGTGGTATTTTGTTATGGAAGCCCTAGCAAACTAATAAAGTAATATAAGAAACATGAACTCTGCCCTTTCACCTTACAGAAGGACATAATCCATTGCATTCCAAACAGGAAGCTGCAGGAAGGCTTAGAGTTGTATCCTTAGTCTCGCACATAATAGTTGCTCAATAATTATTATTGAAAGAAGGCATGAATGAACAGGAAAGGTATTTTATTTGTATGTACAATCTAAGATTATTCTATATATAGTATGGAATACAATAATCTTCCATTTATGTGAATTTCTCCTGGCAGCAATTCCTAATTTACTACTCAGATGCTATGATTCTATTCCTACCTATAACTTCCTGATGTAAGCCCATGTATTTCTATATATAACCAGGTACCAATTATAGCATAGTTTAGTCGACTCCTTCATTTCCTCCTGGTGAACACAAGTCAAATACAAGCTTGTTGCTGCCACAACAGGACACATTGTCTGATTTGCTGGGTCCTTTTGTGTTTAAAATACATGTATTCTAGGTCCACTGTATTTTCAAACAATCCCAAAATTATGTATAGAAGGGGAAGTTATACCAAAAAACAGTGCTGCCTTAGAGGGTAAAAATCAATTAAGGCTACACTTTATCACTTTGCTATATCACATAAACGCAATACAACAAATGCCTATCAATACTGAACATATTTTTCTTGCCTCCTTTGTCAAATATTAATTGAGCATATTGGTTCGGGCCGATTTCTGGGCTCTCTATTCTGTTCCATTGATCTATATGCCTATTCTTGTGCCAGTACCAGGCAGTTTTGAGAACAGTGGCTTTGTAATACATCTTGATATCTGGTATTGAGATCCCATCTACTTTGTTCTTTTTCAGGATTGCTGCAGCTATTTGGGGTCTTTTTTTATTCCAGATGAATTTTTGGAGAGTTCGTTCTAGATCTATGAAGTATTTGACAAAGGAGGCAAGAACATACAATGGAGCCAAGATAGTCTCTTCAATAAATGGTGTTGGGAAAATTGGACAGATATATGCAAGAAAATGAAACTAGACCACCAACTTACACCATACACAAAAATAAACTCAAAATGCATAAAGGACTTAAATGTACGGCAGGAAACCATAAAAATTCTAGAAGAATCCAAAGGCAACAAAATCTCAGACATATGCCGAAGCAATTTCTTCACTGATACAGCTCCTAGGGCACTTGAAACTAAAGAGAAAATGAACAAATGGGACTACATCAAAATAAAAAGATTCTGGACAGCAAAAGAAACCATCAACAAAACAACAAGAAAATCCACTGTGTGGGAAAACATATTTGCCAATGTCATATCTGATAAGGGCCTAATCTCCAAAATTTATAGGGAACTCATACAATTTAACAAAAGGAAGATAAACAATCCAATCAAAAAATGGGCAAAGTATCTAAATAGACACCTTTCAAAAGAGGACATTCAGAAAGCCAAGAGACATATGAAAACATGCTCAAAGTCACTAATCATCCGAGAGATGCAAATCAAAACAACAATGAGGTACCATCTCACACCTGTCAGACTGGCTACCATCAACAAATCAACAAACAACAAGTGCTGGAGAGGATGTGGAGAAAAAGGAACACTTGTGCACTGCTGGTGGGAATGCAGACTGGTGCAGCCACTATGGAAGACAGTATGGAGTTTCCTCAAAAAACTACAAATGGAACTCCCATTTGACCCTGTGATCCCTCTTCTAAGAATATATCCCAAGAAACCAGAAACACCAATCAGAAAGGATATATGCACCCCTATGTCCATAGCAGCACAATTCACCATAGCTAAGATCTGGAAACAGCCTAAGTGCCCATCAGTAGATGAATGGATTAGAAAACTGTGGTACATCTACACGATGGAATACTATGCTGCTCTAAAAAGGAAGGAACTCTTACCATTTGCAACGGCATGGATGGAACTGGAGAGCATTATGCTAAGTGAAATAAGCCAGTCAATGAAGGAAAAATACCACATGATCTCACTCATTCATGGATAATAGAGACCATTAGAAACTTTTGAACAATAATAGATACAGAGGCAGAGCTGCCTCAAATAGATTGTCAAACTGCAGCGGGAAGGCCGGGGAGGGTTGGGGGACAGGAGGTAGGGGGGTAAGAGATCAACCAAAGGACTTGTATGCATGCATATAAGCATAACCAATGGACATAAGACACTGGGGGATAGGGGAGGCTGGGGGACTGTCTAGGGCGGGGGGGGGGGGAATGGACACATATGTAATACCCTTTGTAATACTTTAAGCAATAAAAAAAAAGACTAAAAAAAAATACTGAAAGTATTTTTCAAATTTTGATTCGAAGAAAAACTGGCTCAATTGTTGTTTACTGGCTGGTGGGTAAATAATTTTTTATTTTTGGAAACAAGATTCAAATGTCACTGAGGTCCTGGAAGGACAAGAAATTGAAAAACTGAGTCAGACCTGGAAGATAGTGGGTAAGTAAATATGAAATACAGCATCTCCACGGTATGAGCTCAGGCCTCGGTATCTTCATTTATAAAATAGAGACTGAGATTCCTTTTCTCATATGGAAATAGGTATTAATAGTGGAGGGAACTATAATCATATTGTAATATATAAATGTATCAAATCAACACATTTACACCTTAAATTTACCAATGCTATATGTCAATAATATCTCTATAAAAAAAAATTTTAAAAGGAGTGAAGGGGTCTTCTGGTTAAAAAAAATAATAGCCCTCCTAAAAATCCTACTAAAATTATATAAAGGTATAAAAAAAAACATAAGCTTATTTAAACTCATTGCTCTACCAATTCTCCCTTCTTTCTCTCCTGCACCATCATTTTCCTCCTTCCCTTACATTCTAAGGTTATACTATATATAGTATGGAATACAATTTAATATAATAGAATTTCAACATATGAAAACCTGGGGCACACATTCAGACCACAGCCACACTTACCATCTTCTAACATACCATATACCTGTAATTTACTTTATTGTGTGTGTGGTTTTTTTAATCTTTCTCTCCCTACTAAAATGTAAGTTCTATGAGAGAAGGATTATTTTCTTCATTATTGTATCCTAAGCACCTAAGAATAATGTCTGGCACTTGTAGGTATTCAACAGTATTTTTTTAATGAATAAATAAAAGAAATAACACAGCTAAAAGACAACAAGGGCAAACTAAATAAAGTCTTCAAAGATGGAAGGCAGACTGGAATGACAATTGACTTGTTAAAAGGCCAGGAATTAATGACTCTCTCATCTACAGTCTGGCGTGGGTTCCTGGACCTGGATGGTGTACGAGCTATCTGGATTGCCTATAAAGGGGGACCTGATGAGCTGTAAAGCTTGCCTGCTCCAAACAACCCTGGGAAGTCTCAAACTTGAAGGTGCAAGGTACTGGAGGAAGTAGATATAAGGTAAGAAACGGGGCTAAAAACAAGGTTTGGTTGAAGTCTAGGCACAAAACTGGCAAACATCCTCATCCTACCAAGAATGATCATCCTCCTCTAGCAGGAGACTGGAGTGTTTTATTCTCAAGAGAAAATGAACCCACAAAAGCTCTGAATTTGGAGCTTACCAAGCACAATGGTGGTGGTAGTGGTGAAGTAGAAACAGAAAGTTTCAATGTAAATCTTCATTTTTAATGGTTGGAACCAAATCCCCCTTCCATACCCAAATTCTAGAAGGCCAGCAGCCTGGCAGGAAACTTGGAAATGATTTTCTCATGAAACTGAATATCCCCAGAGTAATGACCTCCTGAAAGAAACACACAAGGGAACCCCGACACATACAATTCACAGCAGTGAAGCCAAGAATCAACAAATCCATTCAAGCTGAATTGCTAATCAGTTTTTTAATGCCTCACTCTTAAATGAAGTCAGCCAAGTATCACCAACTATTTGATAAAGCCTCCATTGTGAAAGACAGTACCCAAAACAAACAGCAAAAAATCCTGAAGGAAACAGACAATTCAGAGAACAGAAAGCCCTAGCTGGTTTGGCCTGTGGACTGAAGAGTCCCAGGTTTGATTCCAGTCAAGGGCACATGCCCGGATTGTGGGCTTGATCCCCAGTAGGGGGAATGCGGGAGACAACCAATCAATGATTCTCATCGTTGATGTTTCTATCTCTCTCTCCCTCTCCCTCCCTCTCTGAATTCAATAAAAATATATTTTTTAAAAAAGAACAGAAAAACACACACACATATATTACATTACTAAATTATATTACTAAAAAGAACAAGATATTCTACAAAAGGAACAATCAGAGAACAAGAAAAATCTTTTGAAAACTAAAGTTAGTATAGTAGAAAAAATTATACAAAGATGTTGGCATTTATGTCAAGAAAATTTGACAAAAAGGCAAAGAAATAAAAAATAGCAGAGGAATCAATACTTGGAATCAAAATCTAAATAATAGAAGATATAGAGACAAAACAGAAAAATAAAAGGAGGTAAAAATAATACAGGAAAATTAATCACATCTGAAAGTATGCGTTTCCAGAGTGATAAGGCCTAGAAAGTTACCCACCACAATGAATTTTTAAAAGGCCCACGTGGTCATGAAGTTTCAGGGATAAAGAGATTCCCTAAAGCTTCTAGAGGAAAAAAAGAGGGGAGAGAATATCTATGACGTTGAAGGCTAGATGACAATGAAACCATATCTTCATGTTTATAAAGGCAAATGATTCAAACCCAGAATTTGAAATCTAGAAAAATCTCAGTCATATGTCAGGAAAGAAAAAAGACATTTACAGACATGCCAAGACACTAAAACTTTATCTCCTAGGCACCCTTCCTCAGGAAGCTAAGGTTGTACTCCAGCTAAATGAGGTGTAAACCAGAAAAAGGAAGACAGGGGATCTAAGAAACAGGGGAGACAGGACAGAACAGCAAAGGGAGTCCCAGGATAACAGCCATGCAGAAGACCTCGGGAGCCTAAGATGGAAAACTCGTAGGAAAAGGTCTTCAGGGGAAAAACTGAACTCAAGTTTTTAAGCATATAGAGAATATTGATGAATGTTTGACAAAGCTTTTAAAGCATCTGGGGAAAAAATAGCAATAGGTTCATAGAAAACTAAGCCAATTAAAAAATGAGATAATTATTTAGGCCAATATAAACTAAAAGTTGCTGGGCCAGTGTGGCTCAGTGGTTGAGTGTCGACCTATGAACAAGGAGCTCATGGTTTGATTCCTGGTCAGGGCACATGCCTGGGTTATGGGCTCAATCCCTGGTGGGAGTCGTGCAGGAGGCAGATCATCAATGATTCTCTCTCATCATTAATGTTTCTATCTCTCTCTACTTCTCCCTTTCTCTCTGAAATCAAAAAAAATATATTTAAAATGACAACAAGAAAAACCTAAAAGCTGTAAAATCCATCATACCATATGGAACTATGCAGCTATAAAATGAAGTATCTATATATATAAAAGCCTAAGTGGCCATTAAGACCAGTCACTATGACGTGCACTGACCATCAGGGGGCAGACGCTCAACGCAGGAGCTGCCCCCTGGTGGTCAATGTGCTCCCACAGCCAACCTCCCATGGCCAGCTAACCTCCCATGATCCCTTCCCTGGCTAGCCAGCCCTGATTGGCCCAATAGCCAGCCAGGCCAAGGGACCCCACCTGTGCACGTATTCGTGCACCAGGCCTCTAGTATTTTACATATATATATATATATATATATATATATATATATATATATAGTGTGTGAACCAAGATGGCGGCATAGGTAAACACCTGAACTTGCTGCCGTGCACAACCACATTAAAACTACAACTAAAAGACAAAACGAATATCATCCAGAACCACAGGAAGGCTGGCTGAGTGGAAATTCTACAACTAGAAGGAAAGAGAAAAGCACATTGAGTCCGGTAGGAGGTGTAGAAATAATGACAGAAAACTTCCCCTACCTGGTGAAAGAAATAGACTTGCAAGTCCAGGAAGTGCAGAGAACCCCAAACAAGAGGAATCCAGAGGACCACACCAAGACACATCATAATTAAAATGCCAAGGGCAAAAGACAAAGAGAAAATCTTGAAAGCAGCAAGAAAAAAAACAGTTACCTACAAGAGAGTACCCATATGACTGTCAGCTGATTTCTCAACAGTAACTATGCAGGCCAGAAGGGAGTGGCAAGAAATATTCAAAGTGGTGAATAGCAAGAACCTACAACCAAGATTACTCTACCCAGGAAAGCTATCATTTAGAATTGAAGGTCAGATAAAGAGCTTCACAGATTAAAAAAAGCTAAAGGAGTTCATCATCACCAAACCAGTATTATATGAAATGCTGAAGGGTATTCTTTAAGAAGAGGAAGAAGAAGAAAAAGGTAAAGATACAAATTATGAACAACAAATACACATCTATCAACAAGTGAATCTAAAAATCAAGTGAATAAAAAATCTGATAAACAGAATAAACTGGTGAATAGAATAGAATCAGGGGCATAGAAAGGGAGTGGACTGACAATTCTCTGAGGGAAGGTGATGTGGGGGTGCGGGAAGAGATTGGACAAAAATCGTACACCTGTGGACGAGGACGGGGGAGGGGTGTAAAAGCGGGGGGGGGGGGGACACCGGGTGGAGGGGAGCTATGCAGGGGGAAAGAGGAGCAACTGTAATAATCTGAACAAGGTGCTGAACAGTGTCCACATTAAGCTACCTTTCAGCTAAGAAAAGGGGAAATACAAATATGTTTTTGTTTCTTAAAATAAGCAAAAATGAATAACAATTGTAACCCATAGAAGGAGAGTTGTAACTTGGTAAAGGCTGCAGAGATGAAAGACTACTTTATTTTTTTTAAATATATTTTTATTGATTTCAGAGAGGAAGGGAGAGAGATAGAAATATCAATGATGAGAGAGAATCATTGATTGGCTGCCTCCTGCATGCCCCCCACTGGGAATCAAGCCCACAACCCAGGCATGCACCCTGACCGGAATCGAACCCAGGACCCTTCAGTCCACAGGCTGATGCTCTATCCACTGAGCCAAGCCAGCCAGGCTGAAAGACTTACTTTAAATGAATCTTTATTTTGCATATTTATCTCTGGAACCATGTAAACATATTTTTTAAATTATAAAACAAAACTTAATCAAAAAGAAAAATAATCAACCCATACAAATTGAAAGCAAGCAAAATGAAAACAAAACAAAAACACCTATGTTTCAAGTATTAAGTTAGTGGCTTAACCACAAAGAAATTATTGCAAGAGGCACAATGATTTGACACTAGACAGAAACCCTGAGCTCTTTTCAGTAATCCTTTTTTGGTAATAATATTGGTACTGTTATTCTGAAATTACATATATGGATGAAATAAAAAAGTAATTGAACTAATCTTGTCAGGACTAAAATTGTATTGTGAGAGACAAGAAATAAAAATATAAAGCAGCCCTGGCTGGTGTGGTTCAGTTGGTTGGGTGTCATCCCATGCACGGAAATATTGCAGGTTGGATTCCCGGTCAGGGCACATGCCCAGGTTGCAGGCTCGATCCCCAGTAGGGGGTGTGCAGGATGTTTCTCTCATCAATATTTCTAACTCTCTATCCTCTCCCTTCCTCTCTCTCTAAAAATCAATAAAAAAGTCTTTAAATATACATATTTAAAGAATATATATAAAAAGCAAAGGCTTTAAGTAAAAATTACAATTCTAAATTTGATTTCACTAATTTGATATCATTATGAACTCATGATATATTTTCTCTTTAAAAAATATTCCCTAACTGTCTACTACAAAGGTCTTTGAAATATGACCAACCCAATATAAATGAGCACCCCCTGGCACCTATACTGTGAGCTTCAAATACAATTTCCCACTAAAAGAGATAAGAATTCCTTGAAGAAATGGCTGACTGCAAGTCTCAGGCAGAAAATAGTCTTAGATGGGCTAGAATTATCATTCCAGAACTACCAGAGACATCTAGAGCTCTGAGGCAACTTAAAGAGGTTCCAAATGGCCAAAAATGTAACAATTTGAGTACCAAAAATAGTATCTGCAGTAGACTAAAACATATCAATTTTATTAATAGTCCATGAGTTCATAATTATACCAAAACAAATGAATAGGGCATGATAGACTCAAAATATCAATGCATTACAAAGCCTCATGAAATAATGGATCTAGAGACAGTGATTACCAATAACTGCTAAAACCAGTAGGTGAAAAGTTGATGGAAAACTTTTTAATGATTGAGAACAGGCTGATGACACCTGAATCCACTGTTCAATCTTAACATCAGAGAGTCCATGAGACACATATTCACAAAAACAATCACACCAAAAAAAAATCAAACCTAAATCTAATCAACACACCAGATCCACCAGTTTATAGGAAACACAGGAGACAGAGGAAAAAAGTGACATCATGGGGATTCAATTGGCAAAATCCAGAATGTGAGAATCTCCACAGGAAAACAAACCAGTTTCTTCAAAAAATAAATTACAAGGACAAAAAAATGAATTAAGGGGGATGTTACAAATTAAGAGAGACTGAGGAGACATGTTAATTAAACACAATCTGTCTACTCTGTTTGACTACTGAACAAACAACTATAAAAAAATCAAACCATTTATGAGATAAATCAGCATAAAATCTGAACATTTACTGGACATTTGAAGATATTATGGGATAAACATTTATTTCTAGTATGGAGTTACATTTAAAAATTAAGTCCTTTCTTTTAGAACTCACGCTCAAGTATAGTATTTACATTTTTTATAATATAATGTCTGGAATTTGCCTCAAACTAATCTAAAGGTAGAAAGTAGACGAGAGTATAGATTAGACACATTTTGATAAGTTGTTGAAGGTGGTAATGGGTATATTTGGTGTGTTATACCATTCTCTACTTTCAAATATTTTTAATTTTCCATTATATAAAATGAAAGAAAAATTTGTACAATAAAGAAAAATAAAATCTTAGTATACCTAGTTGGCTCAGGAGTGAATATCTACATAGTCATAACAATATAAACATTAAATATTGTGCTATAAAAATAGAAGACAGGTAGTTTGGGAGGAGAGACAAAATAAGAGAGATAAATTCTTACATGTCATAACTGGAAGTCAACATATAATCTGTAAATTTGACAAATCATGATATATTAGAATATAATAATGTACTATTTAGAAATATGAACACCAGAAGACATAGCTACAATAATGGCTTTTGTTTCTCAGGAGCAAGACTCAAGGTAAGAGGGGTGGGACAGAAGAGCACCATTTTTCCTTTCTAACCTATTAGTATTATTTGACATTTAAAACTATGTACTTGTATTTCTTTGATAATATTTAAGACCCCCTTCTAATTTTTGGTGCTCTGACAACTCCCATAAAATTCACATTCTGAGTTAATATATTTAAACCTCAAATTGGGGCAGACTAGGGTTATTCTATGATCTTAATGGAATGGAATGACATAACCAGTAATAGGGGAAGGGAAACAAAGGTACAAACAAATTGAGAACAGCACAGCACATGCTCTCTGTCTGTCTGTCTGTCTGTCTATCTGATACTGTTATTATTTCAATGGGCATCTGGCCTGTATTTAAGTATCTACTGGGTTGGATCTTAGGTCCAAAACAAATTCTGCAGGGAAGAGGAATTCGTCTGGATGGATGTAGAGGGTAGAAATTTGCCCAACAAAAGCTGAAAGGGCTAGAAACTTGGGTAAATATTGCAAAGAGATATTCAGTCACCAAACACTTGATAAGGACCAACTATGTGTTTGAATCTGTGTTAAATGCTAGGCTACGAAGTTAAATAATACACAGCTACTACCTCCACATCCATTGTGGGAAGCGCCAGGACATGACAATGCAATATGGTGTAACAAGTGCTACAACAGGAGATATGCAATGAGAATCCCTAATCAGACTGAGGAGTCAAATAAGATTTTCTACAGAATCTGATGCTTTGAATGCAAAGCATAAGTAAAAACCAGGCAAAGAAAACTGAGGGCATTCTAGAAAGAGGGCAGCCTCCGGCAGGAATTAGATAGGCTGGCAGTATACCTCTGGTTCAATACAAATGGAAAGAGGAAAGAATGTGAGGATGTGGCAGGTGATGAGACTAGGGACCTTATCATGAAGATCCTTAAGGGAAAATGTAAGGAATTTAAAATTTATTTTAAACTTTATCGGGGTCCTGTCTGGTGTGGCTCAGTATCTAACAGTGGCATCCCTGGTTTGATTCCTGGTCAGGGCACATGCCTGGGTTGCTGGCTCTATCCCCAGTAGGAAGCATACAGGAGGCAGCCAATCCATGTTTCTCTCTCACACCGATGTTTCTCTCTCTCTCTCTCTCTCCCTCTCTCTCTCTCTCTCTCTCTCTCTCTCTCTCTTCTCTCTCTCTCTGTTCTCTCTCTCTCTCCCCCCACTCTCCCTCCCTCCCTCCCCTCTCTCCAAAATAAAAAAATAATTATTTCAAAAGCTATTGGACAACTGCTGCAGAATTTTAAGAAAGAGAATGCTATGATCTCATTTGCATTTTAAGGATGGCTCTGGCTGCAGTGTGGAGACATGGAGGCAGAGGGTTGGAATTAGTGGAGCCAATTTGGAGGCGAGAGAGGATAGTAGCTTGGAATAGAGTGGTGCTGGTGATGATGGCGGTGAAAACAGAGAGAAAAGGATGAAGTCAAGGTATTTTTAGAAAGGAAAACTGATAGGACTTAGAGAATGATTAAATGTGGCTGAGGAGGAAGGGGGAATTAGAACAGAAGCCAAAAAGTAATAGAACAGAAGAGACTTAGATGACACATGTTTCTAGTACATGATGCTACCATTTAATAAAGTGAGAATAAAAGAAGCACATCTGAAAAGAGAAGAATATAACTTTCGTTTAAGGGCACTGGTTCTCACCTACGGGTGACTGTGCCCCCCAAAATACAACAATACATCTGGAAACATTTTTGGTTATCACAACTAATGGCATGTAATAGGTAGAGGTCAGGGATGCTGCTAAACATCCTACAATGTACCTAAGAGCCCCACACAACAAAAAATTATCCAGCCAAAACCGGTTTGGCTCAGTGGATAGAGCGTCGGCCTGCGGACTCAAGGGTCCCAGGTTCGATTCCGGTCAAGGGCATGTACCTGGGTTGCGGGCACATCCCCAGTAGGGGGTGTGCAGGAGGCAGCTGATCGATGTTTCTCTCTCATCGATGTTTCTGACTCTCTATCTCTCTCCCTTCCTCTCTGTAAAAAATCAATAAAATATATTTTAAAAAAAATTATCCAACCACCCTAGCTGGTTTGACTCAGTGGATAGAGTGTTGAAGGGTGGGACTGAAGAGTCGCAGGTTTGATCCCAGTCAAGGGCATGTACCTCAGTTGCAGGCTCGATCCCTGACCCCAGTCAGGGCATGTGTGGGAGACAATCAATCCATGTTTCTCTCTCTGTCTCTCCCACTGCCTTCCACTCTCTCTAAAAATCAATGGAAAAAAATATTTTCAGGTGAGGATTAACAAAAATAAAATTATCCAACCCAAAATGCCAATACTGTGGAGGTTGAGAAACTTTGATCTAAAGCAATGCTGATTTGAAGAACTCTGCAGGACAGCTAGGTGAGGACATTCAGCAGCCTCCTAAAGCTCAAGAGGGAGCAGGAATGCAAATATAATTGACCCTTAAACCACACAGGTTTGAACTGTGTGGGTCCACTTATATTCAGGTTTTTCTCAATAAATATATTAGATAATTTGGGGAGATTTGCAACAATTTGAAAAAAAACTCACAGACAAACCTTATGATTTTAAAAAATAACCTTTTCTCTAGTTGACTTTATTATAAGAATACAGTATATAATACTACTACACACAACTATTTATGCTATTGGTAAGACTTCTGGTCAACTGTAGGCTATTAGTAGTTAACTTTGAAGGAGTCAAAACTTATCTGGAGATTTTCAACTGCACGGCGGGTTGGTGCCCCTGATCCCCACATTATTCAAGGGTCAACTGTATAAGTTTAGGACTTGTCAATTTACCGTGGTCATTCCAGTCATCAGCTATAGTTGGGTATAATCACCCATGAATATATTCAAAAAGAAGGCCAAGGACAGAGCCCTGGGGGACACCAACACTTGTAGTGGGAAAGGAGAAGAGGAAAAGATCCCATGAGAAAAACTAAGAAGTAGCCAGTGAGATAGGAGGAAAGCCATCAGAAAATGTTATCACATAAGCCAAACAAAAAGTGTTTCAAGGAGGGAAGTGAGAATAATTAGCAGTGCCAATGGCAGAGAAAAACTGAGCAAGTTAGGAGCAGAAAGGTTCCATTGGATTTGGCAAAATGGAAGGCACTGATGACTTTGGTAAGATCAAGTTCCACGGAGTGTTGAGGGCAGAAGCAAGAACCATCAGATTAAAAAAAGATTAGATATATTTAACATGTTTATAAACTAAAGGAAAGGAGCAGATGGAGGTGAGGGGAAGGAGGTAAAGAAACAGGAGAGCCGAAACTGGTTTGGCTCAGTGGATAGAGCGCTGGCCTGCGGACTGAAGGGTCCCAGGTTCAATTCCGGTCAAGGGCATGTACCTCAGTTGCGGGCACATCCCCAGTAGGAGATGTGCAGAAGGCAGCTGATCGATGTTTCTCTCTCATCAATGTTTATAACTCTCTATCTCTCTCCCTTCCTCTCTGTAAAAAATCAATAAAATATATTTTTAAAAAAAGAAACAGGAGAAAGAGGGTACGTTATGAAGGAGCAAGATCCTAAGAAAAGGAGATGATTTCAAGTTGGTGTTTTAAGGAAGGAGAGCATCAGATAGGGAAAGGACCAACAGCCTTTCAACTGATAGGAGGGGAGGAGGAATAAAATTTCAGCAGAGTTGGTGGATGGCAGGAGAAGCAGCTAAGGGAGTTATCATCCCTTAATTTTCTTTTTTAAATAAGTTTAATCTTAATTTTTTTATTTTATTTTATTTATTTTAAGAATAGTTTATTGGTTTTTAGAGACAGAGGGAGAGGGAGATAGAGAAACATCAATGTGAGAGCACAACATGGATCAGCTGCCTTCTGCATGACCCCTAAAGAGGATCAAGCCCACAACCCCTTGACAGGGTATCAAACTGGCAACCTCCTGGTGCACGGGACAATGCCCAAACAACTGAGCTACACTGGCCAGGGCTGATAGCTTTAATTTTCCAGGGAAGAATCAAGAATGCTCATCTGCCAAGAGCAAGGGTAAAAGCAATGGGGTAGGAAATTTGAGGAGAGGTTAAGAGTTTAGAAGAATTCTTGAAGTGAATGGGAGAAGAAGCTGACAAGGGTCATGTAGGGAGATTTCTAAAGACTATCTTACCAAGGGAGCTGTGTCCCAGCAGGGAACTCTTGGAGGTCATGTTGTGTTCTGTCAGAAGGCATTACCCAAGTGTCAGAAACCTGAATTATTAAGAGGGTGGGAGCTGGTAAGAATTATCCTAATATATAAAAACCCAGGGTCTGTAATGACTGACCGAAAACTCGACCGAACACCAGAAGTCAGTCCTGCAGTCAGTGCACAACCCAGCACTGACTGCTGCGGGTGCAAGTGCAGTGACCCAGCACTGACGACCGAGGGCGGCTGTGCATAAGGCCCAGAGAGAGGCCCAGAGAGAGAGAGGAAGGGTCTGATCTGCAGCCTCCATGGCAGCTGTTGATTAGCCATTGCGTCTCTCCTTCTCTCTGGGCTTTGACAGCAACCGCACCTCTGTTTCTCTCCTGGCCTCTCCAGGGGCTGCTGATCAGCCCTGCCTCTCTGATCAGGCCCAGAGATAGGCCTGGAGACACTGACTGGCATAGAAACTGACCAATCAGAACTAAATCTGGGTCAACTGTGAGGAGCCAATGGCTGCCTAGGAGATGGAGCTTTTGACACTGACTGTCGTAGAAACTGACTAATCAGACCAAATCTGGGTGAACTATGAGGAGACAATGGCTGCCTAGGAGGTGGAGCTTTTGACGCTGACTGGCATAGAAACCAACAAATCAGAACCAAATTTGCTGGCAGGGGAGGGCACTTGGGGGTGAGATCAGGCCTGCAGGGTTGGGCAGTTGGGGGTGAGATCAGGCCAGAAGGGGAGGGCAGTTAGGGGTGATCAGGCAGGCAGAGGCAGGTAGGGGCAATCACGCTGGCTGGGGATAGCAGTTGGGGGCAAGATCAGGTTAGCAGGGGAGGGCAGTTGGGGGTGAGATCAGGTCGGCAGAGGAGGGCAGTTGGGACAACCAGGCCTGCAGGGGAGGGCAAATGGGGGAAAGATCAAGGCCGGCAGGGGAGGGCTGTTAGGGGCAATCAGGCTGGCAGGGGAGGGCAGTTAGGGGTGATCAGGCCAGCAGGGGAGGGCAGTTAGGGGCGATCAGGCAGGCAGAGGCAGTTAGGGGTGATCAGGCCAGCAGGGGAGAGCAGTTAGGGGCGAGATCAGGCCGGCACAGGAGGCCAGTTGGGGCAACCAGGCCAGCAGGGGAGGGTAGTTAGGGGCAAGGTCAGGCTGGCAGTGGAGGGCAGTTGAGGGCGAGATCAGGTAGGCAGGGGAGAGCAGTTGAGGATGAGATCAGGCCGGCAGGGGAGGGCAGTTAGGGGTAATCAGGCAGGCAGGCAGGTGAGTGGTTACGAGCCAGCGGTCTCAGATTGTGAGAGGGATGTCTGATTGCCGGTTTAGGCCTGATCCCAGTGGACATCCCCCAAGGGGTCCCCGATTGGAGATGGTACAGGCTGGGCTGAGGGAACACCCCCCCACCCCGTGCACGAATCTCATGCACCGGGCCACTAGTCAGTGTCTCTCTCTCTCTCTCTCTCTCTCTCTCTCTCTCTCTCTATATATATATATATATATATATATATATATGCCCAGTAACCGTTACAGCAGAACGACCGGAACAACTGGTCGCTATGACATGCACTTACCACCAGGGGGCAGACGCTCGATGCAGGAGCTGCCCCCTGGTGGTCAGTGCACTCCCACAGCGGGAGCGTTGCTCAGCTAGAAGTTGGACTCACAACTGGCGAGCGTAGTGGTGGTGGCGGGAGCATCTCCCGCCTCCATGGCAGCACTAAGGAGCAGCGAGCCAAGCGGTAAGAAGTGAGCAGGCGGGTGATAAGGAGCAGCAAGCAGGCGGGCAGTAAGGAGTGGCGAGCTAAGCTGTAAGGAGCGAGCAGGTGTGTGGTAAGGGGTGGCGAGCCAAGCGGTAAGGAGCGAGCAGGTGGGCAGTTAGAAGCAAGCAGGCAGGCAGTTAGGAGCAAGGGGTCCCAGATTGCAGGAGGACACAGGCTAAGCTGAGGGACCACCCCCCATCCACGAATTTTGTGCATCGGGCCTATAGTCAGGTAATAAGAATGTTAGCTGGGAGTTATGTTTAGTCATCATGAGTAGGGCTTTTGCCTTAAGTTCCATGAAGGTAGGCACATGTCTATTTGAGTCACTATTAGATCCCCAGTACCCAGCACAGTGCCTAACACATAATAGGCACTCAGTAAATAGTAGGTGCATGAAACAAAAGGACATAAAAATATTTCAGAGGCCAGCTTCCTGATGGAAATGCCTTACCACCACTACAACATCTCTCATGATAGTTCTCAATTCTGTTCTGCTGAAAATATTAGCCTTCCAAATATTTCAGATACCTGCCACTTGCTATACTGCCCTCAGCAGTACCTCTCTTTCCTAATAATTTCCTCCTATTAAAATTCCTCAGATGTCTGACATTTGTGATAACTGATGCAGTTTTCTCTTCTCCTTTCCACCCTCCCTGAAATTAAACACTAGCAATGTTCTCTACACATTAAGAAGTATGCTTTCAGAACAGAGCCTCACCTCCCCTGAAGCAGCTCTATTATTAAAATGTCAGGGAGGCTGCTATTCCAGACTGCAATGCCCCAGGTCATCTTCAACCAGCCTTAATTCCTTATTACCTGGGCCACTTGACTGTGTTTCTCAGGGATGTTTTTCAGATGGTTAGACCGCACACAGACCATGTTTCTGTCTATGGAAAGAAAAATAATTTTATTTATAAATTTTTTAACCGAAAATATTATTTAAAAGAAAATGTCTGGCAACTCAAATTCCCTCCTTCAAAGAGGCATATGCAGATATGGATAAGCAAAGTACCTACTTCAAGCTCAAAGCCATTTTTTAGAGAAAACCTATTTCCCAGTCTAGCCATTAAGAAGCTTATTCTTAATGAAGCTAGTATGCAATATTTTATTTCATGCTATAGGTAAGCAATATGAGAACATCTACTTTCTGTTTAGAATTTAAAATGGAAATAAAATATAATGGGATTTTTTTTCTGTTACTGAAAAATAGAACAATAACATCACATGCCCATTTAATTCTGTACACAGGTGGTGGGGGGAGCCAAGTGCCTGCCCTAACAAACTGCAGTTTAAGACATATGAATATTAAACAGTGTGACTAATATAAAATGATGATGTTTCAAGTAGATTTATTGAAAATGGGCAAATAGAAAGTTCAGGAATGGAATCTGGGAATGGATAATGGAATTAAGTCTTAGAAATATGCCACTATGATTTTCATCACCAACACCTCCCCTATTTATTCTTTTAAGGTCAATTTATCAGAGAAAGCTCTAATTTTCAGGGATAAGGGGCTATGAAATATAAAAGGTAATTCAATAAAGAGGATACTGCTTCCCAGTACAGAAAGTAGCACAAAATAATGACAATGACAATAATGATGAGAGAGCAGCAGCAGCAATATTAACATTTACTAAGTACTTACTAGGTTCAAGCATATGCCTTTTAGAGGGAGAAAGAATGAGGGTTGTGATTCCTATCAATATAATGACTACCCACAAAAAAATATCCAAAATTAACCTTGTGATCAATTTCAGCATCAAAGACTTCCAATTTGATCTAGTCCTTTAAGACCACTGCATTTGCTACTCCTCTACACTCCCACTGATACTGTTCTCTGCACCATTCTCTTCCTCTCATTTCTTGGTTTGTTATTTCTACTAGTCATGGCCATTTGACTGACCTCTCCAAGTTCCAAGGTAGTATCCCACAGTCTTCGGATTGCCATCTGGACCTCGGTTCACAGAAAAGGTGGACTTATTTCGGTAGCCATCGATGACAGGCTAGAGGAGGCAGAGGAGCAGAAAAGGGAAAACAAGTCAAATGAGACCAAGGAGGGCAACAATACAGGGAATAAAATAATGTTCTCTGGATTAGGACAACTAAGTGATGCTTGCTTGGAAAGTAAGGCATAGGTGAAAGTCCATGACTGAGATCAAGACCCGCTATAGAAACTTCATAGTAGAAAGGAGTTCCAACCTGGCCATAAGGCAGGAGTCAGCAAACTTTTTCATTAAAGAGCCAGATAGTAAATAATTTTAGGCTTGCAGTCCATATGATTCCCATCACAAC